>NW_026061883.1:2504194-2817219 GCF_023897955.1 Schistocerca gregaria | reverse complement strand
TGAGAAATCCGTCCGTTTTCGTCATTTCTTATCAAATCGACTTAAAGCCAGGTCTTCACATTGGTCGCTCTTCTCTCTGAAACGGTCACATTTATCGTCTGCAAAGCTATGTCGCGTGCTGCGGTATGTGGAGACACTAAGAGCACCATAGTAGAACACAGACGAAGCTACTAAGTTGATGTTATAGCCAGTAGGAAGTAGTACAATAACGTTTTAGATATCGATTATTGACTTTTTAGCTGGCTTTGGGGACTTGGACATGAGCTAGGACCTTAAGATTTTGCATCAAAGGAGGACTAGCAGCTGCGTTGCACGGGAGAATGTGAAAAGTGTTCATATGTAGTAAAAACTGGGAAATCCGTCCATTTTCGTCATTTCTTATCAAATCGACTTAAAGCCAGATCGTCACATTGGTCGCTCTTCTGTCTGAAACCGTTACATTTATCGTCTGCAAAGCTATGTCGCGTGCTGCGGTATGCAGAGACACTAACAGCACCATAGTAGAACACTGATGAAACTTCTAACTTGTTGTAATAGCCAGTAAGAAGTATTGCAATAACGTTTTAGATATCGATTATTGACTTTTTATCTGGCTTTGGGGTCTTGGACATAAGCTAGGACCTTAAGACTTTGCATCAAAGGAGGACTAGCAGCTCCATTGCACGGGAGAATGTCAAAAGTGTTCATATGTAGTGAAAACCTGAGAAATCCGTCCGTTTTCGTCATTTCTTATCAAATCGACTTAAAGCCAGATCGTCACATTGGTCGCTCTTCTCCCTGAAACGGTTACATTTATCGTCTGCAAAGCTATGTCGCGTGCTGCGGTATGCGGAGACACTAACAGGTTCATAGTAGAACACAGATGAAACTTCTAAGTTGATGTAATAGCCAGTAAGAAGTAGTACAATAACGTTTTAGATACCGATTATTGACTTTTTAGCTGGCTTTGGGGCCTTGGACATGAGCTAGGACCTTAAGATTTTGCATCAAAGGAGAACTAGCAGCTGTGTTGCACGGGAGAATGTGAAAAGTGTTCATATGCAGTGAAAACCTGAGAAATCCGTCCGTATTCGTCATTTCTTATCAAATCGACTTAAAGCCAGATCGTCACATTGGTCGCTCTTCTCCCTGAAACGGTTACATTTATCGTCTGCAAAGCTACGTCGCGTGCTGAGGTATGCGGAGACACTAACAGCACCTTAATAGAACACAGATGAAATTTCTCAGTTATTGTAATAGCCTGTAAGGAGTAGTACAATAACGTTTTAGATATCGATTATAGACTTTTGAGCTGGCTTTGGGGCCTAGGACATGAGCTAGGACCTTAAGATTTTGCATCAAAGGAGGACTAGCAGCTGCGTTGCTCGGGAGAATGTGAAAAGTGTTCATATGTAGTAAAAACCTTAGAAATCCGTCTGTTTTTGTCATTCTTATCAAATCGACTTAAAACCAGGTCTTCACATTGGTCGCTCTTCTCTCTGAAACGGTCACATTTATCGTCTGCAAAGCTATGTCGCGTGCTGCGGTAAGCGGAGACCCTAACAGCACCATAGTAGAAAACAGATGAAACTTCTAAGTTGATGTTATAGCCAGTAAGAAATAGTACAATAACTTTTAGATATCGATTATTGACTTTTTAGCTGGCTTTGGGGACTTGGACATGAGCTAGGACCTTAAGATTTTGCATCAAAGGAGGACTAGCAGCTGCGTTGCACGGGAGAATGTGAAAAGTGTTCATATGTAGTAAAAACCTGAGAAATCCGTCCGTTTTCGTCATTTCTTATAAAAGCGACTTAAAGCCATATCGTCACATTGGTCGCTCTTCTCTCTGAAACGGTTACATTTATCGTCTGCAAAGCTATGTTGCGTGCTGCGGTATGCAGAGACACAAACAGCACCATAGTAGAACACTGATGAAACTTCTAAGTTGATGCAATAACCTGTAAGAAGTAGTACAATAACGTTTCAGATACAGATTATTGACTTTTTAGCTGGCTTTGGGACTTGGACATGAGCTAGGACCTTAAGATTTTGCATCAAAGGAGAACTAGCAGCTGAGCTGCACGGGAGAATGTGAAAAGTGTTCATATGTAGTAAAAACCTGAGAAATCCGTCCGTTTTCGTCATTTCTTATCAAATCGACTTAAAGCCAGATCGTCACATTGGTCGCTCTTCTCCCTGAAATGGTTACATTTATCGTCTGCAAAGCTATGTCGCGTGCTCCGGTATGCGGAGACACTAACAGCACCATAGTAGAACACTGATGAAACTTCTAAGTTGATGTAATAGCCAGTAATAAGTAGTACACTTCAAGTTTTAAGTATTGATTATTGGCTTTTTACCCTTCTTTGGTGCCTTGGACATGTGCTAGGAACTTAAGATTTTGCATGAAAGGAGGACTAGCAGCCGCGTTGCACGGGAGAATGTGAAAAGTGTTCATATGTAGTAAAAACCTAAGAAATCTGTCCGTTTCCTCATTTGTTATCGAAATGACTTAAAGCCAGATTATCACATTGGCCGCTCTTCTGTCTGAAACGGTTACATTTATCGTCTGCAAAGCTATGTCGCGTGCTGCGGTATGCGCAGACACTAAAAGAACCATAGTAGAACACAGATGAAGCTCCTGAGTCGATGTAATAGCCAGTGAGAGGTAGTACAATTCAAGTTTTAGGTATGGATTATTGACTTTTTACCCTTCTTTGGTGCCTTGGACATGAGCTAGGAACTTAACATTTTGCATGAAAGGAGGACTAGCGGCTGCGTTGCACAGGCGAATGTGAAAAGTGTTCATATGTAGTAAAAACGTGAGAAATCCGTCCGTTTAGTCATTTGTTATCGAATCGCCTTAAAGCCAGATCGTCAGATTGGCCGCTCTTCTCTCTGAAACGATTACATTTATCGTCTGCAAAGCTATGTCGCGTGCTGCGGTATGCCGAGACACTAAAAGCACCATAGTAGAAAACAGATGAAGCTTCTAAGATGATGCAATAGCCAATATGAAGTAGTACAATTCAAGTTTTAATTATCGATTATTGACTTTTTACCCTTCTTTGGTGCCTTGGACATGAGCTAGGAACTTAAGATTTTGCATGAAAGGAGGACTAACAGCCGCGTTGCACGGGAGATTGTGAAAAGTGTACATATGTAGTAAAAACCTGAGAAATCCGTCCGTTTTCGTCATTTGTTATCGAATCGGCTTAAAGCCAGACCGTCACATTGGCCGCCCTTCTCTCTGAAACGGTTGTACTTATCGTCTGCAAAGCTATGTCGCGTGCTGCGGTATGCGGAGACACTAACAGGACCATAGTAGAACACAGATGAAACTTCTAAGTTGATGTAATAGCCAGTAAGAAGTAGTACAATAACGTTTTAGATACCGATTATTGACTTTTTAGCTGGCTTTGGGGCCTTGGACATGTGCTAGGACCTTAAGATTTTGCATCAAAGGAGAACTAGCAGCTGCGTTGCACGGGAGAATGTGAAAAATGTTCATATGTAGTAAAAACCTGAGAAATCCGTCCATTTTCGTCATTTCTTATCAAATCGACTTAAAGCCAGATCGTCAAATTGGTCGCCCTTCTCTCTGAAACGGTTACATTTATCGTCTGCAAAGCAATGTCGCGTGCTGCGGTATGCAGAGACACTAGCAGCACCACAGTAGAACACTGATGAAACTTCTAAGTTGATGTAATAGCCAGTAAGAAGTAGTGCAATAACGTTTTAGATATCGATTATTGACTTTTTAGCTGGCTTTGTGGTCTTGGACATGAGCTAGGACCTTAAGACTTTGCATCAAAGGAGGACTAGCTGCTGCGTTGCACGGGAGAATGTGAAAAGTGTTCATATGTAGTAAAAACCTGAGAAATCCGACCGTTATCGTCATTTCTTATCAAATCGACTTAAAGCCAGATCGTCACATTGGTCGCTCTTCTCTCTGAAACGGTTACATTTATTGTCTGCAAAGCTATGTCGCGTGCTGCGGTATGCGGAGACACTAACAGCACCATAGTAGAAAACAGATGAAACTTCTAAGTTGATGTAATAGCCTGTAAGAAGTAGTACAATAACGTTTTAGATTCCGATTATTGACTTTTTAGCTTGCTTTGGGGCCTTGGACATGAGCTAGGACCTTAAGATTTTGCATCAAAGGAGAACTTGCAGCTGCGTTGCACGGGAGAATGTGAAAAGTGTTCATATGTAGTGAAAACCTGAGAAATCCGTCCGTTTTCGTCATTTCTTATCAAATCGACTTAAAGCCAGATCGTCACATTGGTCGCTCTTCTCCCTGAAACGGTTACATGTATCGTCTGCAAAGCTACTTCGCGTGCTGCGGTATGCGGAGACACTAACAGCACCTTAATAGAACACAGATGAAATTTCTCAGTTATTGTAACAGCCAGTAAGGAGTAGTACAATAACGTTTTAGATATCGATTATTGACTTTTTAGCTGGCTTTTTGGTCTTGGACATGAGCTAGGACCTTAAGACTTTGCATCAAACGAGGACTAGATGCTCCGTTGCACGGAGAATGTAAAAAGTGTTCATATGCAGTAAAAACCTGAGAAATCCGTCCGTTTTCGTAATTTCTTATCAAATCGACTTAAAGCCAGGACGTCACATTGGACGCTCTTCTCTCTGAAAAGGTTATATTACTCGTCTGCAAAGCTATGTCGCGTGCTGCGGTATGCGGAGACACTAACAGCACCATAGTAGAACACAGATGAAACTTCTAAGTTGATGTAATAGCCAGTAAGAAGTAGTACAATAACGTTTTAGATATCGATTATAGACTTTTGAGCTGGCTTTGGGGCCTAGGACATGAGCTAGGACCTTAAGATTTTGCATCAAAGGAGGACTAGCAGCTGCGTTGCCCGGGAGAATGTCAAAAGTGTTCATATGTAGTAAAAACCTTAGAAATCCGTCCGTTTTTGTCATTTCTTATCAAATCGACTTAAAACCAGGTCTTCACATTGGTCGCTCTTCTTTCTGAAACGGTCACATTTATCGTCTGCAAAGCTATGTCGCGTTCTGCGGTAAGCGGAAACCCTAACAGCACCATAGTAGAAAACAGATGAAACTTCTAAGTTGATGTTATAGCCAGTAAGGAGCAGTACAATAACGTTTTAGATATCGATTATTGACTTTTTAGCTGGCTTTGGGGTCTTGGACATGAGCTAGGACCTTAAGATTTTGCATCAAACGAGGACTAGATGCTCCGTTGCACGGAGAATGTAAAAAGTGTTCATATGCAGTAAAAACCTGAGAAATCCGTCCGTTTTCGTAATTTCTTATCAAATCGACTTAAAGCCAGGACGTCACATTGGACGCTCTTCTCTCTGAAAAGGTTATATTACTCGTCTGCAAAGCTATGTCGCGTGCTGCGGTATGCGGAGACACTAACAGCACCATAGTAGAACACAGATGAAACTTCTAAGTTGATGTAATAGCCAGTAAGAAGTAGTACAATAACGTTTTAGATATCGATTATTGACTTTTTAGCTGGCTTTGGGGCCTAGGACATGAGCTAGGACCTTAAGACTTTGCATCAAAGGAGGACTAGCAGCTGCGTTGCCCGGGAGAATGTCAAAAGTGTTCATATGTAGTAAAAACCTGAGAAATCCGTCCGTTTTCGTCATTTCGTATCAAATCGACTTAAAGCCAGATCGTCACATTGGTCGCTCTTCTCCCTGAAATGGTTACATTTATCGTCTGCAAAGCTATGTCGCGTGCTGCGGTATGCGGAGACACTAGCAGCACCATAGTAGAACACTGATGAAACTTCTAAGTTGATGTAATAGCCAGTATGAAGTAGTACAATAACGTTTTAGAAACCGATTATTGACTTTTAAGCTGGCTTTGGGGCCTTGGACATGAGCTAGGACCTTAAGATTTTGCATCAAAGGAGGACTAGCAGCTGCGTTGCCCGGGAGAATGTGAAGAGTGTTCATATGTACAAAACATGAGAAATCCGTCCGTTTTCGTCATTTCTTATCAATTCGACTTAAAGCCAGGTCTTCACATTGGTCGCTCTTGTCTCTGAAACGGTCACATTTATCGTCTGCAAAGCTATGTCGCGTGCTGCGGTATGTGGAGACACTAAGAGCACCATAGTAGAACACAGACGAAGCTTCTAAGTTGATGTTATAGCCAGTAAGAAGTAGTAATATAACGTTTTAGATACCGATTATTGACTTTTTAGCTGGCTTTGGGGCCTCGGACATGAGCTAGGACCTTAAGATTTTGCATCAAAGGAGAACTAGCAGCTGCGTTGCACGGGAGAATGTGAAAAATGTTCATATGTAGTAAAAACCTGAGAAATCCGTCCGTTTTCGTCATTTCTTATCAAATCGACTTAAAGCCAGATCGTCACATTGGTCGCTCTTCTCCCTGAAATGGTTACATTTATCGTCTGCAAAGCTATGTCGCGTGCTGCGGTATGCGGAGACACTAGCAGCACCATAGTAGAACACTGATGAAACTTCTAAGTTGATATAATAGCCAGTAAGAAGTAGTACAATAACGTTTTAGAAACCGATTATTGACTTTTAAGCTGGCTTTGGGGCCTTGGACATGAGCTAGGACCTTAAGATTTTGCATCAAAGGAGGACTAGCAGCTGCGTTGCCCGGGAGAATGTGAAGAGTGTTCATATGTACTAAAACATGAGAAATCCGTCCGTTTTCGTCATTTCTTATCAATTCGACTTAAAGCCAGGTCTTCACATTGGTCGCTCTTCTCTCTGAAACGGTCACATTTATCGTCTGCAGAGCTATGTCGCGTGCTGCGGTATGTGGAGACACTAAGAGCACCATAGTAGAACACAGACGAAGCTTCTAAGTTGATGTTATAGCCAGTAAGAAGTAGTAATATAACGTTTTAGATACCGATTATTGACTTTTTAGCTGGCTTTGGGGTCTTGGACATGATCTAAGACCTTAAGATTTTGCATGAAACTAAGACTAGCAGCCTCGTTGCACGGGAGTATGTGAAAAGAGTTCATATGTAGTAAAAGCCTGAGAAATCTGTCCGTTTTCGTCATTTCTTATAAAAGCGACTTAAAGCCAGATCGTCACATTGGTGGCTCTTCTCTCTGAAACGGTTACATTTATTGTCTGCAAAGCTATGTTGCGTGCTGCGGTATGCAGAGACACAAACAGCACCAGAGTAGAACAGTGATGAAACTTCTAAGTTGATGTAATAGCCAGTAAGAAGTAGTGCAATAACGATTTAGATATCGATTATTGACTTTTTAGCTGGCTTTGGGGTCTTCGACATGAGTTAGTACCTTAAGACTTTGCATCAAAGGAGCACTAGCAGCTGCGTTGCACGGGAGAAGGTAAAAAGTGTTCAAATGTAGCAAAAACCTGAGAAATCCGTCCGTTTTCGTCATTTCGTATCAAATCGACTTAAAGCCAGATCGTCACATTGGTCGCTCTTCTCCCTGAAATGGTTACATTTATCGTCTGCAAAGCTATGTCGCGTGCTGCGGTATGCGGAGACACTAGCAGCACCATAGTAGAACACTGATGAAACTTCTAAGTTGATGTAATAGCCAGTAAGAAGTAGTACAATATCGTTTTAGAAACCGATTATTGACTTTTAAGCTGGCTTTGGGGCCTTGGACATGAGCTAGGACCTTAAGATTTTGCATCAAAGGAGGACTAGCAGCTGCGTTGCCCGGGAGAATGTGAAGAGTGTTCATATGTACTAAAACATGAGAAATCCGTCCGTTTTCGTCATTTCTTATCAATTCGACTTAAAGCCAGAAGGTCACATTGGTCGCTCTTCTCTCTGAAACGGTTACATTTATCGTCTGGAAAGCAATGTCGCGTGCTGCGGTATGCAGAGACACTAACAGCACCACAGTAGAACAGTGATGAAACTTCTAAGTTGATGTAATAGCCAGTAAGAAGTAGTGCAATAACGATTTAGATATCGATTATTGACTTTTTAGCTGGCTTTGGGGTCTTCGACATGAGTTAGTACCTTAAGACTTTGCATCAAAGGAGCACTAGCAGCTGCGTTGCACGGGAGAAGGTAAAAAGTGTTCAAATGTAGCAAAAACCTGAGAAATCCGTCCGTTTTCGTCATTTCGTATCAAATCGACTTAAAGCCAGATCGTCACATTGGTCGCTCTTCTCTCTGAAACGGTTACATTTATTGTCTGCAAAGCTATGTCGCGTGCTGCGGTATGCGGAGACACTAACAGCACCATAGTAGAAAACAGATGAAACTTCTAAGTTGATGTAATAGCCTGTAAGAAGTAGTACAATAACGTTTTAGATTCCGATTATTGACTTTTTAGCTTGCTTTGGGGCCTTGGACATGAGCTAGGACCTTAAGATTTTGCATCAAAGGAGAACTTGCAGCTGCGTTGCACGGGAGAATGTGAAAAGTGTTCATATGTAGTGAAAACCTGAGAAATCCGTCCGTTTTCGTCATTTCTTATCAAATCGACTTAAAGCCAGATCGTCACATTGGTCGCTCTTCTCCCTGAAACGGTTACATGTATCGTCTGCAAAGCTACTTCGCGTGCTGCGGTATGCGGAGACACTAACAGCACCTTAATAGAACACAGATGAAATTTCTCAGTTATTGTAACAGCCAGTAAGGAGTAGTACAATAACGTTTTAGATATCGATTATTGACTTTTTAGCTGGCTTTTTGGTCTTGGACATGAGCTAGGACCTTAAGACTTTGCATCAAACGAGGACTAGATGCTCCGTTGCACGGAGAATGTAAAAAGTGTTCATATGCAGTAAAAACCTGAGAAATCCGTCCGTTTTCGTAATTTCTTATCAAATCGACTTAAAGCCAGGACGTCACATTGGACGCTCTTCTCTCTGAAAAGGTTATATTACTCGTCTGCAAAGCTATGTCGCGTGCTGCGGTATGCGGAGACACTAACAGCACCATAGTAGAACACAGATGAAACTTCTAAGTTGATGTAATAGCCAGTAAGAAGTAGTACAATAACGTTTTAGATATCGATTATAGACTTTTGAGCTGGCTTTGGGGCCTAGGACATGAGCTAGGACCTTAAGATTTTGCATCAAAGGAGGACTAGCAGCTGCGTTGCCCGGGAGAATGTCAAAAGTGTTCATATGTAGTAAAAACCTTAGAAATCCGTCCGTTTTTGTCATTTCTTATCAAATCGACTTAAAACCAGGTCTTCACATTGGTCGCTCTTCTTTCTGAAACGGTCACATTTATCGTCTGCAAAGCTATGTCGCGTTCTGCGGTAAGCGGAGACCCTAACAGCACCATAGTAGAAAACAGATGAAACTTCTAAGTTGATGTTATAGCCAGTAAGGAGCAGTACAATAACGTTTTAGATATCGATTATTGACTTTTTAGCTGGCTTTGGGGTCTTGGACATGAGCTAGGACCTTAAGATTTTGCATCAAACGAGGACTAGATGCTCCGTTGCACGGAGAATGTAAAAAGTGTTCATATGCAGTAAAAACCTGAGAAATCCGTCCGTTTTCGTAATTTCTTATCAAATCGACTTAAAGCCAGGACGTCACATTGGACGCTCTTCTCTCTGAAAAGGTTATATTACTCGTCTGCAAAGCTATGTCGCGTGCTGCGGTATGCGGAGACACTAACAGCACCATAGTAGAACACAGATGAAACTTCTAAGTTGATGTAATAGCCAGTAAGAAGTAGTACAATAACGTTTTAGATATCGATTATTGACTTTTTAGCTGGCTTTGGGGCCTAGGACATGAGCTAGGACCTTAAGACTTTGCATCAAAGGAGGACTAGCAGCTGCGTTGCCCGGGAGAATGTCAAAAGTGTTCATATGTAGTAAAAACCTGAGAAATCCGTCCGTTTTCGTCATTTCGTATCAAATCGACTTAAAGCCAGATCGTCACATTGGTCGCTCTTCTCCCTGAAATGGTTACATTTATCGTCTGCAAAGCTATGTCGCGTGCTGCGGTATGCGGAGACACTAGCAGCACCATAGTAGAACACTGATGAAACTTCTAAGTTGATGTAATAGCCAGTATGAAGTAGTACAATAACGTTTTA
This sequence comes from Schistocerca gregaria, assembly GCF_023897955.1. Taxonomy (NCBI): domain Eukaryota; kingdom Metazoa; phylum Arthropoda; class Insecta; order Orthoptera; family Acrididae; genus Schistocerca; species Schistocerca gregaria. The sequence goes on along the minus strand of NW_026061883.1, from coordinate 2,807,186 downwards.
GAAACCGATTATTGACTTTTAAGCTGGCTTTGGGGCCTTGGACATGAGCTAGGACCTTAAGATTTTGCATCAAAGGAGGACTAGCAGCTGCGTTGCCCGGGAGAATGTGAAGAGTGTTCATATGTACAAAACATGAGAAATCCGTCCGTTTTCGTCATTTCTTATCAATTCGACTTAAAGCCAGGTCTTCACATTGGTCGCTCTTGTCTCTGAAACGGTCACATTTATCGTCTGCAAAGCTATGTCGCGTGCTGCGGTATGTGGAGACACTAAGAGCACCATAGTAGAACACAGACGAAGCTTCTAAGTTGATGTTATAGCCAGTAAGAAGTAGTAATATAACGTTTTAGATACCGATTATTGACTTTTTAGCTGGCTTTGGGGCCTCGGACATGAGCTAGGACCTTAAGATTTTGCATCAAAGGAGAACTAGCAGCTGCGTTGCACGGGAGAATGTGAAAAATGTTCATATGTAGTAAAAACCTGAGAAATCCGTCCGTTTTCGTCATTTCTTATCAAATCGACTTAAAGCCAGATCGTCACATTGGTCGCTCTTCTCCCTGAAATGGTTACATTTATCGTCTGCAAAGCTATGTCGCGTGCTGCGGTATGCGGAGACACTAGCAGCACCATAGTAGAACACTGATGAAACTTCTAAGTTGATATAATAGCCAGTAAGAAGTAGTACAATAACGTTTTAGAAACCGATTATTGACTTTTAAGCTGGCTTTGGGGCCTTGGACATGAGCTAGGACCTTAAGATTTTGCATCAAAGGAGGACTAGCAGCTGCGTTGCCCGGGAGAATGTGAAGAGTGTTCATATGTACTAAAACATGAGAAATCCGTCCGTTTTCGTCATTTCTTATCAATTCGACTTAAAGCCAGGTCTTCACATTGGTCGCTCTTCTCTCTGAAACGGTCACATTTATCGTCTGCAGAGCTATGTCGCGTGCTGCGGTATGTGGAGACACTAAGAGCACCATAGTAGAACACAGACGAAGCTTCTAAGTTGATGTTATAGCCAGTAAGAAGTAGTAATATAACGTTTTAGATACCGATTATTGACTTTTTAGCTGGCTTTGGGGTCTTGGACATGATCTAAGACCTTAAGATTTTGCATGAAACTAAGACTAGCAGCCTCGTTGCACGGGAGTATGTGAAAAGAGTTCATATGTAGTAAAAGCCTGAGAAATCTGTCCGTTTTCGTCATTTCTTATAAAAGCGACTTAAAGCCAGATCGTCACATTGGTGGCTCTTCTCTCTGAAACGGTTACATTTATTGTCTGCAAAGCTATGTTGCGTGCTGCGGTATGCAGAGACACAAACAGCACCAGAGTAGAACAGTGATGAAACTTCTAAGTTGATGTAATAGCCAGTAAGAAGTAGTGCAATAACGATTTAGATATCGATTATTGACTTTTTAGCTGGCTTTGGGGTCTTCGACATGAGTTAGTACCTTAAGACTTTGCATCAAAGGAGCACTAGCAGCTGCGTTGCACGGGAGAAGGTAAAAAGTGTTCAAATGTAGCAAAAACCTGAGAAATCCGTCCGTTTTCGTCATTTCGTATCAAATCGACTTAAAGCCAGATCGTCACATTGGTCGCTCTTCTCCCTGAAATGGTTACATTTATCGTCTGCAAAGCTATGTCGCGTGCTGCGGTATGCGGAGACACTAGCAGCACCATAGTAGAACACTGATGAAACTTCTAAGTTGATGTAATAGCCAGTAAGAAGTAGTACAATATCGTTTTAGAAACCGATTATTGACTTTTAAGCTGGCTTTGGGGCCTTGGACATGAGCTAGGACCTTAAGATTTTGCATCAAAGGAGGACTAGCAGCTGCGTTGCCCGGGAGAATGTGAAGAGTGTTCATATGTACTAAAACATGAGAAATCCGTCCGTTTTCGTCATTTCTTATCAATTCGACTTAAAGCCAGAAGGTCACATTGGTCGCTCTTCTCTCTGAAACGGTTACATTTATCGTCTGGAAAGCAATGTCGCGTGCTGCGGTATGCAGAGACACTAACAGCACCACAGTAGAACAGTGATGAAACTTCTAAGTTGATGTAATAGCCAGTAAGAAGTAGTGCAATAACGATTTAGATATCGATTATTGACTTTTTAGCTGGCTTTGTGGTCTTGGACATGAGCTAGGACCTTAAGACTTTGCATCAAAGGAGGACTAGCAACTGCGTTGCACGGGAGAATGTGAAAAGTGTTCATATGTAGTAAAAACCTGAGAAATCCGACCGTTATCGTCATTTCTTATCAAATCGACTTAAAGCCAGATCGTCACATTGGTCGCTCTTCTCTCTGAAACGGTTACATTTATTGTCTGCACAGCTATGTCGCGTGCTGCGGTATGCGGAGACACTAACAGCACCATAGTAGAAAACAGATGAAACTTCTAAGTTGATGTAATAGCCTGTAAGAAGTAGTACAATAACGTTTTAGATTCCGATTATTGACTTTTTAGCTTGCTTTGGGGCCTTGGACATGAGCTAGGACCTTAAGATTTTGCATCAAAGGAGAACTTGCAGCTGCGTTGCACGGGAGAATGTGAAAAGTGTTCATATGTAGTGAAAACCTGAGAAATCTGTCCGTTTTCGTCATTTCTTATCAAATCGACTTAAAGCCAGATCGTCACATTGGTCGCACTTCTCCCTGAAACGGTTACATTTATCGTCTGCAATGCTACGTCGCGTGCTGCGGTATGCGGAGACACTAACAGCACCTTAATAGAACACAGATGAAATTTCTCAGTTATTGTAATAGCCAGTAAGGAGTAGTACAATAACGTTTTAGATATCGATTATTGACTTTTTAGCTGGCTTTGGTGCCTTGGACATGAGCTAGGACCTTAAGATTTTGCATCAAACGAGGACTAGATGCTCCGTTGCCCGGGAGAATGTCAAAAGTGTTCATATGCAGTAAAAACCTGAGAAATCCGTCCGTTTTCGTAATTTCTTATCAAATCGACTTAAAGCCAGGACGTCACATTGGACGCTCTTCTGTCTGAAAAGGTTACATTACTCGTCTGCAAACCTATGTCGCGTGCTGCGGTATGCGGAGACACTAACAGCACCATAGTAGAAAACAGATGAAACTTCTAAGTTGATGTTATAGCCAGTAAGAAGTAGTACAACAACTTTAGATATCGATTATTGACTTTTTAGCTGGCTTTGGGGACTTGGGCATGAGCTAGGACCTTAAGATTTTGCAGCAAAGGAGGACTAGCAGCTGCGTTGCACGGGAGAATGTGAAAAGTGTTCATATGTAGTAAAAACCTGAGAAATCCGTCCGTTTTCGTCATTTCGTATCAAATCGACTTAAAGCCAGATCGTCATATTGGTCGCTCTTCTCCCTGAAATGGTTACATTTATCGTCTGCAAAGCTATGTCGCGTGCTGCGGTATGCGGAGACACTAGCAGCACCATAGTAGAACACTGATGAAACTTCTAAGTTGATGTAATAGCCAGTAAGAAGTAGTACAATAACGTTTTAGAAACCGATTATTGACTTTTAAGCTGGCTTTGGGGCCTTAGACATGAGCTAGGACCTTAAGATTTTGCATCAAAGGAGGACTAGCAGCTGCGTTGCCCGGGAGAATGTGAAGAGTGTTCATATGTACTAAAACATGAGAAATCCGTCCGTTTTCGTCATTTCTTATCAATTCGACTTAAAGCCAGGTCTTCACATTGGTCGCTCTTCTCTCTGAAACGGTCACATTTATCGTCTGCAAAGTTATGTCGCGTGCTGCGGTATGTGGAGACACTAAGAGCACCATAGTAGAACACAGACGAAGCTTCTAAGTTGATGTTATAGCCAGTAAGAAGTAGTAATATAACGTTTTAGATACCGATTATTGACTTTTTAGCTGGCTTTGGGGCTTCGGACATGAGCTAGGACCTTAAGATTTTGCATCAAAGGAGAACTAGCAGCTGCGTTGCACGGGAGAATGTGAAAAGTGTTCATATGTAGTAAAAACCTGAGAAATCCGTCCGTTTTCGTCATTTCTTATCAAATCGACTTAAAGCCAGATCGTCACATTGGTCGCTCTTCTCCCTGAAATGGTTACATTTATCGTCTGCAAAGCTATGTCGCGTGCTGCGGTATGCAGAAACACTAGCAGCACCATAGTAGAACACTGATGAAACTTCTAAGTTGATGTAATAGCCAGTAAGAAGTAGTACAATAACGTTTTAGAAACCGATTATTGACTTTTAAGCTGGCTTTGGGGCCTTGGACATGAGCTAGGACCTTAAGATTTTGCATCAAAGGAGGACTAGCAGCTGCGTTGCCCGGGAGAATGTGAAGAGTGTTCATATGTACTAAAAAACGAGAAATCCGTCCGTTTTCGTCATTTCTTATCAATTCGACTTAAAGCCAGGTCTTCACATTGGTCGCTCTTGTCTCTGAAACGGTCACATTTATCGTCTGCAAAGCTATGTCGCGTGCTGCGGTATGTGGAGACACTAAGAGCACCATAGTAGAACACAGACGAAACTTCTAAGTTGATGTTATTGCCAGTAAGAAGTAGTAATATAACGTTTTAGATACCGATTATTGACTTTTTAGCTGGCTTTGGGGCCTCGGACATGAGCTAGGACCTTAAGATTTTGCATCAAAGGAGAACTAGCAGCTGCGTTGCACGGGAGAATGTGAAAAGTGTTCATATGTAGTAAAAACCTGAGAAATCCGTCCGTTTTCGTCATTTCTTATCAAATCGACTTAAAGCCAGATCGTCACATTGGTCGCCCTTCTCTCTGAAACGGTTACATTTATCGTCTGCAAAGCAATGTCGCGTGCTGCGGTATGCAGAGACACTAACAGCACCAGAGTAGAACAGTGATGAAACTTCTAAGTTGATGTAATAGCCAGTAAGAAGTAGTGCAATAACGTTTTAGATATCGATTATTGACTTTTTAGCTGGCTTTGTGGTCTTGGGCATGAGCTAGGACCTTAAGACTTTGCATCAAAGGAGGACTAGCAGCTGCGTTGCACGGGAGAATGTGAAAAGTGTTCATATGTAGTAAAAACCTGAGAAATCCGTCCGTTATCGTCATTTCTTATCAAATCGACTTAAAGCCAGATCGTCACATTGGTCGCTCTTCCCTCTGAAACGGTTACATTTATTGTCTGCAAAGCCATGTCGCGTGCTGCGGTATGCGGAGACACTCACAGCACCATAGTAGAAAACAGATGAAACTTCTAAGTTGATGTAATAGCTTGCGAGAAGTAGTACAATAACGTTTTAGATACCGATTATTGTCTTTTTAGCTGGCTTTGGGGTCTTGGACATAAGCTAGGACCTTAAGATTTTCCATCAAAGGAGATCTAGCAGCTGCGTTGCACGGGAGAATGTGAAAAGCGTTCATATGTAGTAAAAACCTGAGAAATCCGTCCATTTTCGTCATTTCTTATCAAATCGACTTAAAGCCAGATCGTCACATTGGTCGCTCTTCTCCCTGAAACGGTTACATTTATCGTCTGCAAAGCTACGTCGCGTGCTGCGGTATGCGGAGACACTAACAGCACCATAGTAGAACACAGATGAAATTTCTCAGTTATTGTAATAGCCAGCAAAGAGTAGTACAATAACGTTTTAGATATCGATTATTGACTTTTTAGCTGGCTTTGGGGCCTTGGACATGAGCTAGGACCTTAAGATTTTGCATCAAAAGATGACTAGCAGCTGCGTTGCACGGGAGAATGTAAATAGTGTTCATATGTAGTAAAAACCTGAGAAATCCGTCCGTTTTCGTCATTTGTTTCCGAATCGACTTAATGTCAGATCGTCTCATTGGCCGCTCATATCTCTGAAACGGTTACATTTATCGTCTGCAAAGCTATGTCGCGTGCTGCGGTATGCGGAGACACTAACAGCACCATAGTAGAAAACAGAAGAAGCTTCCAAGTTGATGTAATAGCCACTAAGAAGCAGTACAAATCAGGTTTTACTCATCGATTATTGCCTTTTGTGCCGGCTTTGGTGCCTTGGACATGAGCTTGGACCTTACGATTTTGCATAAAAGAAGGACTAGCATCAGCGTTGTTCGGGAGAATACGAAAAGTGTTCATATGTAGTAAAAACCCGAGAAATCCGTCCTTTGTCGTCATTTGTTATCGAGTCGACTTAAAGCCAGATCGTCACATTGGTCGCTCTTCTCTCTGAAACGGTTACATTTATCGTCTGCAAAGCTATGTCGCGTGCTGTGGTATGCGCAGACACTAAAAGAACCATAGTAGAACACAGATGAAGCTCCTGAGTCGATGTAATAGCCAGTGAGAGGTAGTACAATTCAAATTTTTAGGTGTGGATTATTGACTTTTTACCCTTCTTTGGTGCCTTGGACATGAGCTAGGAACTTAACATTTTGCATGAAAGGAGGACTAGCGGCTGCGTTGCACAGGCGAATGTGAAACGGTGTTCATATGTAGTAAAAACGTGAGGAATCCGTCCGTTTTCGTCATTTGTTATCGATTCGGCTTAAAGCCAGATCTTCACATAGGCCGCAATTCTCTCTGAAACGGTTGTACTTATCGTCTGCAAACCTATGTCGCGTGTTGCGGTATGCGCAGACACTGAACGCACCATAGTAGAACTCAGATGAAGCTTCTAAGTTGATGTAATAGCCAGTAAGAAGTAGTTCAAATCAAGTTTTAGGTATCGATTATAAACTTTTTACCCTTCTTCGGTGCCTTGGAAATGAGCTAGGAACTTTAGATTTTGCATGAAAGGAGGACTAGCAGTCGCGTTTCACGGGAGAATGTGAAAAGTGTTCATATGTAGTAAAAACCTAAGAAATTCGTCCGTTTAGTCATTTGTTATCGAATCGCCTGAAAGCCAGATCGTCAGATTGGCCGCTCGTCTCTCTGAAACGATTACATTTATCGTCAGCAAAGCTATGTCGCGTGCTGCGGTATGACGAGACACTAAAAGCACCATAGTAGAAAACAGATGAAGCTTCTAAGATGATGCAATAGCCAATAAGAAGTAGTACAATTCAAGTTTTAATTATCGATTATTGACTTTTTACCCTTCTTTGGTGCCTTGGACATGAGCTAGGAACTTAAGATTTTGCATGAAAGGAGGACTAACAGCCGCGTTGCACGGGAGATTGTGAAAAGTGTTCATATGTAGTAAAAACCTGAGAAATCCGTCGTTTTCGTCATTTGTTATCGAATCGGCTTAAAGCCAGACCGTCACATTGGCCGCCCTTCTCTCTGAAACGGTTGTACTTATCGTCTGCAAAGCTATGTCGCGTGTTGCGGTATGCGGAGGCACTAAAAGCACCATAGTAGAACACAGATAAAGCTTCTAAGTTGATGTAATATCCAGTAAGAGGTAGCACAATTCAAGTTTTAGGTATCGATTATTGACTTTTTAGCTGGCTTTGATGCCTTGGACATGAGCTAGGACCGTAAGATTCTGCTTGAAAGGAGGACTAGCAGCCGAGTTGCATGGGAGAATGTGAAAAGTGTTCATATGTAGTAAAAACCTGAGAAATCCGTCCGTTTTCGTCATTTTGTATCAAATCGACTTAAAGCCAGATCGTCACATTGGTCGCTCCTCTCCCTGAAATGGTTACATTTATCGTCTGCAAAGCTATGTCGCGTGCTGCGGTATGCGGAGACACTAGCAGCACCATAGTAGAACACTGATGAAACTTCTAAGTTGATGTAATAGCCAGTAAGAAGTAGTACAATAACGTTTTAGAAACCGATTATTGACTTTTAAGCTGGCTTTGGGGCCTTGGACATGAGCTAGGACCTTAAGATTTTGCATCAAAGGAGGACTAGCAGCTGCGTTGCACGGGAGAATGTGAAAAGTGTTCATATGTTTAAAAACTGGGAAATCCGTCCATTTTCGTCATTTCTTATCAAATCGACTTAAAGCCAGATCGTCACATTGGTCGCTCTTCTGTCTGAAACCGTTACATTTATCGTCTGCAAAGCTATGTCGCGTGCTGCGGTATGCAGAGACACTAACAGCACCAGAGTAGAACAGTGATGAAACTTCTAAGTTGATGTAATAGCCAGTAAGAAGTAGTGCAATAACGTTTTAGATATCGATTATTGACTTTTTAGCTGGCTTTGTGGTCTTGGGCATGAGCTAGGACCTTAAGACTTTGCATCAAAGGAGGACTAGCAGCTGCGTTGCACGGGAGAATGTGAAAAGTGTTCATATGTAGTAAAAACCTGAGAAATCCGTCCGTTATCGTCATTTCTTATCAAATCGACTTAAAGCCAGATCGTCACATTGGTCGCTCTTCCCTCTGAAACGGTTACATTTATTGTCTGCAAAGCCATGTCGCGTGCTGCGGTATGCAGAGACACTCACAGCACCATAGTAGAAAACAGATGAAACTTCTAAGTTGATGTAATAGCTTGCGAGAAGTAGTACAATAACGTTTTAGATACCGATTATTGTCTTTTTAGCTGGCTTTGGGGTCTTGGACATAAGCTAGGACCTTAAGATTTTCCATCAAAGGAGATCTAGCAGCTGCGTTGCACGGGAGAATGTGAAAAGCGTTCATATGTAGTAAAAACCTGAGAAATCCGTCCATTTTCGTCATTTCTTATCAAATCGAATTAAAGCCAGATCGTCACATTGGTCGCTCTTCTCCCTGAAACGGTTACATTTATCGTCTGCAAAGCTACGTCGCGTGCTGCGGTATGCGGAGACACTAACAGCACCATAGTAGAACACAGATGAAATTTCTCAGTTATTGTAATAGCCAGCAAAGAGTAGTACAATAACGTTTTAGATATCGATTATTGACTTTTTAGCTGGCTTTGGGGCCTTGGACATGAGCTAGGACCTTAAGATTTTGCATCAAAAGATGACTAGCAGCTGCGTTGCACGGGAGAATGTAAATAGTGTTCATATGTAGTAAAAACCTGAGAAATCCGTCCGTTTTCGTCATTTGTTTCCGAATCGACTTAATGTCAGATCGTCTCATTGGCCGCTCATATCTCTGAAACGGTTACATTTATCGTCTGCAAAGCTATGTCGCGTGCTGCGGTATGCGGAGACACTAACAGCACCATAGTAGAAAACAGAAGAAGCTTCCAAGTTGATGTAATAGCCAGTAAGAAGCAGTACAAATCAGGTTTTACTCATCGATTATTGCCTTTTGTGCCGGCTTTGGTGCCTTGGACATGAGCTAGGACCTTACGATTTTGCATAAAAGAAGGACTAGCATCAGCGTTGTTCGGGAGAATACGAAAAGTGTTCATATGTAGTAAAAACCCGAGAAATCCGTCCTTTGTCGTCATTTGTTATCGAGTCGACTTAAAGCCAGATCGTCACATTGGTCGCTCTTCTCTCTGAAACGGTTACATTTATCGTCTGCAAAGCTATGTCGCGTGCTGTGGTATGCGCAGACACTAAAAGAACCATAGTAGAACACAGATGAAGCTCCTGAGTCGATGTAATAGCCAGTGAGAGGTAGTACAATTCAAATTTTTAGGTGTGGATTATTGACTTTTTACCCTTCTTTGGTGCCTTGGACATGAGCTAGGAACTTAACATTTTGCATGAAAGGAGGACTAGCGGCTGCGTTGCACAGGCGAATGTGAAACGGTGTTCATATGTAGTAAAAACGTGAGGAATCCGTCCGTTTTCGTCATTTGTTATCGATTCGGCTTAAAGCCAGATCTTCACATAGGCCGCAATTCTCTCTGAAACGGTTGTACTTATCGTCTGCAAACCTATGTCGCGTGTTGCGGTATGCGCAGACACTGAACGCACCATAGTAGAACTCAGATGAAGCTTCTAAGTTGATGTAATAGCCAGTAAGAAGTAGTTCAAATCAAGTTTTAGGTATCGATTATAAACTTTTTACCCTTCTTCGGTGCCTTGGAAATGGGCTAGGAACTTTAGATTTTGCATGAAAGGAGGACTAGCAGTCGCGTTTCACGGGAGAATGTGAAAAGTGTTCATATGTAGTAAAAACCTAAGAAATTCGTCCGTTTAGTCATTTGTTATCGAATCGCCTTAAAGCCAGATCGTCAGATTGGCCGCTCGTCTCTCTGAAACGATTACATTTATCGTCAGCAAAGCTATGTCGCGTGCTGCGGTATGCCGAGACACTAAAAGCACCATAGTAGAAAACAGATGAAGCTTCTAAGATGATGCAATAGCCAATAAGAAGTAGTACAATTCAAGTTTTAATTATCGATTATTGACTTTTTACCCTTCTTTGGTGCCTTGGACATGAGCTAGGAACTTAAGATTTTGCATGAAAGGAGGACTAACAGCCGCGTTGCACGGGAGATTGTGAAAAGTGTTCATATGTAGTAAAAACCTGAGAAATCCGTCCGTTTTCGTCATTTGTTATCGAATCGGCTTAAAGCCAGACCGTCACATTGGCCGCCCTTCTCTCTGAAACGGTTGTACTTATCGTCTGCAAAGCTATGTCGCGTGTTGCGGTATGCGGAGGCACTAAAAGCACCATAGTAGAACACAGATAAAGCTTCTAAGTTGATGTAATATCCAGTAAGAGGTAGCACAATTCAAGTTTTAGGTATCGATTATTGACTTTTTAGCTGGCTTTGATGCCTTGGACATGAGCTAGGACCGTAAGATTCTGCTTGAAAGGAGTACTAGCAGCCGAGTTGCATGGGAGAATGTGAAAAGTGTTCATATGTAGTAAAAACCTGAGAAATCCGTCCGTTTTCGTCATTTTGTATCAAATCGACTTAAAGCCAGATCGTCACATTGGTCGCTCCTCTCCCTGAAATGGTTACATTTATCGTCTGCAAAGCTATGTCGCGTGCTGCGGTATGCGGAGACACTAGCAGCACCATAGTAGAACACTGATGAAACTTCTAAGTTGATGTAATAGCCAGTAAGAAGTAGTACAATAACGTTTTAGAAACCGATTATTGACTTTTAAGCTGGCTTTGGGGCCTTGGACATGAGCTAGGACCTTAAGATTTTGCATCAAAGGAGGACTAGCAGCTGCGTTGCACGGGAGAATGTGAAAAGTGTTCATATGTTGTAAAAACTGGGAAATCCGTCCATTTTCGTCATTTCTTATCAAATCGACTTAAAGCCAGATCGTCACATTGGTCGCTCTTCTGTCTGAAACCGTTACATTTATCGTCTGCAAAGCTATGTCGCGTGCTGCGGTATGCAGAGACACTAACAGCACCATAGTAGAACACTGATGAAACTTCTAACTTGTTGTAATAGCCAGTAAGAAGTATTGCAATAACGTTTTAGATATGGATTATTGACTTTTTATCTGGCTTTGGGGTCTTGGACATGAGCTAGGACCTTAAGACTTTGCATCAAAGGAGGACTAGCAGCTCCGTTGCACGGGAGAATGTCAAAAGTGTTCATATGTAGTGAAAACCTGAGAAATCCGTCCGTTTTCGTCATTTCTTATCAAATCGACTTAAAGCCAGATCGTCACATTGGTCGCTCTTCTCCCTGAAACGGTTACATTTATCGTCTGCAAAGCTATGTCGCGTGCTGCGGTATGCGGAGACACTAACAGGTTCATAGTAGAACACAGATGAAACTTCTAAGTTGATGTAATAGCCAGTAAGAAGTAGTACAATAACGTTTTAGATACCGATTATTGACTTTTTAGCTGGCTCTGGGGCCTTGGACATGAGCTAGGACCTTAAGATTTTGAATCAAAGGAGAACTAGCAGCTGTGTTGCACGGGAGAATGTGGAAAGTGTTCATATGCAGTGCAAAACCTGAGAAATCCGTCCGTATTCGTCATTTCTTATCAAATCGACTTAAAGCCAGATCGTCACATTGGTCGCTCTTCTCCCTGAAACGGTTACATTTATCGTCTGCAAAGCTACGTCGCGTGCTGCGGTATGCGGAGACACTAACAGCACCTTAATAGAACACAGATGAAATTTCTCAGTTATTGTAATAGCCAGTAAAGAGTAGTACAATAACGTTTTAGATATCGATTATTGACTTTTTAGCTGGCTTTGGGGCCTTCGACATGAGCTAGGACCTTAAGATTTTGCATCAAAGGACGACTAGATGCTCCGTTGCACGGGAGAATGTAAATAGTGTTCATGTGCAGTAAAAACCTGAGAAATCCGTCCGTTTTCGTAATATCTTATCAAATCGACTTAAAGCCAGGACGTCACATTGGACGCTCTTCTCTCTGAAAAGGTTACATTACTCGTCTGCAAAGCTATGTCGCGTGCTGCGGTATGCGGAGACACTAACAGCACCATAGTAGAACACAGATGAAACTTCTAAGTCGATGTAATAGCCAGTAAGAAGTAGTACAATAACGTTTTAGATATCGATTATTGACTTTTTAGCCGGCTTTGGGGCCTAGGACATGAGCTAGGACCTTAAGATTTTGCATCAAAGGAGGACTAGCTGCTGCGTTGCCCGGCAGAATGTGAAAAGTGTTCATATGTAGTAAAAACCTGAGAAATCAGTCAATTTTCGTCATTTCTTATCAAATCGACTTAAAGCCAGTTCGTCACATTGGTCGCTCTTCTCCCTGAAATGGTTACATTTATCGTCTGCAAAGCTATGTCGCGTGCTGCTGTATGCGGAGACACTAACAGCACCATAGTAGAACACTGATGAAACTTCTAAGTTGATGTAATAGCCAGTAAGAAGTAGTACAATAACGTTTTAGAAACCGATTATTGACTTTTTAGCTGGCTTTGGGGCCTTGGACATGAGCTAGGACCTTAAGATTTTGCATCAAAGGAGGACTAGCAGCTGCGTTGCCCGGGAGAATGTGAAAAGTGTTCATATGTACTAAAACATGAGAAATTCGTCCGTTTTCGTCATTTCTTATCAAATCGACTTAAAGCCAGGTCTTCACATTGGTCGCTCTTCTCTCTGAAACGGTCACATTTATCGTCTGCAAAGCTATGTCGCGTGCTGCGGTATGTGGAGACACTAAGAGCACCATAGTAGAACACAGACGAAGCTACTAAGTTGATGTTATAGCCAGTAGGAAGTAGTACAATAACGTTTTAGATATCGATTATTGACTTTTTAGCTGGCTTTGGGGACTTGGACATGAGCTAGGACCTTAAGATTTTGCATCAAAGGAGGACTAGCAGCTGCGTTGCCCGGGAGAATGTGAAGAGTGTTCATATGTACTAAAACATGAGAAATTCGTCCGTTTTCGTCATTTCGTATCAAATCGACTTAAAGCCAGGTCTTCACATTGGTCGCTCTTCTCTCTGAAACGGTCACATTTATCGTCTGCAAAGCTATGTCGCGTGCTGCGGTATGCAGAGACACTAACAGCACCATAGTAGAACACTGATGAAACTTCTAACTTGTTGTAATAGCCAGTAAGAAGTATTGCAATAACGTTTTAGATATCGATTATTGACTTTTTATCTGGCTTTGGGGTCTTGGACATGAGCTAGGACCTTAAGACTTTGCATCAAAGGAGGACTAGCAGCTCCGTATCACGTAAGAATGTCAAAAGTGTTCATATGTAGTGAAAACCTGAGAAATCCATCCGTTTTCGTCATTTCTTGTCAAATCGACTTAAAGCCAGATCGTCACATTGATCGCTCTTCTCTCTGAAACGGTTACATTTATCGTCTGCAAAGCTATGTCGCGTGCTGCGGTATGCGGAGACACTAACAGGACCATAGTAGAACACAGATGAAACTTCTAAGTTGATGTAATAGCCAGTGAGAAGTAGTACAATAACGTTTTAGATACCGATTATTGACTTTTTAGCTGGCTTTGGGGCCTTGGACATGAGCTAGGACCTTAAGATTTTGCATCAAAGGAGAACTAGCAGCTGCGTTGCACGGGAGAATGTGAAAAATGTTCATATGTAGTAAAAACCTGAGAAATCCGTCCATTTTCGTCATTTCTTATCAAATCGACTTAAAGCCAGATCGTCACATTGGTCGCCCTTCTCTCTGAAACGGTTACATTTATCGTCTGCAAAGCAATGTCGCGTGCTGCGGTATGCAGAGACACTAACAGCACCACAGTAGAACAGTGATGAAACTTCTAAGTTGATGTAATAGCCAGTAAGAAGTAGTGCAATAACGTTTTAGATATCGATTATTGACTTTTTAGCTGGCTTTGTGGTCTTGGACATGAGCTAGGACCTTAAGACTTTGCATCAAAGGAGGACTAGCAGCTGCGTTGCACGGGAGAATGTGAAAAGTGTTCATATGTAGTGAAAACCTGAGAAATCCGTCCGTTTTCGTCATTTCTTATCAAATCGACTTAAAGCCAGATCGTCACATTGGTCGCTCTTCTCCCTGAAACGGTTACATTTATCAACTGCAAAGCTAAAGTCGCGTGCTGCGGTATGCGGAGACATTAACAGCACCTTAATAGAACACAGATGAAATTTCTCAGTTATTGTAATAGCCAGTAAGGAGCAGTACAATAACGTTTTAGATATCGATTATTGACTTTTTAGCTGGCTTTGGGGCCTTGGACATGAGCTAGGACCTTAAGATTTTGCATCAAACGAGGACTAGATGCTCCGTTGCACGGAGAATGTAAAAAGTGTTCATATGCAGTAAAAACCTGAGAAATCCGTCCGTTTTCGTAATTTCTTATCAAATCGACTTAAAGCCAGGACGTCACATTGGACGCTCTTCTCTCTGAAAAGGTTACATTACTCGTCTGCAAAGCTATGTCGCGTGCTGCGGTAAGCGGAGACCCTAACAGCACCATAGTAGAAAACAGATGAAACTTCTAAGTTGATGATATAGCCAGTAAGAAGTAGTACAATAAATTTAGATATAGATTATTCACTTTTTAGCTGGCTTTGGGGACTTGGACATGAGCTAGGACCTTAAGATTTTGCACCAAAGGAGGACTAGCAGCTGCGTTGCACGGGAGAATGTGAAAAGTGTTCATATGTAGTAAAAACCTGAGAAATCCGTACATTTTCGTCATTTCTTATAAAATCGACTTAAAGCCAGATCGTCACATTGGTCGCTCTTCTCTCTGAAACGGTTACATTTATCGTCTGCAAAGCAATGTCGCGTGCTGCGGTATGCGAAGACACTAACAGCACCTTAGTAAAACACTGATGAAACTTCTAAAATAATGTAATTGCCGGTAAGAAGTAGTGCAATAACGTTTTAGATATCGATTATTGACTTTTTAGCTGGCTTTGAGGTCTTGGACATGAGCTAAGACCTTAAGATTTTGCATGAAACTAAGACTAGCAGCCTCGTTGCACGGGAGTATGTAAAAAGTGTTCATATGTAGTAAAAACCTGAGAAATCCGTCCGTTTTCGTCATTTCTTATAAAAGCGACTTAAAGCCAGATCGTCACATTGGTCGCTCTTCTCCCTGAAACGGTTACATTTATCGTCTGCAAAGCTATGTCGCGTGCTGCGGTATGCGGAGACACTAACAGGTTCATAGTAGAACACAGATGAAACTTCTAAGTTGATGTAATAGCCAGTAAGAAGTAGTACAATAACGTTTTAGATACCGATTATTGACTTTTTAGCTGGCTTTGGGGTCTTGGACATGAGTTAGTATCTTAAGACTTTGCATCAAAGGAGCACTAGCAGCTGCGTTGCACGGGAGAAGGTAAAAAGTGTTCAAATGTAGCAAAAACCTGAGAAATCCGTCCGTTTTCGTCATTTCGTATCAAATCGACTTAAAGCCAGATCGTCACATTGGTCGCTCTTCTCTCTGAAACGGTTACATTTATCGTCTGCAAAGCTATGTCGCGTGCTGTGGTATGCGGAGACACTAACAGCACCATAGTAGAAGACAGATGAAACTTCTAAGTTGATGTAATAGCCAGTAAGAAGTAGTACAATAACGTTTTACAAACCGATTATTGACTTTTAAGCTGGCTTTGGGTCCTTGGACATGAGCTAGGACCTTAAGATTTTGCATCAAAGGAGGACTAGCAGCTGCGTTGCCCGGGGGAATGTGAAGAGTGTTCATATGTACTAAAACATGAGAAATCCGTCCGTTTTCGTCATTTCTTATCAATTCGACTTAAAGCCAGGTCTTCACATTGGTCGCTCTTCTCTCTGAAACGGTCACATTTATCGTCTGCAAAGCTATGTCGCGTGCTGCGGTATGTGGAGACACTAAGAGCACCATAGTAGAACACAGACGAAGCTTCTAAGTTGATGTTATAGCCAGTAAGAAGTAGTAATATAACGTTTTAGATACCGATTATTGACTTTTTAGCTGGCTTTGGGGACTTGGACATGAGCTAGGACCTTAAGATTTTGCATCAAAAGATGACTAGCAGCTGCGTTGCACGGGAGAATGTAAATAGTGTTCATATGTAGTAAAAACCTGAGAAATCCGTCCGTTATCGTCATTTGTTACCGAATCGACTTAATGTCAGATCGTCTCATTGGCCGCTCATATCTCTGAAACGCTTACATTTATCGTCTGCAAAGCTATGTCGCGTGCTGCGGTATGCGGAGACACTAACAGCACCATATTAGAAAACAGAAGAAGCTTCCAAGTTGATGTAATAGCCAGTAAGAAGCAGTACAAATCAGGTTTTACTCATCGATTATTGCCTTTTGTGCCGGCTTTGGTGCCTTGGACATGAGCTAGGACCTTACGATTTTGCATAAAAGAAGGACTAGCATCAGCGTTGTTCGGGAGAATACGAAAAGTGTTCATATGTAGTAAAAACCCGAGAAATCCGTCCTTTGTCGTCATTTGTTATCGAGTCGACTTAAAGCCAGAACGTCACATTGGTCGCTCTTCTCTCTGAAACGGTTACATCTATCGTCTGCAAAGCTATGTCGCGTGCTGCGGTATGCAGAGACACTAACAGCACCATAGTAGAACACTGAAGAAACTTCTAAGTATTTGTAATAGCCAGTAAGAAGTAGTGCAATAACGTTTTAGATATCCATTATTGACTTTTTAGCTGGCTTTGGGGTCTTGGACATGAGCTAGGACCTTAAGACTTTGCATCAAAGGAGGACTAGCAGCTCCGTTGCACGGGAGAATGTGAAAAGTGTTCATATGTAGTAAAAACCTGAGAAATCCGTCCGTTTTCGTCATTTCTTATCAAATCGACTTAAAGCCAGATCGTAACATTGGTCGCTCTTCTCTCTGAAACGGTTACATTTATCGTCTGCAAAGCTATGTCGCGTGCTGCGGTATGCGGATACACTAACAGCACCATAGTAGAACACAGATGAAACTTCTAAGTTGACGTAATGGCCAGTAACAGGTAGTACATTTCAAGTTTTAGTTATCGACTTTTGACTATTTACCCGGCTATGTAATAGCAAGTAAGATGTAGCACAATTCAAGTATTAGTTATCGATTATTGCCTATTTAGCCTCTTTGGTGTTTTGGACATGAGCTAGGAAATTACGATTTTTCACGAAAAGAGGACTAGGAGCCGCGTTGCACGGGAGAATGTAAATAGTGTTCATATGTAGTAAAAACCTGAGAAATCCGTCCGTTTTCGTCATTTGTTATCGAATCGACTTAATGTCAGATCGTCTCATTGGCCGCTCATATCTCTGAAACGGTTACATTTATCGTCTGCAAAGCTATGTCGCGTGCTGCGGTATGCGGAGACACTAACAGCACCATAGTAGAACACAGAAGAAGCTTCCAAGTTGATGTAATAGCCAGTAAGAAGCAGTACAAATCAGGTTTTACTTATCGATTATTGCCTTTTGTGCCGGCTTTGGTGCCTTGGACATGAGCTAGGACCTTACGATTTTGCATAAAAGAAGGACTAGCATCAGCGTTGTTCGGGAGAATACGAAAAGTGTTCATATGTAGTAAAAACCAGAGAAATCCGTCCTTTGTCGTCATTTGCTATTGAGTCGACTTAAAGCCAGATCGTCACATTGGTCGCTCTTCTCTCTGAAACGGTTACATTTATCGTCTGCAAAGCTACGTCGCGTACTGCGGTATGCGGAGAAACTAACAGCACCATAGCGGAACACAGATGAAACTTCTAAGTTGATGTAATAGCCAGTAAGAAGTAGTACAATAACGTTTTAGATTTCGATTATTGGCTTTTTAGCTGGCTTTGGGGACTTGGACATGAGCTAGGACCTTAAGATTTTGCATGAATGGAGTACTAGCAGCTGCGTTGCACGGGAGAATGTCAAAAGTGTTCATATGTAGTAAAACCCTGAGATATCCGTCCGCTTTCGTCATTTCTTATCAAATCGACTTATAGCCAGATCGTCACATTGGTCGCTCTTCTCTCTGAAACGGTTACATTTATCGTCTGCAAAGCTATGTCGCGTGCTGCGGCATGCGGAGACACTAACAGCACCATAGTATAAAACAGATGAAACTTCTAAGTTGATGTAATAGCCAGTAAGAAGTAGTACAATAACGTTTTACGTACCGATTATTGACTTTTTAGCTGGCTTTGGGGACTTGGACATGAGCTAGGACCTTAAGATTTTTCATCAAAGGAGAACTAGCAGCTGCGTTGCTCTGGAGAATGTGAAAAGTGTTCATATGTAGTAAAAACCTGAGAAATCCGTCCGTTTTCGTCATTTCTTATCAAATCGACTTAAAGCCAGATCGTCACATTGGTCGCTCTTCTCTCTGAAACGGTTACATTTATCGTCTGCAAAGCTATGTCGCGTGCTGCGGTATGCAGAGACACAAATAGCACCATAGTAGAACACTGATGAAACTTCTAAGTTGATGTAATAGCCAGTAAGAAGTAGTACAATAACGTTTTACATATCGATTATTGACTTTTTAGCTGGCTTTGGGGACTTGGACATGAGCTAGGACCTTAAGATTTTGCATCAAAGGAGAACTAGCAGCTGCGTTGCACGGGAGAATGTGAAAAGTGTTCATATGTACTAAAAACCTGAGAATTCCGTCCGTTTTCGTCATTTCTTATCAAATCGACTTAAAGCCAGGTCTTCACATTGGTCGCTCTTCTCTCTGAAACGGTCACATTTATCGTCTGCAAAGCTATGTCGCGTGCTGCGGTATCTGGAGACACTAACAGCACCATAGTAGAACACAGACGAAGCTTCTAAGTTGTTGTGATAGCCAGTAAGAAGTAGTACAATAACGTTTTAGATATCGATTATTGACTTTTTAGCTGGCTTTGGGGACTTGGACATGAGCTAGGACCTTAAGGTTTTGCATCAAAGGAGGACTAACAGTTGCGTTGCACGGGAGAATGTGAAAAGTGTTCATATGTAGTAAAAACTTGAGAAATCCGTCCATTTTCGTCATTTCTTATCAAATCGACTTAAAACCAGATCGTCATATTGGTCGCTCTTCTCTCTGAAACGGTTACATTTATCGTCTGCAAAGCTATGTCGCGTGCTGCGGTATGCAGAGACACTAACAGCACCATAGTAGAACACTGATGAAACTTCTAAGTTGTTGTAAGAGCCAGTAAGAGGTAGTGCAATTACGTTTTAGATATCCTTTATTGAGTTTTTAGCTGGCTTTGGGGTCTTGGACATGAGCTAGGACCTTAAGACTTTGCATCAAAGGAGGACTAGCAGCTCCGTTGCGCGGGAGAATGTGAAAAGTGTTCATATGTAGCAAAAACCTGAGAAATCCGTCCGTTTTCGTCATTTCTTATCAAATCGACTTAAAGCCAGATCGTCACATTGGACACTCTTCTCTCTGAAACGGTTACATTTATCGTCTGCAAAGCTATGTCGCGTGCTGCGGTACGTGGAGACACTAACAGAACCGTAGTAGAACACAGATGATACTTCTAAGTTGATGTAATAGCCAGTAAGAAGTAGTGCAATAACGTTTTAGATATCGATTATTGACTCTTTAGCTGGCTTTGTGGTCTTGGACATGAGCTAGGACCTTAAGACTTTGCATCAAAGGAGGACTAGCTGCTGCGTTGCACGGGAGAATGTGAAAAGTGTTCATATGTAGTAAAAACCTGAGAAATCCGTCCGTTATCGTCATTTCTTATCAAATCGACTTAAAGCCACATCGTCACATTGGTCGCTCTTCTCTCTGAAACGGTTACATTTATCGTCTGCAAAGCTATGTCGCGTGCTGCGGTATGCGGAGACACTAACAGCACCATAGTAGAACACAGATGAAACTTCTAAGTTGATGTAATAGCCAGTAACAGGTAGTACAATTCAAGTTTTAGTTATCGACTTTTGACTATTTACCCGGCTATGTAATAGCAAGTAAGATATTCGCCCGTTTTCGTCATTTGTTATCAAATCGACTTTAAGCCAGATCGCCACATTGGCCGCTCTTCTATCTGAAATGGTTACATTTTTCGTCTGCAAAGCTATGTCGCGTGTTGCGGTATGCGGAGTCACTAAAATCACCATAGTAGAACACAGAAGTAGCTTCTAAATTGATGTAATACCCAGTAAAAAGTAGTAAAATTCACGTTTTAGTTATCGATTATTCACTTTTTAGCCATTTTTGATGCTTTAGGCATGAGCTAGGACCTTACGATTTTGCATGAAAGGAGGAATAGCAGCCGCGTTGCACGGGAGAATGTGAAAGGTGTTCATATGTCGTGAAAATCTGAGAAATCCGGCCGTTTTCGTCATTTGTTATCGAATCGACTTAAAGCCAGGACGTACATTCGCCGCTTTTCTCTCTGAAACGGTTACATTTGTCGTCTGCGAAGCTATGTCGCGTGCTGCGGTTTGCGGAGACACTAAAAGCACCATAGTAGAACACAGATGAAGCTTCTCAGTTGATGTAATAGCCAGTAAGAAACAGTATAATTCAAGTTTTAGTTATCGATTATTGACTTTTACTTTTCTTTGGTGCCTTGGAAATGAGCTAGGACTTTACGATTTTGCATGAAGGGAAGTGTAGCAGCCGCTTTGCACGGGAGAATGTGAAAAATGTTCATATATAGTAAAACCTGTGAAATCCCTCCGTTTTCGTCATATGTTATCGAATAGACTTCAAGCCAGATCGTCACATATGCGGCTCTTCTCTGTGAAACGGTTACATTTATCGTCTGCAAAGCTATGTCGCGTGCTGCGATATGCGGAGACACTAAAAGCACCATAGTTGAACACAGAAGAAGCTTCTGAGTTGTTGTAATAGCCAGTCAGAAGCAGTACAATTCAAGTATTGGTTATTGATTATTGATTTTTAGCCGGCTTTGGTTCCTTGGATATGAGGTGGAACCATAAGATTTTGCATGAAAGGAGGACTAGCAGCTGCGTTGCACGGGAGAATGTGAAAAGGTTCATATGTAGTGAAATCTGAGAAATCCGTATGTTTTCGTCAATTGTTATCGAATCGACTTAAAGCCAGATCGTACATTGGCCGCTCTTCCCTCTGAAACCGTTACATTTATCGTCTCCAAAGATATGTCGCGAGCTACGTAATGCAGAGACACTAAAAGCACTATACTAGAACACAGATGAAGCTTCTAAGTTGATGTTATAGCCAGTAAGAAGTAGTGTAATTCAAGTATTCGTTATCGATTATTCACTTTTCACCCGGCTTTGGTACCTTGTACAGCAGCTGGGACATTAAGATTTTGCATGAAAGGAGGACTATTAGCCGCGTTGCACGGGAGAATGTGAAAAGTGTTCATATGTAGTAAAAACGTGAGAAATCCGTCCGTTTTCGTAATTTGTTAATTTGTACATTGGCCGCTCTCCTCTCTGAAACGGTTACATTTATCGTCTGAAAAGCTATGTCACGTGCTGCGGTATGCGGAGACACTAAAAGCACCATAGTAAAACACTGAAAAACTTCTGAGTTTATGTAATAGCCAGTAAGAAGTAGCACAATTCACGTTTTAGATATCGATTATTGACTTTTTAGCCGGCTTTGGTGCCTTGGACATGAGCTAGGACCTTAAGATTTTGCGTGAAAGGTGGACTAGCAGCCGTGTTGCACGGGAAAATGTGTTAAAGTGTTCGTATGTAGTAAAAAACTGAGAAATCTGTCGGTTTTCTTCATTTGTTATCGAATTGACTTAAAGCCAGGACGTACATTCGCCGCTCTTCTCTCTGAAACGGTTACATTTATCGTCTGCAATGCTATGTCGCGTGCTGCGGTATGCGGAGACACTAAAAGCACCATAGTAAAACACTGAAAAAATTTCTGAGTTTATGTAATAGCCAGTAAGAAGTAGCACAATTCACGTTTTAGATATCGATTATTGACTTTTTAGCCGGGTTTGGTGCCTTGGACATGAGCTAGGATCTTAAGATTTTGCATGAAAGGAGGACTAGCAGCCGCGTGGCACGGGAGAATGTGAAAAGTGTTCATATGTAGTGAAAACCTGAGAAATCCGTATGTTTTCTTCAATTGTTTTCGAATCGAATTAAAGCCAGATAGCCACATTGGCCGCTCTACTGTCTGAAACGGTTACATTTATCGTCTGCAAAGTTATGTCACGAGCTGCGGTATGCGGAGACACTAAAAGCACCGTAGTAGAACACAGATGAAGCTTCTAAGTTGATGAAATAGCCAGTAAGATGTAGTACAATTCGTATTTTGGGTATAGATTATTGACTTTTTACCTTTCTTTGGAGCCTTGGACTTGAGCTAAGAACTTAAGATTTTGCATGAAAGGAGGACTAGCACCCGCGTTGCACGGGAGAATGTGAAAAGTGTTCGTATGTAGTAAATACCTGAGAAATCCGTCCGTTTTCGTCATTTGTTATCGAATCGACTTAAAGCCACATCGTCTCATTGGCCGCACTTCTGTCTGAAACGGTTACATTTATCGTCTGCAAAGCTATGTCGCGTGCTGCGGTATGCGGAGACACTAAAAGCACCATAGTAGAACACAGATGAAGCTTCTAAGTTGATGTAATAACCAGTAAGATGTAGTACAATTGAAGTTTTAGGTATTGATTATTGACTTTTCACCCTTCTTTGGTGCCTTTGACATGAGCTAGGAACATAAGATTTTGCATGAAAGGTGGACTAGCAGCCGCGTTGCACGGGAGAATGTGAAAAGTGTTCATATGTGGTAAAAACTTGAGAAATTCGTCCGTTTTCGTCATTTGTTATCAAATCGACTTAAACCCAGATCGTCACATTGGGCACACTTCTGTCTGAAGCGGTTATATTTATCGTCTGCAAAGCTATGTCGCGTGCTGCGGTATACAGAGATACTAAAAGCACCATAGTAGAACACAGATGAAGCTTCTAAGTTGATGTAATAGCCAGTAAGAAGTAGTACACTTCAATTTTCAGGTATTGATTATTGACTTTTTACCCTTCGTTGGTGCCTTGGACAAAACCTAGGAACTTAAGATTTTGCATTAAAGGAGGAATAGCAGCCGCGTAGCACGGGCGAATGTGAAAAATGTTCATATGTAGTAAAAACCTGAGAAACCTGTCCGTTTTCGTCATTTGTTATCGAATCGTCTTAAAGCCAGATCGTCACATTGGCCGCTCTTCTCTCTGAAACGGTTGTACTTATCGCCTGCAAAGCTATGTCACGTGCTGCGGTAGGCGGAGACACTAAAAGCACCATAGTAGAACACAGATGAAGCTTCTAAGTTGATGTAATAGCCAGTAAGATGTAGTACAATTCGTGTTTTAGGTATAGATTATTGACTTTTTACACTTCTTTGGTGCTTTGGACTTGAGCTAGGAACTTAAGATTTTGCATGAAAGGAGGACTAGCACCCGCGTTGTACGGGAGAATGTGAAAAGTGTTCATATGTAGTAAATACCTGAGAAATCAGTCCGTTTTCGTCATTTGTTGTCGAATCGACTTAAAGCCAGATCGTCACATTAGCCGCACTTCTGTCTGAAACGGTTACATTTATCGTCTGCATAGCTATGTCGTGTGCTGCGGTATGCGGAGACACTAAAAGCACCATAGTAGAACACAGATGAAGCTTCTAAGTTGATGTAATAGCCAGTAAGAAGTAGTACACTTCAATTTTCAGGTATTGATTATTGACTTTTTACCCTTCTTTGGTGCCTTGGACAAAACCTAGGAACTTAAGATTTTGCATTAAAGGAGGAATAGCAGCCGCGTAGCACGGGCGAATGTGAAAAATGTTCATATGTAGTAAAAACCTGAGAAACCTGTCCGTTTTCGTCATTTGTTATAGAATCGTCTTAAAGCCAGATCGTCACATTGGCCGCTCTTCTCTCTGAAACGGTTGTACTTATCGCCTGCAAAGCTATGTCACGTGCTGCGGTATGCGGAGACACTAAAAGCACCATAGTAGAACACAGATGAAGCTTCTAAGTTGATGTAATAGCCAGTAAGAAGTAGTACTATTCAAGTTTTAGGTATCGATTATTGACATTTTACCCTTCTTTGGCGACTCGGACATGAGCTAGGAACTTAAGATTTTGCATGAAAGGAGGACTAGCAGCCGCGTTGCTCAGGAGAATGTGAAAAGTGTTCATATGTGGTAAGAACCTGAGAAATCCGTCCGTTCTCGTCATTTGCTATCGAATCGACTTAAAGCCAGATCGTCTCTTTGGCCGCTCTTCTGTCTGAAACGGTTACATTTATCGTCTGCAAAGCTATGTCGCGTGCTGTGGTATGCGGAGACACTAAAAGCACCATAGTAGAACACAGATGCAGCTTCTAAGTTGATGTAATAGCCAGTAAGAAGTAGTACTATGCAAGTATTAGGTATCGATTATTGACTTTTTACCCTTCTTTGGTGCCTTGGACATGAGCTAGGAGCTTAAGATTTTGCATGAAAGGAGGACTAGCAGCCGCGGTGTACGGGCGACAGTGAGAAGTGTTCATATGTAGTAAAAACCTGAGAAATCCGTGAGATTTCGTCATTTGTTATCGAATCGACTTAAAGCCAGATCGTCACATTGGCCGGTCTTCTGTCTGAAACGGTTACATTTATCGTCTGCAAAGCTATGTCGCGTGCTGCGGTATGCGGAGACACTAAAAGCACCATAGTAGAACACAGATGAAGCTTCTTAGTTGATGTAATAGCCAGTAAGATGTAGTAAAATTCAAGTTTTAGGTATCGATTATTGACTTTTTACCCTTCTTTGGTGCCTTGGACATGAGCTATGAACTTAAGATTTTGCATGAAAGGAGGATTAGCAGCCGAGTTGCACGGGAGAATGTGAAAAGTGTTCATATGTAGTAAAAAACTCAGAAATCCGTCCGTTTTCGTCACTTGTTATCGAATCGACTTAAAGCCAGATCGTCATATTAGCCGCACTTCTGTCTGAAACGGTTACATTTATCGTCTGCAAAGCTATGTCGCAGGCTGCGATATGCGGAGACACTAAAAGCACCATAGTAGAACACAGATGAAGCTTCTAAGTTTGTGTAATAGTCCGTAAGAAGTAGTACAATTCAAGTTTCAGGTATTGATTATTGACTTTTTACCCTCTTTGGTGCCTTGGACATGAGCTAGGAACTTAATATTTTGCATGAAAGGAGGACTAGCAGCCGTGTAGCACGGGCGAATGTGAAAAGTGTTCATATGTAGTAAAAACCTGAGAAATCCGTCCGTTTTCGTCATTTGTTATCGAATCGACTTAAAGCCAGATCGTCACATTGGCCGCTCTTCTGTCTGAAACGGTTACATTTATCGTCTGAAAAGCTGTGTCACGTGCTGCGGTATGCGGAGACACTAAAAGCACCATAGTAGAACACAGATGAAACTTCTAAGTTGATGTAATAGGCAGTAAGATGTAGTACAATTCAAGTTTTAGGTATCGATTATTGACTTTTTACCCTTCTATGGTGCCTTGGACTTGAGCTAGGAACTTAAGATTTTGCATGAAAGGAGGATTAGCAGCCGAGTTGCACGGGAGAATGTGAAAAGTGTTCATATCTAGTAAAAACCTGAGAAATCCGTCCGTTTTCTTCATTTGTTACCGAATCGACTTAAAGCCAGGACGTTACATTGTCTGCTCTTCTCTCTGAAACGGTTACATTTATCGTCTGCAGAGCTATGCCGAGTGCTGCGGTATGCGGAGACACAAAAAGCACCATAGTAGAACACTGAAAAAGCTTCTAAGTTTATGTAATAGCAAGTAAAAAGTAGTACAATTCACGTTTTAGTTATCGATTATTTACTTTTTAGCCGGCTTTGGTGCCTTGGACGTGAGCTAGGACCTTAAGATTTTGCATGAAAGGAGGACTAGTAGCTGCGATACACGGGAGAGTGTGAAAAGTGTTCATTTGTAGTAAAAACCTAAGGTATTCGGCCGTTTTCGTCATTTGTTATCAAATCGACTTAAGGCCAGATCGTCACATTGGCCTCTCTTCTCTCTGAAACGGTTACATTTATCGTCTGCAAAGTTATGTCGTGTGCTGCGGTATGCGGAGACACTAAAAGCACCATAGTAGAACACAGATGAAGCTTCTAAGTTGATGTAATAACCAGTAAGAAGTACTACAATTCAAGTTTTAGGTATCGATTATTGACTTTTTACTCTTCTTTAGTGCCTTGGACATGAGCTAGAAACTTAAGATTTTGCATTAAAGGAGGACTAGCAGCTGCGTTGCACGGGAGAATGTGAAAAGTGTTCATATGTTTTAAAAACCCGAGAAATCCGTCCGTTTTCGTCATTTGTTATCGAATCGACTTAAAGCCAGATCGTCACATCGGCCACACCTATGTCTGAAACGGGTACATTTATCGTCTGCAAAGCTATGTCGCGTGCTGCGGTATGCGGAGACACTAAAGGCACCATAGTAGAACACAGATGAAGCTTCTAAGTTGATGTAATAGGCAGTAAGATGTAGTACAATTCATGTTTTAGGTTTCGATTATTGACTTTTTACCCTTCTATGGTGCCTTGGACTTGAGCTAGGAACTTAAGATTTTGCATGAAAGGAGGATTAGCAGCCGATTTGCAAGGGGGAATGTGAAAAGTGTTCATATCTAGTAAAAACCTGAGAAATCCGTAAGTTTTCTTCATTTGTTACCGAATCGACTTAAAAGCCAGATCGTCACATTGGCCGCACTTGTGTCTGAAACGGTTACATTTACCGTCTGCAAAGTTATGTCACGTGCTGCGGTATGCGGAGACACTAAAAGCACCATAGTAGAACACAGATGAAGCTTCTAAGTTGATGTAATAGCCAGTAAGAAGTAGTACACTTCAATTTTCAGGTATTGATTATTGACTTTTTACCCTTCTTTGGTGCCTTGGACAAAACCTAGGAACTTAAGATTTTGCATTAAAGGAGGACTAGCAGCCGCGTAGCACGGGCGAATGTGAAAAATGTTCATATGTAGTAAAAACCTGAGAAACCCGTCCGTTTTCGTCATTTGTTATCGAATCGACTTAAAGCCTGATCGTCACATTGGCCGCTCTTCTCTCTGAAACGGTTGTACTTATCGTCTGCAAAGCTATGTCACGTGCTGCGGTATGCGGAGACACTAAAAGCACCATAGTAGAACACAGATGAAGCTTCTAAGTTGATGTAATAGCCAGTAAGAAGTAGTACTATTCAAGTTTTAGGTATCGTTTATTGACTTTTTACCCTTCTTTGGCGACTCGGACATGAGCTAGGAACTTAAGATTTTGCATGAAAGGAGGACTAGCAGCCGCGTTGCTCAGGAGAATGTGAAAAGTGTTCATATGTGGTAAGAACCTGAGAAATCCGTCCGTTCTTGTCATTTGTTATCGAATCGACTTAAAGCCAGATCGTCTCTTTGGCCGCTCTTCTGTCTGAAACGGTTACATTTATCGTTTGCAAAGCTATGTCGCGTGCTGCGGTATTAGGAGACAATAAAAGCACAATAGTAGAACACAGATGAAGCTTCTTAGTTGATGTAATAGCCCGTAAGATGTAGTAAAATTCAAGTTTTAGGTATCGATTATTGACTTTCTACCTTTCTTTGGTGCCTTGGACATGAGCTATGAACTTAAGATTTTGCATGAAATGAGGACTAGTAGCCCTGTTGCACGGGAGAATGTGAAAAGAGTTCATATGTAGTAAGAACCTTAGAAGTCCGTCCGTTTTCGTCATCTGTTATCAAATCGACTTAAAGCCAGATCGTCACATTGGCCGCTCTTCCTTCGAGAAACGGTTTCATTTATCGTGTGCAAAGCTATGTCGCGTGCTGTGATATGTGGAGACACTAAAAGCACCATAGTAGAACACAGATGAAGCTTCTAAGTTGATGATAGCCAGTAAGAAGTAGTACAATTCAAGTTTTAGGCATGGATTATTGACATTTAAGCTGGCTTTGGTGCCTTGGACATGAGCTAGGACCTTGAGATTCTGCATCAAAGGGGGACTAGCAGCCGCGTTGCATGGGAGATTGTGGAAAGCGTTCATATGTAGTAAAACCCTGAGAAATCCGTCCGTTTTCGTCATTTGTTATCGAATCGACTTAAAGACAGATTGTCACATTGGCCGCTCTTCACTCTGAAACTTGTGTACTTACCGTCTGCAAAGCTATGTCGCGTGCTGCGGTATGCGGAGACACTAAAAGCACCATAGTAGAACACAGATGAAGCTTCTAAGTTGATGTAATAGCCAGTAAGAAGTAGTACAATTCAAGTTTTATTTATCGATTATTGACTGTTTACCCTTCTTTGGTGACTTGGGCATGGGTTAGGAACTTAGGACTTTGCCTGAAATGAGGACTAGTAGCCCTGTTGCACGGGAGAATGAGAAAAGTGTCCATATGTAGTACAAACCTGAGAAATCCGTCCGTTTTCGTCAATTGTTAACGAATCGACTTAAAGCCAGATCGTCACATTGGCCGCTCTTCCCTCTGAAACGGTTGTAATTATCGACTGCAAAGCTATGTCGCGTGCTGCGGTATACGGAGACAATGAAAGCACCATAGTAGAACACAGTTGAAGCTTCTAAGTAGATGTAATAGCCAGTAAGAAGTAGTACAATTCAGGTTTTAGGAATCGATTATTGACTTTTTATCCTTCTTTGGTGCCTTGGACATGAGCTAGGAACTTAAGATTTTGCATGAAAGGAGGACTAGCAACCGCGTTGCACGGGAGAATGTGGAAAGTGTTCATATGTAGTAAAACCCTGAGAAATCCGTCCGTTTTCGACATTTGTTATCGAATCGACTAAAAGACAGATCGTCACATTGGCCGCTCTTCACTCTGAAACGGGTGTACTTACCGTCTGCAAAGCTATGTCGCGTGCTGCGGTATGCGGACACACTAAAAGCACCATAGTAGAACACAGATGAAGCTTCTAAGTTGATGTAATAGCCAGTAAGAAGTAGTACAATTCAAGTTTTAGGCATGGATTATTGACTTTTAAGCTGGCTCTGGTGCCTTGGACATGAGCTAGGACCTTGAGATTCTGCATCAAAGGAGGACTAGCAGCCGCGTTGCACGGGAGAATGTGAAAAATGTTCATATGTAGAAAACCCTGAGAAATTCGTCCGTTTTCGTCAATTGTTATCGAATCGACTTAAAGCCAGATCGTCTCATTGGCCGCTCTTCTCTATGAAACGGTTGTACTTATCGTCTGCAAAGCTATGTCGCGTGCTGCGGTATGCGGAGACAATGAAAGCACCATAGTAGAACACAGTTGAAGTTTCTAAGTAGATGTAATAGCCAGTAAGAAGTAGTACAATTCAAGTTTTATTTATCGATAATTGACTGTTTACCCTTCTTTGGTGCCTTGGACATGAGCTAGGAACTTAAGATTTTGCATGATATGAGGACTAGTAGCCCTGTTGCACGGGAAAATGAAAAAAGTGTCCATATGTAGTAAAAACCTGAGAAATCCGTCCGTTTTCGTCAATTGTTAACGAATCGACTTAAAGCCAGATCGTCACATTGGCCGCTCTTCTCTCTGAAACGGTTGTAATTATCGACTGCAAAGCTATGTCGCGTGCTGCGGTATGCGGAGACAATGAAAGCACCATAGTAGAACACAGTTGAAGCTTCTAAGTAGATGTAATAGCCAGTAAGAAGTAGTACAATTCAAGTTTTAGGTATCGATTATTGACTTTTTACCCTTCTTTGGTGCCTTGGACCTGAGCTAGGAACTTAAGATTTTGCATGAAAGGAGGACTAGCAACCGCGTCGCTCGGGTCAATTTGGAAAGTGTTCGTATGTAGTAAAAACCTGAGAAATCCGTCCGTTTTCGTCAATTGTTATCGAATCGACTAAAAGCCAGATCGTCACATTGGCCGCTCTTCTCTCTGAAACGGTTGTAATTATCGACTGCAAAGCTATGTAGCGTGCTGCGGTATGCGGAGACACTAAAAGCACCATAGTAGAACACAGATGAAGCTTCTAAGTTGATGTAATAGCCAGAAAGAAGTAGTACAATTCAAGTTTTAGACATGGATTATTGACTTTTAAGCTGGCTTTGGTGCCTTGGACATGAGCTAGGACCTTGAGATTCTGCATCAAAGGAGGACTAGCAGCCGCGTTGCATGGGAGAATGTGGAAAGTGTTCATATGTAGTAAAACTCTGAGAAATCGGTCCGTTTTCGACATTTGTTATCGAATCGACTTAAAGACAGATCGTCACATTGGCCGCTCTTCACTCTGAAACGGGTGTACTTATCGTCTGCAAAGCTATGTCGCGTGCTGCGGTATGCGGAGACACTAAAAGCACCATAGTAGAACACAGTAGAAACTTCTACGTTGATGTAATAGCCAGTAAGAAGTAGTAAAATTCAAGTTTTAGTTATCGATTATTGACTTATTACCCTTCTTTGTTGGCTTGGACGTGAGCTAGGACCTTAAGATTCGACATGAGAGGATGACTAGCAGCCGAGTTGCACGGGAGATCCTGAAAAGTGTTCATATGTGGTAAAAACCTGAGAAATCCGTCCATTTTCGTCATTTGTTATCAAATCGACTAAAAGCCAGATCGTCACAATGGCCGCTCTTCTCTCTGAAACGGTTACATTTATCGTGTGCCAACCTATGTCGCGTGCTGCGATATGCGGAGACTCTAAAAGCACCATAGTAGAACACAGTTGAAGCTTCTGAGTTGATGTAATAGACAGTAGAAGTAGTACAGTTCAAGTTTTAGGTATCGATAATTGAGTTTTTTTACTCTTCTTTGGTGCCTTGGACATGACCTAGGAACTTAAGATTTTGCATGAAATGAGGACTAGTAGCCCTGTTGCACGTGAGAATTTGATAAGTGTTCATATGTAGTAAAAACCTGTGAAATCTGTAACTTTTTTTCATTTGTTATCGAATCTACTTAAAGCCCGATCGTCACATTGGCCGCACTTCTGTCTGAAACAGTTACATTTATCGTCTGCAAAGCTATGTCGTGTGCTGCGGTATGCGGAGACACTAAATGCACAATAGTAAAACACAGATGAAGCTTCTAAGTTGATGTAATAGTCAGTAAGAAGTAGTGCAATTCAAGTTTTAGGCATGGATTATTGTCCTTTAAGCTGGCTTTGGTGCCTTGGACCTGAGCTAGGAACTTAAGATTTTGCATGAAAGGAGGACTAGCAACCGCGTCGCTCGGGTCAATTTGGAAAGTGTTCGTATGTAGTAAAAACCTGAGAAATCCGTCCGTTTTCGTCAATTGTTATCGAATCGACTAAAAGCCAGATCGTCACATTGGCCGCTCTTCTCTCTGAAACGGTTGTAATTATCGACTGCAAAGCTATGTAGCGTGCTGCGGTATGCGGAGACACTAAAAGCACCATAGTAGAACACAGATGAAGCTTCTAAGTTGATGTAATAGCCAGAAAGAAGTAGTACAATTCAAGTTTTAGACATGGATTATTGACTTTTAAGCTGGCTTTGGTGCCTTGGACATGAGCTAGGACCTTGAGATTCTGCATCAAAGGAGGACTAGCAGCCGCGTTGCATGGGAGAATGTGGAAAGTGTTCATATGTAGTAAAACTCTGAGAAATCCGTCCGTTTTCGACATTTGTTATCGAATCGACTTAAAGACAGATCGTCACATTGGCCGCTCTTCACTCTGAAACGGGTGTACTTATCGTCTGCAAAGCTATGTCGCGTGCTGCGGTATGCGGAGACACTAAAAGCACCATAGTAGAACACAGTAGAAACTTCTACGTTGATGTAATAGCCAGTAAGAAGTAGTAAAATTCAAGTTTTAGTTATCGATTATTGACTTATTACCCTTCTTTGGTGGCTTGGACGTGAGCTAGGACCTTAAGATTCGACATGAGAGGATGACTAGCAGCCGAGTTGCACGGGAGATCCTGAAAAGTGTTCATATGTGGTAAAAACCTGAGAAATCCGTCCATTTTCGTCATTTGTTATCAAATCGACTAAAAGCCAGATCGTCACAATGGCCGCTCTTCTCTCTGAAACGGTTACATTTATCGTGTGCCAACCTATGTCGCGTGCTGCGATATGCGGAGACTCTAAAAGCACCATAGTAGAACACAGTTGAAGCTTCTGAGTTGATGTAATAGACAGTAGAAGTAGTACAGTTCAAGTTTTAGGTATCGATAATTGAGTTTTTTTACTCTTCTTTGGTGCCTTGGACATGACCTAGGAACTTAAGATTTTGCATGAAATGAGGACTAGTAGCCCTGTTGCACGTGAGAATTTGATAAGTGTTCATATGTAGTAAAAACCTGTGAAATCTGTAACTTTTTTTCATTTGTTATCGAATCTACTTAAAGCCCGATCGTCACATTGGCCGCACTTCTGTCTGAAACAGTTACATTTATCGTCTGCAAAGCTATGTCGTGTGCTGCGGTATGCGGAGACACTAAATGCACAATAGTAAAACACAGATGAAGCTTCTAAGTTGATGTAATAGTCAGTAAGAAGTAGTGCAATTCAAGTTTTAGGCATGGATTATTGTCCTTTAAGCTGGCTTTGGTGCCTTGGACATGAGCTAGGAACTTAAGATTTTGCATGAAAGGAGGACTAGCAACCGCGTCGCTCGGGACAATTTGGAAAGTGTTCATATGTAGTAAAAAACTGAGACATCCGTCCGTTTTCGTCATTTGTTAACGAATCGACTTAAAGCCAGATCGTCACATTGGCCGCTCTTCACTCTGAAACGGGTGTACTTACCGTCTGCAAAGCTATGTCGCGTGCTGCGGTATGCGGAGACACTAAAAGCACCATAGTAGAACACAGATGAAGCTTCTAAGTTGATGTAATGGCCAGTAAGAAGTTGTAAAATTCAAGTTTTAGGTATCGATTATTGACTTTTTACCCTTCTTTGGTGCCTTAGACATGAGCTAGGAACTAAAGATGTTGCATGAAAGGAGGACTAGCAGCCGCGTTGCAAGGGAGAATGTGGAAAGTGTTCATATGTAGTAAAACCCTGAGAAATCCGTCCGTTTTCGTCATTTGTTATCGAATCGACTTAACGCCAGATCGTCACATTGGCCGCTCTTCTCTCTGAAACGGTTGTACTTATCGTCTGCAAAGCTATGTCGCGTGCTGCGGTATGCGGAAACACTAAAAGCACTATAGTAGAACACAGTTGAAACTTCTAAGTTGATGTAATAGCCAGTAATAAGTAGTACAATTCAAGTTTTAGTTATCGATTATTGACTTATTACCCTTCTTTGGTGGCTTGGACATGAGCTAGGACCTTAAGATTCGACATGAAAGAGAGGTCTAGCAGCCGAGTTGCACGGGAGAACGTGAAAAGTGTTCATATGTAGTAAAAACCTGTGAAATCCGTCCCTTTTTTTCATTTGTTATCGAATCGACTTAAAGCCACATCCTCACATTGGCCGCTCTTCTCTCTGATACGGTTGTACGTATCGTCTGCAAAGCTATGTCGCGTGCAGCGGTGTGCGGAGACACTAAAGGCACCATAGGAGAATACATATGAAGCTTCTAA
Organism: Schistocerca gregaria; assembly: GCF_023897955.1. Taxonomy (NCBI): domain Eukaryota; kingdom Metazoa; phylum Arthropoda; class Insecta; order Orthoptera; family Acrididae; genus Schistocerca; species Schistocerca gregaria. The sequence continues at coordinate 2,773,547 of NW_026061883.1, read as the reverse complement.
GTTGATGTAATAGCCAGTAAGAAATAGTACAATTCAAGTGTTATTTATCGATTATTGACTGTTTACCCTTCTTCGGTGATTTGGACATGAACTAGGAAATTAAGATTTAGCATTTATAGAGGACTAGCAGCCGCGTTGCACGGGAGAATGTGGAAAGTGTTCATATGTAGTAAAAACCTGAGAAATCCGTCCGTTTTCGTCAATTGTTATCTAATCGACTTAAAGCCAGATCGTCACATTGGCCGCTCTTCTCTCTGAAACGGTTGTACTCATCGTCTGCAAAGCTATGTCGCGTGCTGCGGTATGCAGAGACAATGACAGCACCATAGTAGAACACAGTTGAAGCTTCTAAGTAGATGTAATAGCCAGTAAGAAGTAGTACAATTCAATTTTTAGGTATCGATTTTGACTTTTTTACCCTTCTTTTGTGCCTTGGACATGAGCTAGGAACTTACGATTTTGCATAAAAGGAAGACCAGCAGCCGACTTGCACGGGAGAATGTGGAAAGTGTTCATATGTAGTAAAAACCTGAGATATCCGTCCGTTTTCGTCATTTGTTATCGAATCGACTTAAAGCAAGATCGTCACATTGGTCGCTTTTCTCTCTGAAACGGGTGTACTTATCGTCTGCAAAGCCATGTCGTGTGCTGCGGTATACGGAGACACTAAAAGCACCATAGTAGAACACAGATGAAGCTTCTAAGTTGATGTATTAGCCAGTAAGAAGTAGTACAATTCAAGGTTTAGGTATCGATTATTGACTTTTTTACCCTTCTCTGTGGCTTGGACATGAGCTAGGACCTTAAGATTCGACATGAAAGGAGGACTAGCAGCCGAGTTGCACGGGAGAACGTGAAAAGTTCATATGTAGTAAAAACCTGAGAAATCCGTCCCCTTTGGTCATTTGTTATCGAATCGACTTAAAGCCAGATCGTCACATTGGCCGCTCTTCTCTCTGAAACGGTTGTAATTATCGACTGCAAAGCTATGTCGCGTGCTGCGGTATGCGGAGACACTAAAAGCTCCATAGTAGAACACAGATGAAGCTTCTAAGTTGATGAAATAGCCAGTAGGAAGTAGTACAATTCAAGTTTTAGGCATGGATTATTGACTTTTAAGCTGGCTTTGGTGCCTTGGACATGAGCTAGGACCTTGAAATTCTGCATCAAAGGAGGACTAGAAGCCGCGTTGCACGGGAGAATGTGGAAAGTGTTCATATGTAGTAAAACCCTGAGAAATCAGTCCGTTTTACACATTTGTTATCGAATCGACTTAAAGACAGATCGTCACATTGGCCGCTCTTCACTCTGAAACGGGTGTACTTACCGTCTGCAAAGCTATGTCGCGTGCTGCGGTATGCGGAGACACTAAAAGCACCATAGTAGAACACAGATGAAGCTTCTAAGTTGATGCAATGGCCAGTAAGAAGTTGTAAAATTCAAGTTTTAGGTACCGATTATTGACTTTTTACCCTTCTTTGGTGCCTTAGACATGAGCTAGGAACTAAAGATGTTGCATGAAAGGAGGACTAGCAGCCGCGTTGCAAGGGAGAATGTGGAAAGTGTTCATATGTAGTAAAACCCTGAGAAATCCGTCCGTTTTCATCATTTGTTATCGAATCGACTTAACGCCAGATCGTCACATTGGCCGCTCTTCTCTCTGAAACGGTTGTACTTATCGTCCGCAAAGCAATGTCGCGTGCTGCAATATGCGGAAACACTAAAAGCACTATAGTAGAACACAGTTGAAACTTCTAAGTTGATGTAATAGCCAGTAAGAAGTAGTACAATTCAAGTTTTAGTTATCGATTATTGACTTATTACCCTTCTTTGGTGGCTTGGACATGAGCTAGGACCTTAAGATTCGACATGAGAGAGAGGTCTAGCAGCCGAGTTGCACGGGAGAACGTGAAAAGTGTTCATATGTAGTAAAAACCTGTGAAATCCGTCCCTTTTTTTCATTTGTTATCGAATCGACTTAAAGCCACATCCTCACATTGGCCGCTCTTCTCTCTGATACGGTTGTACTTATCGTCTGCAAAGCTATGTCGCGTGCTGCGGTATGCGGAGACACTAAAGGCACCATAGTAGAATACATATGGAGCTTCTAAGTTGATGTAATAGCCAGTAAGAAGCAGTACAATTCAAGTTTTATTTATCGATTATTGGCTGTTTACCCTTCTTTGGTGCCTTGGACATGAGCTAGGAACTTAAGATTTTGCATGAAATGAGGACTAGTAGCCCTGTTGCACGGGAGAATGTGAAACTTGTCCATATGTTGCAAAAACCTGAAAAGTCCGTCCGTTTTCGTCACTTGTTATCAAATCGACTTAAAGCCAGATCGTAACATTGGCAGCTCTTCCCTCTGAAACGGTAACATTTATCGCGTGCAAAGCTAAGTCGCGTGCTGTGATATGCGGAGACACTAAAAGCACCATAGTAGAACACAGATGAAGCTTCTAAGTTGATGTAATAGCCAGTAAGAAATAGTAAAAATCAAGTTTTAGGTATCGATTATTGACTTTTTACCCTTCTTTGGTGATTTGGACATGAGCTAGGAACTTAAGATTTTGCATGAAAGGAGGATTAGCAGCTGCGTTGCACGGGACAATGTGACAAGTGTTCATATGTACAAAAAACCTGAGAAATCCGTCCGTTTTCGTCATTTGCTATCGAATCGACTTAAAGCCAAATCGTCACATTGGCCGCTCTTCTCTCTACAACGGTTGTAATTATCGTCTGCAAAACTATGTCGCGTGCTGCGGTATGCGGAGACACTAAAAGCACCATAGTAGAACACCGATGAAGCTTCTAAGTTGATGTAATAGCCAGTAAGAAGTAGTACAATTCAAGTTTTATTTATCGATTATTGACTGTTTACCCTTCTTTGGTGCCTTGGACATGAACTAGGAAGTTAAGATTTTGCATGAAATGAGGACTAGCAGCCCTGTAGCACGGGAGAATGTGAAAAGTGTTCATATGTATTAAAAACCTGAGAAATCCGTCCGTTTTCGTCATTTGTTATCGAATCGACTTAAAACCAGATCGTCACATTGGCCGCTCTTCTCTCTGAAACGGTTGTACTTATCGTCTGCAAAGCTATGTCGCGTGCTGCGGTATGCGGAGACACTAAAAGCACAATAGTAGAACACAGATGAAGCTTCTAAGTTGATGTAATAGTGAGTAAGAAGTAGTACAATTCAAGTTTTAGGTATGGATTATTGTCTTTTAAGCTGGCTTTCCCCCCATGAACCATGGACCTTGCCGTTGGTGGGGAGGCTTGCGTGCCTCAGCGATACAGATGGCCGTACCGTAGGTGCAACCACAACGGAGGGGTATCTGTTGAGAGGCCAGACAAACGTGTGGTTCCTGAAGAGGGGCAGCAGCCTTTTCAGTAGTTGCGGGGGCAACAGTCTGGATGATTGACTGATCTGGCCTTGCAACATTAACCAAAACGGCGTTGCTGTGCTGGTACTGCGAACGGCTGAAAGCAAGGGGAAACTACAGCCGTAATTTTTCCCGAGGACATGCAGCTTTACTGTATGATTAAATGATGATGGCATCCTCTTGGGTAAAATATTCCGGAGGTAAAATAGTCCCCCATTCGGATCTCCGGGCGGGGACTACTCAGGAGGATGTCGTTATCAGGAGAAGGAAAACTGGCGTTCTACGGATCGGAGCGTGGAATGTCAGATCCCTTAATCGGGCAGGTAGGTTAGAAAATTTAAAAATTGAAATGGATAGGTTAAAGTTAGATATAGTGGGAATTAGTGAAGTTCGGTGGCAGGAGGAACAAGACTTCTGGTCAGGTGATGACAGGGTTATAAACACAAAATCAAATAGGGGTAATGCAGGAGTAGGTTTAATAATGAATAGGAAAATAGGAATGCGGGTAAGCTACTACAAACAGCATAGTGAACGCATTATTGTGGCCAAGATAGATACGAAGCCCACACCTACTACAATAGTACAAGTTTATATGCCAACTAGCTCTGCAGATGACGAAGAAATTGAAGAAATGTACGATGAAATAAAAGAAATTATTCAGATAGTGAAGGGAGACGAAAATTTAATAGTAATGGGTGACTGGAATTCGAGTCTAGGAAAAGGGAGAGAAGGAAACATAGTAGGTGAATATGGATTGGGGCTAAGAAATGAAAGAGGAAGCCGCCTAGTAGAATTTTGTACAGAGCACAACTTAGTCATAGGTAACACTTGGTTTAAGAATCATGAAAGAAGGTTGTATACGTGGAAGAATCCTGGAGATACTAAAAGGTATCAGATAGATTATATAATGGTAAGACAGAGATTTAGGAACCAGGTTTTAAGTTGTAAGACATTTCCAGGGGCAGATGTGGACTCTGACCACAATCTATTGGTTATGACCTGTAGATTAAAACTGAAGAAACTGCAAAAATGTGGGAAATTAAGGAGATGGGACCTGGATAAACTGAAAGAACCAGAGGTTGTACAGAGTTTCAGGGAGAGCATTAGGGAACAATTGACAGGAATAGGGGAAAGAAATACAGTAGAAGAAGAATGGGTAGCTCTGAGGGATGAAGTAGTGAAGGCAGCAGAGGATAAAGTAGGTAAAAAGACGAGGGCTGCTAGAAATCCTTGGGTAACAGAAGAAATATTGAATTTAATTGATGAAAGGAGAAAATATAAAAATGCAGTAAATGAAGCAGGCAAAAAGGAATACAAACGTCTCAAAAATGAGATCGACAGGAAGTGCAAAATGGCTAAACAGGGATGGCTAGAGGACAAATGTAAGGATGTAGAAGCTTATCTCACTAGGGGTAAGATAGATACTGCCTACAGGAAAATTAAAGAGACCTTTGGAGAGAAGAGAACCACGTGTATGAATATCAAGAGCTCAGATGGCAACCTAGTTCTAAGCAAAGAAGGGAAGGCAGAAAGGTGGAAGGAGTATATAGAAGGTTTATACAAGGGTGATGTACTTGAGGACAATATTATGGAAATGGAAGAGGATGTAGATGAAGACGAAATGGGTGATACGATACTGCGTGAAGAGTTTGACAGAGCACTGAAAGACCTGAGTCGAAACAAGGCCCCCGGAATAGACAACATTCCATTAGAACTACTGACGGCTTTGGGAGAGCCAGTCATGACTAAACTCTACCAGCTGGTGAGCAAGATGTATGAGACAGGCGAAATACCCTCAGACTTCAAGAAGAATATAATAATTCCAATCCCAAAGAAAGCAGGTGCTGACAGATGTGAAAATTACCGAACTATCAGTTTAATAAGTCACAGCTGCAAAATACTAACGCGAATTCTTTACAGACGAATGGAAAAACTGGTAGATGCGGACCTCGGGGAGGATCAGTTTGGATTCCGTCGAAATGTTGGAACACGTGAGGCAATACTGACCTTACGACTTATCTTAGAAGAAAGATTAAGAAAAGGCAAACCTACGTTTCTAGCATTTGTAGACTTAGAGAAAGCTTTTGACAATGTTGACTGGAATATTCTTTTTCAAATTCTAAAGGTGGCAGGTGTAAAATACAGGGAGCGAAAGGCTATTTACAATTTGTACAGAAACCAGATGGCAGTCATAAGAGTCGAGGGGCATGAAAGGGAAGCAGTGGTTGGGAAAGGAGTGAGACAGGGTTGTAGCATCTCCCCGATGTTATTCAATCTGTATATTGAGCAAGCAGTAAAGGAAACAAAAGAAAAATTTGGAGTAGGTATTAAAATTCATGGAGACGAAGTAAAAACTTTGAGGTTCGCCGATGACATTGTAATTCTGTCAGAGACGGCAAAGGACTTGGAAGAGCAGTTGAACGGAATGGACAGTGTCTTGAAAGGAGGATATAAGATGAACATCAACAAAAGCAAAACGAGGATAATGGAATGTAGTCCAATTAAATCGGGTGATGCTGAGGGAATTAGATTAGGAAATGAGACACTTAAAGTAGTAAAGGAGTTTTGCGATTTAGGAAGTAAAATAACTGATGATGGTCGAAGTAGAGAGGATATAAAATGTAGACTGGCAATGGCAAGGAAAGCGTTTCTGAAGAAGAGAAATTTGTTAACATCGAATATAGATTTAAGTGTCAGGAAGTCATTTTTGAAAATATTTGTTTGGAGTGTAGCCATGTATGGAAGTGAAACATGGACGATAACTAGTTTGGATAAGAAGAGAATAGAAGCTTTCGAAATGTGGTGCTACAGAAGAATACTGAAGATAAGGTGGATAGATCACGTAACTAATGAGGAGGTATTGAATAGGATTGGGGAGAAGAGAAGTTTGTGGCACAACTTGACTAGAAGAAGGGATCGGTTGGTAGGACGTTTTTAGGCATCAAGGGATCACAAATTTAGCAATGGAGGGCAGTGTGGAGGGTAAAAATCGTAGAGGGAGACCGAGAGATGAGTACACTAAGCAGATTCAGAAGGATGTAGGTTGCAGTAGGTACTGGGAGATGAAGAAGCTTGCACAGGATAGAGTAGCATGGAGAGCTGCATCAAACCAGTCTCAGGACTGAAGACCACAACAACAACAACAACAACAACAAGCTGGCTTTGGTGCCTTGGACATGAGCTAGGACCTTAAGATTCAGCATGAAAGGAAGACTAGCAGCCGAGCTGCACGGGAGAATGTGAAAAGTGTTCATATGTAGAAAAAACCTGAGAAATCCGTCCGTTTTCGTCATTTGTTATCGAATCTACTTAAAGCCAGATCGTCACATTGGCCGCACTTCCGTCTCAAACAGTTACATTTGTCGTCTGCAAAGCTATGTCGCGTGCTGCGGTATGCGGAAACACTAAAAGCACCATAGTAGAACACAGGTGAAGCTTCTAAGTTGATGTAATAGCCAGTAAGAAGTAGTACAATTCAAGTTTTAGGCATGGATTATTGACCTTTAAGCTGGCTTTGGTGCCTTGGACATGAGCTAGGACCTTAACATTCTGCATGAAAAGAGGACTAGCAGCCGAGTTGCACGGGAGAACGTGAAAAGTGTTCATATGTAGTAAAAACCTGAGAAATGCGTCCCTTTTTGTCATTTGTTATCGAATCGACTTAAAGTCAGAACGTCACATTGGCCGCTCTTCTCTCTGAAACGGTTGTACTTATCGTCTGCAAAGCTATGTCGCGTGCTGCGGTATGCGGAGACACTAAATGCACAATAGTAGAACACAGATGAAGCTTCTAAGTTGATGTAATAGTAGGTAAGAAGTAGTGCAATTCAAGTTTTAGGCATGGATTATTGTCCTTTAAGCTGGCTTTGGTGCCTTGGACATGAGCTAGGAACTTACGATTTTGCATAAAAGGAAGACCAGCAGCCGCCTTGCACGGGAGAATGTGGAAAGTGTTCATATGTAGTAAAAACCTGAGATATCCGTCCGTTTTCGTCATTTGTTATCGAATCGACTTAAAGCAAGATCGTCACATTGGTCGCTTTTCTCTCTGAAACGGGTGTACTTATCGTCTGCAAAGCCATGTCGTGTGCTGCGGTATACGGAGACACTAAAAGCACCATAGTAGAACACAGATGAAGCTTCTAAGTTGATGTATTAGCCAGTAAGAAGTAGTACAATTCAAGGTTTAGGTATCGATTATTGACTTTTTTACCCTTCTCTGTGGCTTGGACATGAGCTAGGACCTTAAGATTCGACATGAAAGGAGGACTAGCAGCCGAGTTTCACGGGAGAACGTGAAAAGTTCATATGTAGTAAAAACCTGAGAAATCCGTCCCCATTGGTCATTTGTTATCGAATCGACTTAAAGCCAGATCGTCACATTGGCCGCTCTTCTCTCTGAAACGGTTGTAATTATCGACTGCAAAGCTATGTCGCGTGCTGCGGTATGCGGAGACACTAAAAGCTCCATAGTAGAAAACAGATGAAGCTTCTAAGTTGATGTAATAGCCAGTAAGAAGTAGTACAATTCAAGTTTTAGGCATGGATTATTGACTTTTAAGCTGGCTTTGGTGCCTTGGACATGAGCTAGGACCTTGAAATTCTGCATCAAAGGAGGACTAGCAGCCGCGTTGCACGGGAGAATGTGGAAAGTGTTCATATGTAGTAAAACCCTGAGAAATCAGTCCGTTTTACACATTTGTTATCGAATCGACTTAAAGACAGATCGTCACATTGGCCGCTCTTCACTCTGAAACGGGTGTACTTACCGTCTGCAAAGCTATGTCGCGTGCTGCGGTATGCGGAGACACTAAAAGCACCATAGTAGAACACAGATGAAGCTTCTAAGTTGATGCAATGGCCAGTAAGAAGTTGTAAAATTCAAGTTTTAGGTATCGATTATTGACTTTTTACCCTTCTTTGGTGCCTTAGACATGAGCTAGGAACTAAAGATGTTGCATGAAAGGAGGACTAGCAGCCGCGTTGCAAGGGAGAATGTGGAAAGTGTTCATATGTAGTAAAACCCTGAGAAATCCGTCCGTTTTCATCATTTGTTATCGAATCGACTTAACGCCAGATCGTCACATTGGCCGCTCTTCTCTCTGAAACGGTTGTACTTATCGTCCGCAAAGCAATGTCGCGTGCTGCAATATGCGGAAACACTAAAAGCACTATAGTAGAACACAGTTGAAACTTCTAAGTTGATGTAATAGCCAGTAAGAAGTAGTACAATTCAAGTTTTAGTTATCGATTATTGACTTATTACCCTTCTTTGGTGGCTTGGACATGAGCTAGGACCTTAAGATTCGACATGAGAGAGAGGTCTAGCAGCCGAGTTGCACGGGAGAACGTGAAAAGTGTTCATATGTAGTAAAAACCTGTGAAATCCGTCCCTTTTTTTCATTTGTTATCGAATCGACTTAAAGCCACATCCTCACATTGGCCGCTCTTCTCTCTGATACGGTTGTACTTATCGTCTGCAAAGCTATGTCGCGTGCTGCGGTATGCGGAGACACTAAAGGCACCATAGTAGAATACATATGGAGCTTCTAAGTTAATGTAATAGCCAGTAAGAAGCAGTACAATTCAAGTTTTATTTATCGATTATTGGCTGTTTACCCTTCTTTGGTGCCTTGGACATGAGCTAGGAACTTAAGATTTTGCATGAAATGAGGACTAGTAGCCCTGTTGCACGGGAGAATGTGAAACTTGTCCATATGTAGCAAAAACCTGAAAAGTCCGTCCGTTTTCGTCACTTGTTATCAAATCGACTTAAAGCCAGATCGTAACATTGGCAGCTCTTCCCTCTGAAACGGTAACATTTATCGCGTGCAAAGCTAAGTCGCGTGCTGTGATATGCGGAGACACTAAAAGCACCATAGTAGAACACAGATGAAGCTTCTAAGTTCATGTAATAGCCAGTAAGAAATAGTAAAAATCAAGTTTTAGGTATCGATTATTGACTTTTTACCCTTCTTTGGTGATTTGGACATGAGCTAGGAACTTAAGATTTTGCATGAAAGGAGGATTAGCAGCTGCGTTGCACGGGACAATGTGACAAGTGTTCATATGTACAAAAAACCTGAGAAATCCGTCCGTTTTCGTCATTTGCTATCGAATCGACTTAAAGCCAAATCGTCACATTGGCCGCTCTTCTCTCTACAACGGTTGTAATTATCGTCTGCAAAACTATGTCGCGTGCTGCGGTATGCGGAGACACTAAAAGCACCATAGTAGAACACCGATGAAGCTTCTAAGTTGATGTAATAGCCAGTAAGAAGTAGTACAATTCAAGTTTTATTTATCGATTATTGACTGTTTACCCTTCTTTGGTGCCTTGGACATGAACTAGGAAGTTAAGATTTTGCATGAAATGAGGACTAGCAGCCCTGTAGCACGGGAGAATGTGAAAAGTGTTCATATGTATTAAAAACCTGAGAAATCCGTCCGTTTTCGTCATTTGTTATCGAATCGACTTAAAACCAGATCGTCACATTGGCCGCTCTTCTCTCTGAAACGGTTGTACTTATCGTCTGCAAAGCTATGTCGCGTGCTGCGGTATGCGGAGACACTAAAAGCACAATAGTAGAACACAGATGAAGCTTCTAAGTTGATGTAATAGTGAGTAAGAAGTAGTACAATTCAAGTTTTAGGTATGGATTATTGTCTTTTAAGCTGGCTTTCCCCCCATGAACCATGGACCTTGCCGTTGGTGGGGAGGCTTGCGTGCCTCAGCGATACAGATGGCCGTACCGTAGGTGCAACCACAACGGAGGGGTATCTGTTGAGAGGCCAGACAAACGTGTGGTTCCTGAAGAAGGGCAGCAGCCTTTTCAGTAGTTGCGGGGGCAACAGTCTGGATGATTGACTGATCTGGCCTTGCAACATTAACCAAAACGGCGTTGCTGTGCTGGTACTGCGAACGGCTGAAAGCAAGGGGAAACTACAGCCGTAATTTTTCCCGAGGACATGCAGCTTTACTGTATGATTAAATGATGATGGCATCCTCTTGGGTAAAATATTCCGGAGGTAAAATAGTCCCCCATTCGGATCTCCGGGCGGGGACTACTCAGGAGGATGTCGTTATCAGGAGAAGGAAAACTGGCGTTCTACGGATCGGAGCGTGGAATGTCAGATCCCTTAATCGGGCAGGTAGGTTAGAAAATTTAAAAATTGAAATGGATAGGTTAAAGTTAGATATAGTGGGAATTAGTGAAGTTCGGTGGCAGGAGGAACAAGACTTCTGGTCAGGTGATGACAGGGTTATAAACACAAAATCAAATAGGGGTAATGCAGGAGTAGGTTTAATAATGAATAGGAAAATAGGAATGCGGGTAAGCTACTACAAACAGCATAGTGAACGCATTATTGTGGCCAAGATAGATACGAAGCCCACACCTACTACAATAGTACAAGTTTATATGCCAACTAGCTCTGCAGATGACGAAGAAATTGAAGAAATGTACGATGAAATAAAAGAAATTATTCAGATAGTGAAGGGAGACGAAAATTTAATAGTAATGGGTGACTGGAATTCGAGTCTAGGAAAAGGGAGAGAAGGAAACATAGTAGGTGAATATGGATTGGGGCTAAGAAATGAAAGAGGAAGCCGCCTAGTAGAATTTTGTACAGAGCACAACTTAGTCATAGGTAACACTTGGTTTAAGAATCATGAAAGAAGGTTGTATACGTGGAAGAATCCTGGAGATACTAAAAGGTATCAGATAGATTATATAATGGTAAGACAGAGATTTAGGAACCAGGTTTTAAGTTGTAAGACATTTCCAGGGGCAGATGTGGACTCTGACCACAATCTATTGGTTATGACCTGTAGATTAAAACTGAAGAAACTGCAAAAATGTGGGAAATTAAGGAGATGGGACCTGGATAAACTGAAAGAACCAGAGGTTGTACAGAGTTTCAGGGAGAGCATTAGGGAACAATTGACAGGAATAGGGGAAAGAAATACAGTAGAAGAAGAATGGGTAGCTCTGAGGGATGAAGTAGTGAAGGCAGCAGAGGATAAAGTAGGTAAAAAGACGAGGGCTGCTAGAAATCCTTGGGTAACAGAAGAAATATTGAATTTAATTGATGAAAGGAGAAAATATAAAAATGCAGTAAATGAAGCAGGCAAAAAGGAATACAAACGTCTCAAAAATGAGATCGACAGGAAGTGCAAAATGGCTAAACAGGGATGGCTAGAGGACAAATGTAAGGATGTAGAAGCTTATCTCACTAGGGGTAAGATAGATACTGCCTACAGGAAAATTAAAGAGACCTTTGGAGAGAAGAGAACCACGTGTATGAATATCAAGAGCTCAGATGGCAACCTAGTTCTAAGCAAAGAAGGGAAGGCAGAAAGGTGGAAGGAGTATATAGAAGGTTTATACAAGGGTGATGTACTTGAGGACAATATTATGGAAATGGAAGAGGATGTAGATGAAGACGAAATGGGTGATACGATACTGCGTGAAGAGTTTGACAGAGCACTGAAAGACCTGAGTCGAAACAAGGCCCCCGGAATAGACAACATTCCATTAGAACTACTGACGGCTTTGGGAGAGCCAGTCATGACTAAACTCTACCAGCTGGTGAGCAAGATGTATGAGACAGGCGAAATACCCTCAGACTTCAAGAAGAATATAATAATTCCAATCCCAAAGAAAGCAGGTGCTGACAGATGTGAAAATTACCGAACTATCAGTTTAATAAGTCACAGCTGCAAAATACTAACGCGAATTCTTTACAGACGAATGGAAAAACTGGTAGATGCGGACCTCGGGGAGGATCAGTTTGGATTCCGTCGAAATGTTGGAACACGTGAGGCAATACTGACCTTACGACTTATCTTAGAAGAAAGATTAAGAAAAGGCAAACCTACGTTTCTAGCATTTGTAGACTTAGAGAAAGCTTTTGACAATGTTGACTGGAATATTCTTTTTCAAATTCTAAAGGTGGCAGGTGTAAAATACAGGGAGCGAAAGGCTATTTACAATTTGTACAGAAACCAGATGGCAGTCATAAGAGTCGAGGGGCATGAAAGGGAAGCAGTGGTTGGGAAAGGAGTGAGACAGGGTTGTAGCATCTCCCCGATGTTATTCAATCTGTATATTGAGCAAGCAGTAAAGGAAACAAAAGAAAAATTTGGAGTAGGTATTAAAATTCATGGAGACGAAGTAAAAACTTTGAGGTTCGCCGATGACATTGTAATTCTGTCAGAGACGGCAAAGGACTTGGAAGAGCAGTTGAACGGAATGGACAGTGTCTTGAAAGGAGGATATAAGATGAACATCAACAAAAGCAAAACGAGGATAATGGAATGTAGTCCAATTAAATCGGGTGATGCTGAGGGAATTAGATTAGGAAATGAGACACTTAAAGTAGTAAAGGAGTTTTGCGATTTAGGAAGTAAAATAACTGATGATGGTCGAAGTAGAGAGGATATAAAATGTAGACTGGCAATGGCAAGGAAAGCGTTTCTGAAGAAGAGAAATTTGTTAACATCGAATATAGATTTAAGTGTCAGGAAGTCATTTTTGAAAATATTTGTTTGGAGTGTAGCCATGTATGGAAGTGAAACATGGACGATAACTAGTTTGGATAAGAAGAGAATAGAAGCTTTCGAAATGTGGTGCTACAGAAGAATACTGAAGATAAGGTGGATAGATCACGTAACTAATGAGGAGGTATTGAATAGGATTGGGGAGAAGAGAAGTTTGTGGCACAACTTGACTAGAAGAAGGGATCGGTTGGTAGGACGTTTTTAGGCATCAAGGGATCACAAATTTAGCAATGGAGGGCAGTGTGGAGGGTAAAAATCGTAGAGGGAGACCGAGAGATGAGTACACTAAGCAGATTCAGAAGGATGTAGGTTGCAGTAGGTACTGGGAGATGAAGAAGCTTGCACAGGATAGAGTAGCATGGAGAGCTGCATCAAACCAGTCTCAGGACTGAAGACCACAACAACAACAACAACAACAACAAGCTGGCTTTGGTGCCTTGGACATGAGCTAGGACCTTAAGATTCAGCATGAAAGGAAGACTAGCAGCCGAGCTGCACGGGAGAATGTGAAAAGTGTTCATATGTAGAAAAAACCTGAGAAATCTGTCCGTTTTCGTCATTTGTTATCGAATCTACTTAAAGCCAGATCGTGACATTGGCCGCACTTCCGTCTGAAACAGTTACATTTGTCGTCTGCAAAGCTATGTCGCGTGCTGCGGTATGCGGAAACACTAAAAGCACCATAGTAGAACACAGATGAAGCTTCTAAGTTGATGTAATAGCCAGTAAGAAGTAGTACAATTCAAGTTTTAGGCATGGATTATTGACCTTTAAGCTGGCTTTGGTGCCTTGGACATGAGCTAGGACCTTAACATTCTGCATGAAAAGAAGACTAGCAGCCGAGTTGCACGGGAGAACGTGAAAAGTGTTCATATGTAGTAAAAACCTGAGAAATGCGTCCCTTTTTGTCATTTGTTATTGAATCGACTTAAAGTCAGAACGTCACATTGGCCGCTCTTCTCTCTGAAACGGTTGTACTTATCGTCTGCAAAGCTATGTCGCGTGCTGCGGTATGCGGAGACACTAAATGCACAATAGTAGAACACAGATGGAGCTTCTAAGTTGATGTAATAGTAGGTAAGAAGTAGTGCAATTCAAGTTTTAGGCATGGATTATTGACCTTTAAGCTGGCTTTGGTGCCTTGGACATGAGCTAGGAACTTAAGATTTTGCATGAAAGGAGGACTAGCAACCGCGTCGCTCGGGACAATTTGGAAAGTGTTCATATGTAGTAAAAAACTGAGACATCCGTCCGTTTTCGTCATTTGTTAACGAATCGACTTAAAGCCAGATCGTCACATTGGCCGCTCTTCTCTCTGAAACGAGTGTACTTATCATCTGCAAAGCTATGTCGCGTGCTGCGGTATGCGGAGACACTAAAGGCACCATAGTAGAATACAGATGAAGCTTCTAAGTTGATGTAATAGCAAGTAAGAAGTAGTACAATTCAAGTTTTATTTATCGTTTATTGACTGTTTACCCTTCTTCGGTGATTTGGACATGAGCTAGGAAATTAAGATTTAGCATTTATGGAGGACTAGCAGCCGCGTTGCACGGGAGAATGTGGAAAGTGTTCATATGTAGTAAAAACCTGAGAAATCCGTCCGTTTTCGTCAATTGTTATCTAATCGACTTAAAGCCAGATCGTCACATTGGCCGCTCTTCTCTCTGAAACGGTTGTACTCATCGTCTGCAAAGCTATGTCGCGTGCTGCGGTATGCAGAGACAATGAAAGCACCATAGTAGAACACAGTTGAAGCTTCTAAGTAGATGTAATAGCCAGTAAGAAGTAGTACAATTCAATTTTTAGGTATCGATTTTGACTTTTTTACCCTTCTTTTGTGCCTTGGACATGAGCTAGGAACTTACGATTTTGCATAAAAGGAAGACCAGCAGCCGCCTTGCACGGGAGAATGTGGAAAGTGTTCATATGTAGTAAAAACCTGAGATATCCGTCCGTTTTCGTCATTTGTTATCGAATCGACTTAAAGCAAGATCGTCACATTGGTCGCTTTTCTCTCTGAAACGGGTGTACTTATCGTCTGCAAAGCCATGTCGTGTGCTGCGGTATACGGAGACACTAAAAGCACCATAGTAGAACACAGATGAAGCTTCTAAGTTGATGTATTAGCCAGTAAGAAGTAGTACAATTCAAGGTTTAGGTATCGATTATTGACTTTTTTACCCTTCTCTGTGGCTTGGACATGAGCTAGGACCTTAAGATTCGACATGAAAGGAGGACTAGCAGCCGAGTTGCACGGGAGAACGTGAAAAGTTCATATGTAGTAAAAACCTGAGAAATCCGTCCCCATTGGTCATTTGTTATCGAATCGACTTAAAGCCAGATCGTCACATTGGCCGCTCTACTCTCTGAAACGGTTGTAATTATCGACTGCAAAGCTATGTCGCGTGCTGCGGTATGCGGAGACACTAAAAGCTCCATAGTAGAAAACAGATGAAGCTTCTAAGTTGATGTAATAGCCAGTAAGAAGTAGTACAATTCAAGTTTTAGGCATGGATTATTGACTTTTAAGCTGGCTTTGGTGCCTTGGACATGAGCTAGGACCTTGAAATTCTGCATCAAAGGAGGACTAGCAGCCGCGTTGCACGGGAGAATGTGGAAAGTGTTCATATGTAGTAAAACCCTGAGAAATCAGTCCGTTTTACACATTTGTTATCGAATCGACTTAAAGACAGATCGTCACATTGGCCGCTCTTCACTCTGAAACGGGTGTACTTACCGTCTGCAAAGCTATGTCGCGTGCTGCGGTATGCGGAGACACTAAAAGCACCATAGTAGAACACAGATGAAGCTTCTAAGTTGATGCAATGGCCAGTAAGAAGTTGTAAAATTCAAGTTTTAGGTATCGATTATTGACTTTTTACCCTTCTTTGGTGCCTTAGACATGAGCTAGGAACTAAAGATGTTGCATGAAAGGAGGACTAGCAGCCGCGTTGCAAGGGAGAATGTGGAAAGTGTTCATATGTAGTAAAACCCTGAGAAATCCGTCCGTTTTCATCATTTGTTATCGAATCGACTTAACGCCAGATCGTCACATTGGCCGCTTTTCTCTCTGAAACGGTTGTACTTATCGTCCGCAAAGCAATGTCGCGTGCTGCAATATGCGGAAACACTAAAAGCACTATAGTAGAACACAGTTGAAACTTCTAAGTTGATGTAATAGCCAGTAAGAAGTAGTACAATTCAAGTTTTAGTTATCGATTATTGACTTATTACCCTTCTTTGGTGGCTTGGACATGAGCTAGGACCTTAAGATTCGACATGAGAGAGAGGTCTAGCAGCCGAGTTGCACGGGAGAACGTGAAAAGTGTTCATATGTAGTAAAAACCTGTGAAATCCGTCCCTTTTTTTCATTTGTTATCGAATCGACTTAAAGCCACATCCTCACATTGGCCGCTCTTCTCTCTGATACGGTTGTACTTATCGTCTGCAAAGCTATGTCGCGTGCTGCGGTATGCGGAGACACTAAAGGCACCATAGTAGAATACATATGGAGCTTCTAAGTTGATGTAATAGCCAGTAAGAAGCAGTACAATTCAAGTTTTATTTATCGATTATTGGCTGTTTACCCTTCTTTGGTGCCTTGGACATGAGCTAGGAACTTAAGATTTTGCATGAAATGAGGACTAGTAGCCCTGTTGCACGGGAGAATGTGAAACTTGTCCATATGTAGCAAAAACCTGAAAAGTCCGTCCGTTTTCGTCACTTGTTATCAAATCGACTTAAAGCCAGATCGTAACATTGGCAGCTCTTCCCTCTGAAACGGTAACATTTATCGCGTGCAAAGCTAAGTCGCGTGCTGTGATATGCGGAGACACTAAAAGCACCATAGTAGAACACAGATGAAGCTTCTAAGTTCATGTAATAGCCAGTAAGAAATAGTAAAAATCAAGTTTTAGGTATCGATTATTGACTTTTTACCCTTCTTTGGTGATTTGGACATGAGCTAGGAACTTAAGATTTTGCATGAAAGGAGGATTAGCAGCTGCGTTGCACGGGACAATGTGACAAGTGTTCATATGTACAAAAAACCTGAGAAATCCGTCCGTTTTCGTCATTTGCTATCGAATCGACTTAAAGCCAAATCGTCACATTGGCCGCTCTTCTCTCTACAACGGTTGTAATTATCGTCTGCAAAACTATGTCGCGTGCTGCGGTATGCGGAGACACTAAAAGCACCATAGTAGAACACAGATGAAGCTTCTAAGTTGATGTATTAGCCAGTAAGAAGTAGTACAATTCAAGGTTTAGGTATCGATTATTGACTTTTTTACCCTTCTCTGTGGCTTGGACATGAGCTAGGACCTTAAGATTCGACATGAAAGGAGGACTAGCAGCCGAGTTGCACGGGAGAACGTGAAAAGTTCATATGTAGTAAAAACCTGAGAAATCCGTCCCCATTGGTCATTTGTTATCGAATCGACTTAAAGCCAGATCGTCACATTGGCCGCTCTACTCTCTGAAACGGTTGTAATTATCGACTGCAAAGCTATGTCGCGTGCTGCGGTATGCGGAGACACTAAAAGCTCCATAGTAGAAAACAGATGAAGCTTCTAAGTTGATGTAATAGCCAGTAAGAAGTAGTACAATTCAAGTTTTAGGCATGGATTATTGACTTTTAAGCTGGCTTTGGTGCCTTGGACATGAGCTAGGACCTTGAAATTCTGCATCAAAGGAGGACTAGCAGCCGCGTTGCACGGGAGAATGTGGAAAGTGTTCATATGTAGTAAAACCCTGAGAAATCAGTCCGTTTTACACATTTGTTATCGAATCAACTTAAAGACAGATCGTCACATTGGCCGCTCTTCACTCTGAAACGGGTGTACTTACCGTCTGCAAAGCTATGTCGCGTGCTGCGGTATGCGGAGACACTAAAAGCACCATAGTAGAACACAGATGAAGCTTCTAAGTTGATGCAATGGCCAGTAAGAAGTTGTAAAATTCAAGTTTTAGGTATCGATTATTGACTTTTTACCCTTCTTTGGTGCCTTAGACATGAGCTAGGAACTAAAGATGTTGCATGAAAGGAGGACTAGCAGCCGCGTTGCAAGGGAGAATGTGGAAAGTGTTCATATGTAGTAAAACCCTGAGAAATCCGTCCGTTTTCATCATTTGTTATCGAATCGACTTAACGCCAGATCGTCACATTGGCCGCTCTTCTCTCTGAAACGGTTGTACTTATCGTCCGCAAAGCAATGTCGCGTGCTGCAATATGCGGAAACACTAAAAGCACTATAGTAGAACACAGTTGAAACTTCTAAGTTGATGTAATAGCCAGTAAGAAGTAGTACAATTCAAGTTTTAGTTATCGATTATTGACTTATTACCCTTCTTTGGTGGCTTGGACATGAGCTAGGACCTTAAGATTCGACATGAGAGAGAGGTCTAGCAGCCGAGTTGCACGGGAGAACGTGAAAAGTGTTCATATGTAGTAAAAACCTGTGAAATCCGTCCCTTTTTTTCATTTGTTATCGAATCGACTTAAAGCCACATCCTCACATTGGCCGCTCTTCTCTCTGATACGGTTGTACTTATCGTCTGCAAAGCTATGTCGCGTGCTGCGGTATGCGGAGACACTAAAGGCACCATAGTAGAATACATATGGAGCTTCTAAGTTGATGTAATAGCCAGTAAGAAGCAGTACAATTCAAGTTTTATTTATCGATTATTGGCTGTTTACCCTTCTTTGGTGCCTTGGACATGAGCTAGGAACTTAAGATTTTGCATGAAATGAGGACTAGTAGCCCTGTTGCACGGGAGAATGTGAAACTTGTCCATATGTAGCAAAAACCTGAAAAGTCCGTCCGTTTTCGTCACTTGTTATCAAATCGACTTAAAGCCAGATCGTAACATTGGCAGCTCTTCCCTCTGAAACGGTAACATTTATCGCGTGCAAAGCTAAGTCGCGTGCTGTGATATGCGGAGACACTAAAAGCACCATAGTAGAACACAGATGAAGCTTCTAAGTTCATGTAATAGCCAGTAAGAAATAGTAAAAATCAAGTTTTAGGTATCGATTATTGACTTTTTACCCTTCTTTGGTGATTTGGACATGAGCTAGGAACTTAAGATTTTGCATGAAAGGAGGATTAGCAGCTGCGTTGCACGGGACAATGTGACAAGTGTTCATATGTACAAAAAACCTGAGAAATCCGTCCGTTTTCGTCATTTGCTATCGAATCGACTTAAAGCCAAATCGTCACATTGGCCGCTCTTCTCTCTACAACGGTTGTAATTATCGTCTGCAAAACTATGTCGCGTGCTGCGGTATGCGGAGACACTAAAAGCACCATAGTAGAACACGGATGAAGCTTCTAAGTTGATGTAATAGCCAGTAAGAAGTAGTACAATTCAAGTTTTATTTATCGATTATTGACTGTTTACCCTTCTTTGGTGCCTTGGACATGAACTAGGAAGTTAAGATTTTGCATGAAATGAGGACTAGCAGCCCTGTAGCACGGGAGAATGTGAAAAGTGTTCATATGTATTAAAAACCTGAGAAATCCGTCCGTTTTCGTCATTTGTTATCGAATCGACTTAAAACCAGATCGTCACATTGGCCGCTCTTCTCTCTGAAACGGTTGTACTTATCGTCTGCAAAGCTATGTCGCGTGCTGCGGTATGCGGAGACACTAAAAGCACAATAGTAGAACACAGATGAAGCTTCTAAGTTGATGTAATAATGAGTAAGAAGTAGTACAATTCAAGTTTTAGGTATGGATTATTGTCTTTTAAGCTGGCTTTCCCCCCATGAACCATGGACCTTGCCGTTGGTGGGGAGGCTTGCGTGCCTCAGCGATACAGATGGCCGTACCGTAGGTGCAACCACAACGGAGGGGTATCTGTTGAGAGGCCAGACAAACGTGTGGTTCCTGAAGAAGGGCAGCAGCCTTTTCAGTAGTTGCGGGGGCAACAGTCTGGATGATTGACTGATCTGGCCTTGCAACATTAACCAAAACGGCGTTGCTGTGCTGGTACTGCGAACGGCTGAAAGCAAGGGGAAACTACAGCCGTAATTTTTCCCGAGGACATGCAGCTTTACTGTATGATTAAATGATGATGGCATCCTCTTGGGTAAAATATTCCGGAGGTAAAATAGTCCCCCATTCGGATCTCCGGGCGGGGACTACTCAGGAGGATGTCGTTATCAGGAGAAGGAAAACTGGCGTTCTACGGATCGGAGCGTGGAATGTCAGATCCCTTAATCGGGCAGGTAGGTTAGAAAATTTAAAAATTGAAATGGATAGGTTAAAGTTAGATATAGTGGGAATTAGTGAAGTTCGGTGGCAGGAGGAACAAGACTTCTGGTCAGGTGATGACAGGGTTATAAACACAAAATCAAATAGGGGTAATGCAGGAGTAGGTTTAATAATGAATAGGAAAATAGGAATGCGGGTAAGCTACTACAAACAGCATAGTGAACGCATTATTGTGGCCAAGATAGATACGAAGCCCACACCTACTACAATAGTACAAGTTTATATGCCAACTAGCTCTGCAGATGACGAAGAAATTGAAGAAATGTACGATGAAATAAAAGAAATTATTCAGATAGTGAAGGGAGACGAAAATTTAATAGTAATGGGTGACTGGAATTCGAGTCTAGGAAAAGGGAGAGAAGGAAACATAGTAGGTGAATATGGATTGGGGCTAAGAAATGAAAGAGGAAGCCGCCTAGTAGAATTTTGTACAGAGCACAACTTAGTCATAGGTAACACTTGGTTTAAGAATCATGAAAGAAGGTTGTATACGTGGAAGAATCCTGGAGATACTAAAAGGTATCAGATAGATTATATAATGGTAAGACAGAGATTTAGGAACCAGGTTTTAAGTTGTAAGACATTTCCAGGGGCAGATGTGGACTCTGACCACAATCTATTGGTTATGACCTGTAGATTAAAACTGAAGAAACTGCAAAAATGTGGGAAATTAAGGAGATGGGACCTGGATAAACTGAAAGAACCAGAGGTTGTACAGAGTTTCAGGGAGAGCATTAGGGAACAATTGACAGGAATAGGGGAAAGAAATACAGTAGAAGAAGAATGGGTAGCTCTGAGGGATGAAGTAGTGAAGGCAGCAGAGGATAAAGTAGGTAAAAAGACGAGGGCTGCTAGAAATCCTTGGGTAACAGAAGAAATATTGAATTTAATTGATGAAAGGAGAAAATATAAAAATGCAGTAAATGAAGCAGGCAAAAAGGAATACAAACGTCTCAAAAATGAGATCGACAGGAAGTGCAAAATGGCTAAACAGGGATGGCTAGAGGACAAATGTAAGGATGTAGAAGCTTATCTCACTAGGGGTAAGATAGATACTGCCTACAGGAAAATTAAAGAGACCTTTGGAGAGAAGAGAACCACGTGTATGAATATCAAGAGCTCAGATGGCAACCTAGTTCTAAGCAAAGAAGGGAAGGCAGAAAGGTGGAAGGAGTATATAGAAGGTTTATACAAGGGTGATGTACTTGAGGACAATATTATGGAAATGGAAGAGGATGTAGATGAAGACGAAATGGGTGATACGATACTGCGTGAAGAGTTTGACAGAGCACTGAAAGACCTGAGTCGAAACAAGGCCCCCGGAATAGACAACATTCCATTAGAACTACTGACGGCTTTGGGAGAGCCAGTCATGACTAAACTCTACCAGCTGGTGAGCAAGATGTATGAGACAGGCGAAATACCCTCAGACTTCAAGAAGAATATAATAATTCCAATCCCAAAGAAAGCAGGTGCTGACAGATGTGAAAATTACCGAACTATCAGTTTAATAAGTCACAGCTGCAAAATACTAACGCGAATTCTTTACAGACGAATGGAAAAACTGGTAGATGCGGACCTCGGGGAGGATCAGTTTGGATTCCGTCGAAATGTTGGAACACGTGAGGCAATACTGACCTTACGACTTATCTTAGAAGAAAGATTAAGAAAAGGCAAACCTACGTTTCTAGCATTTGTAGACTTAGAGAAAGCTTTTGACAATGTTGACTGGAATATTCTTTTTCAAATTCTAAAGGTGGCAGGTGTAAAATACAGGGAGCGAAAGGCTATTTACAATTTGTACAGAAACCAGATGGCAGTCATAAGAGTCGAGGGGCATGAAAGGGAAGCAGTGGTTGGGAAAGGAGTGAGACAGGGTTGTAGCCTCTCCCCGATGTTATTCAATCTGTATATTGAGCAAGCAGTAAAGGAAACAAAAGAAAAATTTGGAGTAGGTATTAAAATTCATGGAGACGAAGTAAAAACTTTGAGGTTCGCCGATGACATTGTAATTCTGTCAGAGACGGCAAAGGACTTGGAAGAGCAGTTGAACGGAATGGACAGTGTCTTAAAAGGAGGATATAAGATGAACATCAACAAAAGCAAAACGAGGATAATGGAATGTAGTCCAATTAAATCGGGTGATGCTGAGGGAATTAGATTAGGAAATGAGACACTTAAAGTAGTAAAGGAGTTTTGCGATTTAGGAAGTAAAATAACTGATGATGGTCGAAGTAGAGAGGATATAAAATGTAGACTGGCAATGGCAAGGAAAGCGTTTCTGAAGAAGAGAAATTTGTTAACATCGAATATAGATTTAAGTGTCAGGAAGTCATTTTTGAAAATATTTGTTTGGAGTGTAGCCATGTATGGAAGTGAAACATGGACGATAACTAGTTTGGACAAGAAGAGAATAGAAGCTTTCGAAATGTGGTGCTACAGAAGAATACTGAAGATAAGGTGGATAGATCACGTAACTAATGAGGAGGTATTGAATAGGATTGGGGAGAAGAGAAGTTTGTGGCACAACTTGACTAGAAGAAGGGATCGGTTGGTAGGACATGTTTTGAGGCATCAAGGGATCACAAATTTAGCATTGGAGGGCAGTGTGGAGGGTAAAAATCGTAGAGGGAGACCGAGAGATGAGTACACTAAGCAGATTCAGAAGGATGTAGGTTGCAGTAGGTACTGGGAGATGAAGAAGATTGCAAAGGATAGAGTAGCATGGAGAGCTGCATCAAACCAGTCTCAGGACTGAAGACCACAACAACAACAACAACAACAAGCTGGCTTTGGTGCCTTGGACATGAGCTAGGACCTTAAGATTCAGCATGAAAGGAAGACTAGCAGCCGAGCTGCACGGGAGAATGTGAAAAGTGTTCATATGTAGAAAAAACCTGAAAAATCCGTCCGTTTTCGTCATTTGTTATCGAATCTACTTAAAGCCAGATCGTCACATTGGCCGCACTTCCGTCTGAAACAGTTACATTTGTCGTCTGCAAAGCTATGTCGCGTGCTGCGGTATGCGGAAACACTAAAAGCACCATAGTAGAACACAGATGAAGCTTCTAAGTTGATGTAATAGCCAGTAAGAAGTAGTACAATTCAAGTTTTAGGCATGGATTATTGACCTTTAAGCTGGCTTTGGTGCCTTGGACATGAGCTAGGACCTTAAGATTCTGCATGAAAGGAGGACTAGCAGCCGAGTTGCACGGGAGAACGTAAAAAGTGTTCATATGTACTAAAAACCTGAGAAATCCGTCAGTTTTTGTCATTTGTTATCGAATCGACTTAAAGCCAGATCGTCACATTGGCCGCTCTTCGCTCTGAAACGGTTACATTATCGTGTGCAATGGTATGTCGCGTGCTGCTATATGCGGAGACACTAAAAGCACCATAGTAGAACACAGATGAAGCATCTAAGTTGATGTAATAACCAGTAAGAAGAAGTACAATTCAAGTTTTAGGAATCGGCTATTGACTTTTTACCCTTCTTTGGTGCCTTGGACATGAGCTAGGAACTTAAGATTTTGCATGTAAGGAGGACTAGCAGCCGCGTTACTCGGGAGAATTTGGAAAGTGTTCATATGTGGTAAAAACCTGAGAAATCCGTCCGTTTTCGTCATTTGTTATCGAATCGACTTAAAGCCAGATCGTCACATTGGCCGCTCTTCTCTCTGAAACGGTTGTAATTATCGTCTGCAATGCTATGTCGCGTGCTGCGGCATGCGGAGACACTAAAAGCACCATAGTAGAACACAGATGAAACTTCTAAGTTGATGTTATAGCCAGTAAGAAGTAGTGCAATTCAAGTTTTATTTATCGATTATTGACTGTTTACCCTTCTTTAGGGCCTTGGACATGAGCTAGGAACTTAAGATTTTGCATGAAATGAGGACTAGTAGCCCTGTTGCACGGAAGAATGTGAAAAGTGTTCATATGTACAAAAAGCCTGAGAAATCCGGCCGTTTTCGTCCTTTGTTATCGAATCTACTTAAAGCCAGATCGTTACATTGGCCGCACTTCTGTCTGAAACAGTTACAATTATCGTCTGCAACGCTATGTCGCGTGCTGCGGTATGCGGAAACACTAAAAGCACCATAGCAGAACACAGATGAAGCTTCTTAGTTGATGTAATAGCCTGTAAGAAGTAGTACAATTCAAGTTTTAGGCATGGAATATTGACCTTTAAGCTGGCTTTGGTGCCTTGGACATGAACTAGGACCTTAAGATTCTGCATGAAGGGAGGACTAGCAGCCGAGTTGCACAGGAGAAAGTGAAAAATGTTCATATGTAGTAAAAACTTGAGAAATCTGTTACTTTTTGTCATTTGTTGTCGAATCGACTTAAAGGCAGATCGTCACATTGGCCATTCTTTTCTCTGAAACGGTTGTACTTGTCGTCGGCAAAGCTATGTCGCGTGCTGCTATATGCGGAGACACTAAATGCACCATGGTAGAACACAGATGAAGCTTCTAAGTTGATGTAATAGCCAGTAAGAAGTAGTGCAATTCAAGTTTTATTTATCGATTATTGACTGTTTACCCTTCTTTAGGGCCTTGGACATGAGCTAGGAACTTAAGATTTTGCATGAAATGAGGACTAGTAGCCCTGTTGCACGGAAGAATGTGAAAAGTGTTCATATGTACAAAAAGCCTGAGAAATCCGCCCGTTTTCGTCATTTGTTATCGAATCGACGTAAAGCCAGATCGTCACATTGGCCGCTCTTCTCTCTACAAAGGTTGTAATTATCGTCTGCAAAGCTATGTCGCGTGCTGCGGTATGCGGAGCCACTAAAAGCACCATAGTAGAACACGGATGAAGCTTCTAAGTTGATGTAATAGCCAGTAAGAAATAGTACAATTCAAGTTTTATAGATCGATTATTGACTGTTTACCAATCTTTGGTGCCTTGGACATGAGCTAGGAACTTACGATTTTGCATGAAATGTGGACTAGTAGCCCTGTTGCACGGGAGAATGTGAAAAGTGTTCATATGTAGTAAAAACCTGAGAAATCCGTCCGTTTTCGTCATTTGTTATCAAATCTACTTAAAGCCAGATCGTCACATTGGCCGCACTTCCGTCTGAAACAGTTACATTTGTCGTCTGCAAAGCTATGTCGCGTGCTGCGGTATGCGGAAACACTAAAAGCACCATAGTAGAACACAGATGAAGCTTCTAAGTTGATGTAATAGCCAGTAAGAAGTAGTACAATTCAAGTTTTAGGCATGGATTATTGACCTTTAAGCTGGCTTTGGTGCCTTGGACATGAGCTAGGACCTTAAGATTCTGCATGAAAGGAGGACTAGCAGCCGAGTTGCACGGGAGAACGTAAAAAGTGTTCATATGTACTAAAAACCTGAGAAATCCGTCAGTTTTTGTCATTTGTTATCGAATCGACTTAAAGCCAGATCGTCACATTGGCCGCTCTTCGCTCTGAAACGGTTACATTTATCGTGTGCAATGGTATGTCGCGTGCTGCTATATGCGGAGACACTAAAAGCACCATAGTAGAACACAGATGAAGCATCTAAGTTGATGTAATAACCAGTAAGAAGAAGTACAATTCAAGTTTTAGGAATCGGCTATTGACTTTTTACCCTTCTTTGGTGCCTTGGACATGAGCTAGGAACTTAAGATTTTGCATGTAAGGAGGACTAGCAGCCGCGTTACTCGGGAGAATTTGGAAAGTGTTCATATGTGGTAAAAACCTGAGAAATCCGTCCGTTTTCGTCATTTGTTATCGAATCGACTTAAAGCCAGATCGTCACATTGGCCGCTCTTCTCTCTGAAACGGTTGTAATTATCGTCTGCAATGCTATGTCGCGTGCTGCGGCATGCGGAGACACTAAAAGCACCATAGTAGAACACAGATGAAACTTCTAAGTTGATGTTATAGCCAGTAAGAAGTAGTGCAATTCAAGTTTTATTTATCGATTATTGACTGTTTACCCTTCTTTAGGGCCTTGGACATGAGCTAGGAACTTAAGATTTTGCATGAAATGAGGACTAGTAGCCCTGTTGCACGGAAGAATGTGAAAAGTGTTCATATGTACAAAAAGCCTGAGAAATCCGGCCGTTTTCGTCATTTGTTATCGAATCGACGTAAAGCCAGATCGTCACATTGGCCGCTCTTCTCTCTACAAAGGTTGTAATTATCGTCTGCAAAGCTATGTCGCGTGCTGCGGTATGCGGAGCCACTAAAAGCACCATAGTAGAACACGGATGAAGCTTCTAAGTTGATGTAATAGCCAGTAAGAAGTAGTACAATTCAAGTTTTATTGATCGATTATTGACTGTTTACCAATCTTTGGTGCCTTGGACATGAGCTAGGAACTTACGATTTTGCATGAAATGTGGACTAGTAGCCCTGTTGCACGGGAGAATGTGAAAAGTGTTCATATGTAGTAAAAACCTGAGAAATCCGTTCGTTTTCCTCATTTGTTATCAAATCTACTTAAAGCCAGATCGTCACATTGGCCGCACTTCCGTCTGAAACAGTTACATTTGTCGTCTGCAAAGCTATGTCGCGTGCTGCGGTATGCGGAAACACTAAAAGCACCATAGTAGAACACAGATGAAGCTTCTAAGTTGATGTAATAGCCAGTAAGAAGTAGTACAATTCAAGTTTTAGGCATGGATTATTGACCTTTAAGCTGGCTTTGGTGCCTTGGACATGAGCTAGGACCTTAAGATTCTGCATGAAAGGAGGACTAGCAGCCGAGTTGCACGGGAGAACGTAAAAAGTGTTCATATGTACTAAAAACCTGAGAAATCCGTCAGTTTTTGTCATTTGTTATCGAATCGACTTAAAGCCAGATCGTCACATTGGCCGCTCTTCGCTCTGAAACGGTTACATTTATCGTGTGCAATGGTATGTCGCGTGCTGCTATATGCGGAGACACTAAAAGCACCATAGTAGAACACAGATGAAGCATCTAAGTTGATGTAATAACCAGTAAGAAGAAGTACAATTCAAGTTTTAAGAATCGGCTATTGACTTTTTACCCTTCTTTGGTGCCTTGGACATGAGCTAGGAACTTAAGATTTTGCATGTAAGGAGGACTAGCAGCCGCGTTACTCGGGAGAATTTGGAAAGTGTTCATATGTGTTAAAAACCTGAGAAATCCGTCCGTTTTCGTCATTTGTTATCGAATCGACTTAAAGCCAGATCGTCACATTGGCCGCTCTTCTCTCTGAAACGGTTGTAATTATCGTCTGCAATGCTATGTCGCGTGCTGCGGCATGCGGAGACACTAAAAGCACCATAGTAGAACACAGATGAAACTTCTAAGTTGATGTTATAGCCAGTAAGAAGTAGTGCAATTCAAGTTTTATTTATCGATTATTGACTGTTTACCCTTCTTTAGGGCCTTGGACATGAGCTAGGAACTTAAGATTTTGCATGAAATGAGGACTAGTAGCCCTGTTGCACGGAAGAATGTGAAAAGTGTTCATATGTACAAAAAGCCTGAGAAATCCGGCCGTTTTCGTCATTTGTTATCGAATCGACTTAAAGCCAGATCGTCACATTGGCCGCTCTTCTCTCTACAAAGGTTGTAATTATCGTCTGCAAAGCTATGTCGCGTGCTGCGGTATGCGGAGCCACTAAAAGCACCATAGTAGAACACGGATGAAGCTTATAAGTTGATGTAATAGCCAGTAAGAAGTAGTACAATTCAAGTTTTATTGATCGATTATTGACTGTTTACCAATCTTTGGTGCCTTGGACATGATCTAGGAACTTACGATTTTGCATGAAATGTGGACTAGTAGCCCTGTTGCACGGGAGAATGTGAAAAGTGTTCATATGTAGTAAAAACCTGAGAAATCCGTCCGTTTTCGTCCTTTGATATCGAATCTACTTAAAGCCAGATCGTTACATTGGCCGCACTTCTGTCTGAAACAGTTACAATTATCGTCTGCAACGCTATGTCGCCTGCTGCGGTATGCGGAAACACTAAAAGCACCATAGCAGAACACAGATGAAGCTTCTTAGTTGATGTAATAGCCTGTAAGAAGTAGTACAATTCAAGTTTTAGGCATGGAATATTGACCTTTAAGCTGGCTTTGGTGCCTTGGACATGAACTAGGACCTTAAGATTCTGCATGAAGGGAGGACTAGCAGCCGAGTTGCACAGGAGAAAGTGAAAAATGTTCATATGTAGTAAAAACTTGAGAAATCTGTTACTTTTTGTCATTTGTTGTCGAATCGACTTAAAGGCAGATCGTCACATTGGCCATTCTTTTCTCTGAAACGGTTGTACTTGTCGTCGGCAAAGCTATGTCGCGTGCTGCTATATGCGGAGACACTAAATGCACCATGGTAGAACACAGATGAAGCTTCTAAGTTGATGTAACAGCCAGTAAGAAGTAGTACAAATCAAGGTTTAGTTATCGATTGTTGACTATGTACCCTTCTTTGGTGCCTTGGACATGAGCTAAGTACTTAAGACTTTGCATGAAAGCAGGACTAGCAACCGCGCTGCACGGGAGAATGTGAAAAGTGTTCATATGTACTAAAAACCTGAGAAATCCGTCCGTTTTCGTCATTTTTTATCGAATCGACTTAAAGCCAGATCGTCACACTGACCGCACTTCTGACTGAAACGGTTACATTTATCGTCTGCAAAGCTATGTCGAATGCTGCGGGATGCGGAAACACTAAAAGCACCATAGCAGAACACAGATGAAGCTTCTTAGTTGATGTAATAGCCTGTAAGAAGTAGTACAATTCAAGTTTTAGGCATGGAATATTGACCTTTAAGCTGGCTTTGGTGCCTTGGACATGAACTAGGACCTTAAGATTCTGCATGAAGGGAGGACTAGCAGCCGAGTTGCACAGGAGAAAGTGAAAAATGTTCATATGTAGTAAAAACTTGAGAAATCTGTTACTTTTTGTCATTTGTTGTCGAATCGACTTAAAGGCAGATCGTCACATTGGCCATTCTTTTCTCTGAAACGGTTGTACTTGTCGTCGGCAAAGCTATGTCGCGTGCTGCTATATGCGGAGACACTAAATGCACCATGGTAGAACACAGATGAAGCTTCTAAGTTGATGTAATAGCCAGTAAGAAGTAGTGCAATTCAAATTTTATTTATCGATTATTGACTGTTTACCCTTCTTTAGGGCCTTGGACATGAGCTAGGAACTTAAGATTTTGCATGAAATGAGGACTAGTAGCCCTGTTGCACGGAAGAATGTGAAAAGTGTTCATATGTACAAAAAGCCTGAGAAATCCGGCCGTTTTCGTCATTTGTTATCGAATCGACGTAAAGCCAGATCGTCACATTGGCCGCTCTTCTCTCTACAAAGGTTGTAATTATCGTCTGCAAAGCTATGTCGCGTGCTGCGGTATGCGGAGCCACTAAAAGCACCATAGTAGAACACGGATGAAGCTTCTAAGTTGATGTAATAGCCAGTAAGAAATAGTACAATTCAAGTTTTATAGATCGATTATTGACTGTTTACCAATCTTTGGTGCCTTGGACATGAGCTAGGAACTTACGATTTTGCATGAAATGTGGACTAGTAGCCCTGTTGCACGGGAGAATGTGAAAAGTGTTCATATGTAGTAAAAACCTGAGAAATCCGTCCGTTTTCGTCATTTGTTATCAAATCTACTTAAAGCCAGATCGTCACATTGGCCGCACTTCCGTCTGAAACAGTTACATTTGTCGTCTGCAAAGCTATGTCGCGTGCTGCGGTATGCGGAAACACTAAAAGCACCATAGTAGAACACAGATGAAGCTTCTAAGTTGATGTAATAGCCAGTAAGAAGTAGTACAATTCAAGTTTTAGGCATGGATTATTGACCTTTAAGCTGGCTTTGGTGCCTTGGACATGAGCTAGGACCTTAAGATTCTGCATGAAAGGAGGACTAGCAGCCGAGGTGCACGGGAGAACGTAAAAAGTGTTCATATGTACTAAAAACCTGAGAAATCCGTCAGTTTTTGTCATTTGTTATCGAATCGACTTAAAGCCAGATCGTCACATTGGCCGCTCTTCGCTCTGAAACGGTTACATTTATCGTGTGCAATGGTATGTCGCGTGCTGCTATATGCGGAGACACTAAAAGCACCATAGTAGAACACAGATGAAGCATCTAAGTTGATGTAATAACCAGTAAGAAGAAGTACAATTCAAGTTTTAGGAATCGGCTATTGACTTTTTACCCTTCTTTGGTGCCTTGGACATGAGCTAGGAACTTAAGATTTTGCATGTAAGGAGGACTAGCAGCCGCGTTACTCGGGAGAATTTGGAAAGTGTTCATATGTGGTAAAAACCTGAGAAATCCGTCCGTTTTCGTCATTTGTTATCGAATCGACTTAAAGCCAGATCGTCACATTGGCCGCTCTTCTCTCTGAAACGGTTGTAATTATCGTCTGCAATGCTATGTCGCGTGCTGCGGCATGCGGAGACACTAAAAGCACCATAGTAGAACACAGATGAAACTTCTAAGTTGATGTTATAGCCAGTAAGAAGTAGTGCAATTCAAGTTTTATTTATCGATTATTGACTGTTTACCCTTCTTTAGGGCCTTGGACATGAGCTAGGAACTTAAGATTTTGCATGAAATGAGGACTATTAGCCCTGTTGCACGGAAGAATGTGAAAAGTGTTCATATGTACAAAAAGCCTGAGAAATCCGGCCGTTTTCGTCATTTGTTATCGAATCGACGTAAAGCCAGATCGCCACATTGGCCGCTCTTCTCTCTACAAAGGTTGTAATTATCGTCTGCAAAGCTATGTCGCGTGCTGCGGTATGCGGAGCCACTAAAAGCACCATAGTAGAACACGGATGAAGCTTCTAAGTTGATGTAATAGCCAGTAAGAAGTAGTACAATTCAAGTTTTATTGATCGATTATTGACTGTTTACCAATCTTTGGTGCCTTGGACATGAGCTAGGAACTTACGATTTTGCATGAAATGTGGACTAGTAGCCCTGTTGCACGGGAGAATGTGAAAAGTGTTCATATGTAGTAAAAACCTGAGAAATCCGTTCGTTTTCCACATTTGTTATCAAATCTACTTAAAGCCAGATCGTCACATTGGCCGCACTTCCGTCTGAAACAGTTACATTTGTCGTCTGCAAAGCTATGTCGCGTGCTGCGGTATGCGGAAACACTAAAAGCACCATAGTAGAACACAGATGAAGCTTCTAAGTTGATGTAATAGCCAGTAAGAAGTAGTACAATTCAAGTTTTAGGCATGGATTATTGACCTTTAAGCTGGCTTTGGTGCCTTGGACATGAGCTAGGACCTTAAGATTCTGCATGAAAGGAGGACTAGCAGCCGAGTTGCACGGGAGAACGTAAAAAGTGTTCATATGTACTAAAAACCTGAGAAATCCGTCAGTTTTTGTCATTTGTTATCGAATCGACTTAAAGCCAGATCGTCACATTGGCCGCTCTTCGTTCTGAAACGGTTACATTTATCGTGTGCAATGGTATGTCGCGTGCTGCTATATGCGGAGACACTAAAAGCACCATAGTAGAACACAGATGAAGCATCTAAGTTGATGTAATAACCAGTAAGAAGAAGTACAATTCAAGTTTTAAGAATCGGCTATTGACTTTTTACCCTTCTTTGGTGCCTTGGACATGAGCTAGGAACTTAAGATTTTGCATGTAAGGAGGACTAGCAGCCGCGTTACTCGGGAGAATTTGGAAAGTGTTCATATGTGGTAAAAACCTGAGAAATCCGTCCGTTTTCGTCATTTGTTATCGAATCGACTTAAAGCCAGATCGTCACATTGGCCGCTCTTCTCTCTGAAACGGTTGTAATTATCGTCTGCAATGCTATGTCGCGTGCTGCGGCATGCGGAGACACTAAAAGCACCATAGTAGAACACAGATGAAACTTCTAAGTTGATGTTATAGCCAGTAAGAAGTAGTGCAATTCAAGTTTTATTTATCGATTATTGACTGTTTACCCTTCTTTACGGCCTTGGACATGAGCTAGGAACTTAAGATTTTGCATGAAATGAGGACTAGTAGCCCTGTTGCACGGAAGAATGTGAAAAGTGTTCATATGTACAAAAAGCCTGAGAAATCCGGCCGTTTTCGTCATTTGTTATCGAATCGACTTAAAGCCAGATCGTCACATTGGCCGCTCTTCTCTCTACAAAGGTTGTAATTATCGTCTGCAAAGCTATGTCGCGTGCTGCGGTATGCGGAGCCACTAAAAGCACCATAGTAGAACACGGATGAAGCTTATAAGTTGATGTAATAGCCAGTAAGAAGTAGTACAATTCAAGTTTTATTGATCGATTATTGACTGTTTACCAATCTTTGGTGCCTTGGACATGATCTAGGAACTTACGATTTTGCATGAAATGTGGACTAGTAGCCCTGTTGCACGGGAGAATGTGAAAAGTGTT
Organism: Schistocerca gregaria; assembly: GCF_023897955.1. Taxonomy (NCBI): domain Eukaryota; kingdom Metazoa; phylum Arthropoda; class Insecta; order Orthoptera; family Acrididae; genus Schistocerca; species Schistocerca gregaria. Next base: position 2,740,934 of record NW_026061883.1, on the reverse strand, counting down.
CATATGTAGTAAAAACCTGAGAAATCCGTCCGTTTTCGTCATTTGATATCGAATCTACTTAAAGCCAGATCGTTACATTGGCCGCACTTCTGTCTGAAACAGTTACAATTATCGTCTGCAACGCTATGTCGCCTGCTGCGGTATGCGGAAACACTAAAAGCACCATAGCAGAACACAGATGAAGCTTCTTAGTTGATGTAATAGCCTGTAAGAAGTAGTACAATTCAAGTTTTAGGCATGGAATATTGACCTTTAAGCTGGCTTTGGTGCCTTGGACATGAACTAGGACCTTAAGATTCTGCATGAAGGGAGGACTAGCAGCCGAGTTGCACAGGAGAAAGTGAAAAATGTTCATATGTAGTAAAAACTTGAGAAATCTGTTACTTTTTGTCATTTGTTGTCGAATCGACTTAAAGGCAGATCGTCACATTGGCCATTCTTTTCTCTGAAACGGTTGTACTTGTCGTCGGCAAAGCTATGTCGCGTGCTGCTATATGCGGAGACACTAAATGCACCATGGTAGAACACAGATGAAGCTTCTAAGTTGATGTAACAGCCAGTAAGAAGTAGTACAAATCAAGGTTTAGTTATCGATTGTTGACTATGTACCCTTCTTTGGTGCCTTGGACATGAGCTAAGTACTTAAGACTTTGCATGAAAGCAGGACTAGCAACCGCGCTGCACGGGAGAATGTGAAAAGTGTTCATATGTACTAAAAACCTGAGAAATCCGTCCGTTTTCGTCATTTGTTATCGAATCGACTTAAAGCCAGATCGTCACACTGACCGCAGTTCTGACTGAAACGGTTACATTTATCGTCTGCAAAGCTATGTCGAATGCTGCGGGATGCGGAGACACTAAAAGAACCATAGTAGAACACATATGAAGGTTCTAAGTTGATGTAATAGACAGTAAGAAGTAGTAAAATTCAAGTTTTAGGTATCGATTATTGACTTTTTACCGTTCTTTGGTGCCTTGGACATGAGCTAGGAACTTAAGATTTTGCATGAAGGAGGAGTAGCAGCCGCGTTGCACGGGAGAATGTGGAAAGTGTTCATATGTAGCAAAAACCTGAGACATCCGTCCGTTTTCGTCATTTGTTATCGAATCGACTTAAAGCCAGATCGTCACAATGACTGCTTTTCTCTCTGAAACGGTTGTACTTATCATCTGCAAAGCTATGTCGCGTGCTGCGGTATGCGCAGACACTAAAAGCACCATAGTAGAACACAGATGAAGCTTCTACGTTGATGTAATACCCAGTAAAAAGTAGCACAATTCAAGTTTTAGGTATCGATTATTGACTTTTAACCTGGCTTTGGTGGCTTGGACATGAGCTAGGACCTTAAGATTCTGCATGAAAGGAGGACTAGTAGCCGAGTTGCACGGGAGATTGTGAAAAGTGTTCATATGTACAAAAAGCCTGAGAAGTCCGTCCGTTTTCGTCATTTGTTATCGAATCGACTTAAAGCCAGATCGTCACATTGGCCGCTGTTCTCTCTACAAAGTTTGTAATTATCGTCTGCAAAGCTATGTCGCGTGCTGCGGTATGCGGAGACACTAAAATCACCATAGTAGAACACGGATGAAGCTTCTAAGTTGATGTAATATCCAGTAAGAAGTAGTACAATTCAAGTTTTATTTATTGATTATTGACTGTTTACCAATCTTTGGTGTCTTGGACATGAGCTTGGAACTTAAGATTTTGCATCAAATGTGGACTAGTAGCCCTGTTGCACGGGAGAATGTGAAAAGTGTTCATATGTAGTAAAAACCTGATAAATACGTCCGTTTTCGTCTTTTGTTATCGAATCTACTTAAAGCCAGATCGACACATTGGCCGCACTTCTGTCTGAAACAGTTACGTTTATCGTCTGCAAAGCTATGTCGCGTGCTGCGGTATGCGGAAACACTAAAAGCACCATAGTAGAACACAGATGAAGCTTCTAAGTTGATGTTATAGCCAGTAAGAAGTAGTGCAATTCAAGTTTTATTTATCGATTATTGACTGTTTACCCTTCTTTAGGGCCTTGGACATGAGCTAGGAACTTAAGATTTTGCATGAAATGAGGACTAGTAGCCCTGTTGCACGGAAGAATGTGAAAAGTGTTCATATGTACAAAAAGCCTGAGAAATCCGGCCGTTTTCGTCATTTGTTATCGAATCGACTTAAAGCCAGATCGTCACATTGGCCGCTCTTCTCTCTACAAAGGTTGTAATTATCGTCTGCAAAGCTATGTCGCGTGCTGCGGTATGCGGAGACACTAAAAGCACCATAGTAGAACACGGATGAAGCCTCTAAGTTGATGTAATAGCCAGTAAGAAGTAGTACAATTCAAGTTTTATTGATCGATTATTGACTGTTTACCAATCTTTGGTGCCTTGGACATGAGCTAGGATCTTACGATTTTGCATGAAATGTGGACTAGTAGCCCTGTTGCCCGGGAGAATGTGAAAAGTGTTCATATGTAGTAAAAACCTGAGAAATCCGTCCGTTTTCGTCCTTTGTTATCGAATCTACTTAAAGCCAGATCGTTACATTGGCCGCACTTCTGTCTGAAACAGTTACAATTATTGTCTGCAACGCTATGTCGCGTGCTGCGGTATGCGGAAACACTAAAAGCACCATAGCAGAACACAGATGAAGCTTCTTAGTTGATGTAATAGCCTGTAAGAAGTAGTACAATTCAAGTTTTAGGCATGGAATATTGACCTTTAAGCTGGCTTTGGTGCCTTGGACATGAACTAGGACCTTAAGATTCTGCATGAATGGAGGACTAGCAGCCGAGTTGCACAGGAGAAAGTGAAAAATGTTCATATGTAGTAAAAACTTGAGAAATCTGTTACTTTTTGTCATTTGTTGTCGAATCGACTTAAAGGCAGATCGTCACATTGGCCATCCTTTTCTCTGAAACGGTTGTACTTGTCGTCGGCAAAGCTATGTCGCGTGCTGCTATATGCGGAGACACTAAATGCACCATGGTAGAACACAGATGAAGCTTGTAAGTTGATGTAATAGCCAGTAAGAAGTAGTACAAATCAAGGTTTAGTTATCGATTGTTGACTATGTACCCTTCTTTGGTGCCTTGGACATGAGCTAAGTACTTAAGACTTTGCATGAAAGCAGGACTAGCAACCGCGCTGCACGGGAGAATGTGAAAAGTGTTCATATGTACTAAAAACCTGAGAAATCCGTCCGTTTTCGTCATTTGTTATCGAATCGACTTAAAGCCAGATCGTCACACTGACCGCACTTCTGACTGAAACGGTTACATTTATCGTCTGCAAAGCTATGTCGAATGCTGCGGGATGCGGAGACACTAAAAGAACCATAGTAGAACACATATGAAGGTTCTAAGTTGATGTAATAGACAGTAAGAAGTAGTAAAATTCAAGTTTTAGGTATCGATTATTGACTTTTTACCGTTCTTTGGTGCCTTGGACATGAGCTAGGAACTTAAGATTTTGCATGAAGGAGGAGTAGCAGCCGCGTTGCTAGGGAGAATGTGGAAAGTGTTCATATGTAGCAAAAACCTGAGACATCCGTCCGTTTTCGTCATTTGTTATCGAATCGACTTAAAGCCAGATCGTCACAATGACTGCTTTTCTCTCTGAAACGGTTGTACTTATCATCTGCAAAGCTATGTCGCGTGCTGCGGTATGCGCAGACACTAAAAGCACCATAGTAGAACACAGATGAAGCTTCTACGTTGATGTAATACCCAGTAAAAAGTAGCACAATTCAAGTTTTAGGTATCGATTATTGACTTTTAACCTGGCTTTGGTGGCTTGGACATGAGCTAGGACCTTAAGATTCTGCATGAAAGGAGGACTAGTAGCCGAGTTGCACGGGAGAATGTGAAAAGTGTTCATATGTACAAAAAGCCTGAGAAATCCGTCCGTTTTCGTCATTTGTTATCGAATCGACTTAAAGCCAGATCGTCACATTGGCCGCTCTTCTCTCTACAAAGTTTGTAATTATCGTCTGCAAAGCTATGTCGCGTGCTGCGGTATGCGGAGACACTAAAATCACGATAGTAGAACACGGATGAAGCTTCTAAGTTGATGTAATATCCAGTAAGAAGTAGTACAATTCAAGTTTTATTTATTGATTATTGACTTTTTTCCAATCTTTGGTGTCTTGGACATGAGCTAGGAACTTAAGATTTTGCATCAAATGTGGACTAGTAGCCCTGTTGCACGGGAGAATGTGAAAAGTGTTCATATGTAGTAAAAACCTGATAAATACGTCCGTTTTCGTCTTTTGTTATCGAATCTACTTAAAGCCAGATCGACACATTGGCCGCACTTCTGTCTGAAACAGTTACGTTTATCGTCTGCAAAGCTATGTCGCGTGCTGCGGTATGCGGAAACACTAAAAGCACCATAGTAGAACACAGATGAAGCTTCTAAGTTGATGTAATACCCAGTAAGAAGAAGTACAATTCAAGTTTTATGAATCGGCTATTGACTTTTTACCCTTCTTTGGTGCCTTGGACATGAGCTAGGAACTTAAGATTTTGCATGTAAGGAGGACTAGCAGCCGCGTTACTCGGGAGAATTTGGAAAGTGTTCATATGTGGTAAAAACCTGAGAAATCCGTCCGTTTTCGTCATTTGTTATCGAATCGACTTAAAGCCAGATCGTCACATTGGCCGCTCTTCTCTCTGAAACGGTTGTAATTATCGTCTGCAATGCTATGTCGCGTGCTGCGGCATGCGGAGACACTAAAAGCACCATAGTAGAACACAGATGAAACTTCTAAGTTGATGTTATAGCCAGTAAGAAGTAGTGCAATTCAAGTTTTATTTATCGATTATTGACTGTTTACCCTTCTTTAGGGCCTTGGACATGAGCTAGGAACTTAAGATTTTGCATGAAATGAGGACTAGTAGCCCTGTTGCACGGAAGAATGTGAAAAGTGTTCATATGTACAAAAAGCCTGAGAAATCCGGCCGTTTTCGTCATTTGTTATCGAATCGACTTAAAGCCAGATCGTCACATTGGCCGCTCTTCTCTCTACAAAGGTTGTAATTATCGTCTGCAAAACTATGTCGCGTGCTGCGGTATGCGGAGACACTAAAAGCACCATAGTAGAACACGGATGAAGCTTCTAAGTTGATGTAATAGCCAGTAAGAAGTAGTACAATTCAAGTTTTATTGATCGATTATTGACTGTTAACCAATCTTTGGTGCCTTGGACATGAGCTAGGAACTTACGATTTTGCATGAAATGTGGACTAGTAGCCCTGTTGCACGGGAGAATGTGAAAAGTGTTCATATGTAGTAAAAACCTGAGAAATCCGTCCGTTTTCGTCCTTTGTTATCGAATCTACTTAAAGCCAGATCGTTACATTGGCCGCACTTCTGTCTGAAACAGTTACAATTATCGTCTGCAACGCTATGTCGCGTGCTGCGGTATGCGGAAACACTAAAAGCACCATAGCAGAACACAGATGAAGCTTCTTAGTTGATGTAATAGCCTGTAAGAAGTAGTACAATTCAAGTTTTAGGCATGGAATATTGACCTTTAAGCTGGCTTTGGTGCCTTGGACATGAACTAGGACCTTACGATTCTGCATGAATGGAGGACTAGCAGCCGAGTTGCACAGGAGAAAGTGAAAAATGTTCATATGTAGTAAAAACTTGAGAAATCTGTTACTTTTTGTCATTTGTTGTCGAATCGACTTAAAGGCAGATCGTCACATTGGCCATCCTTTTCTCTGAAACGGTTGTACTTGTCGTCGGCAAAGCTATGTCGCGTGCTGCTATATGCGGAGACACTAAATGCACCATGGTAGAACACAGATGAAGCTTCTAAGTTGATGTAATAGCCAGTAAGAAGTAGCACAAATCAAGGTTTAGTTATCGATTGTTGACTATGTACCCTTCTTTGGTGCCTTGGACATGAGCTAAGTACTTAAGACTTTGCATGAAAGCAGGACTAGCAACCGCGCTGCACGGGAGAATGTGAAAAGTGTTCATATGTACTAAAAACCTGAGAAATCCGTCCGTTTTCGTCATTTGTTATCGAATCGACTTAAAGCCAGATCGTCACACTGACCGCACTTCTGACTGAAACGGTCAGAATGTCGAATGCTGCGGGATGCGGAGACACTAAAAGAACCATAGTAGAACACATATGAAGGTTCTAAGTTGATGTAATAGACAGTAAGAAGTAGTAAAATTCAAGTTTTAGGTATCGATTATTGACTTTTTACCGTTCTTTGGTGCCTTGGACATGAGCTAGGAACTTAAGATTTTGCATGAAGGAGGAGTAGCAGCCGCGTTGCACGGGAGAATGTGGAAAGTGTTCATATGTAGCAAAAACCTGAGACATCCGTCCGTTTTCGTCATTTGTTATCGAATCGACTTAAAGCCAGATCGTCACAATGACTGCTTTTCTCTCTGAAACGGTTGTACTTATCATCTGCAAAGCTATGTCGCGTGCTGCGGTATGCGCAGGCACTAAAAGCACCATAGTAGAACACAGATGAAGCTTCTACGTTGATGTAATACCCAGTAAAAGTAGCACAATTCAAGTTTTAGGTATCGATTATTGACTTTTAACCTGGCTTTGGTGGCTTGGACATGAGCTAGGACCTTAAGTTTCTGCATGAAAGGAGGACTAGTAGCCGAGTTGCACGGGAGAATGTGAAAAGTGTTCATATGTACAAAAAGCCTGAGAAATCCGTCCGTTTTCGTCATTTGTTATCGAATCGACTTAAAGCCAGATCGTCACATTGGCCGCTCTTCTCTCTACAAAGTTTGTAATTATCGTCTGCAAAGCTATGTCGCGTGCTGCGGTATGCGGAGACACTAAAATCACCATAGTAGAACACGGATGAAGCTTCTAAGTTGATGTAATATCCAGTAAGAAGTAGTACAATTCAAGTTTTATTTATCGATTATTGACTGTTTACCAATCTTTGGTGTCTTGGACATGAGCTAGGAACTTAAGATTTTGCATCAAATGTGGACTAGTAGCCCTGTTGCACGGGAGAATGTGAAAAGTGTTCATATGTAGTAAAAACCTGATAAATACGTCCGTTTTCGTCTTTTGTTATCGAATCTACTTAAAGCCAGATCGACACATTGGCCGCACTTCTGTCTGAAACAGTTACGTTTATCGTCTGCAAAGCTATGTCGCGTGCTGCGGTATGCGGAAACACTAAAAGCACCATAGTAGAACACAGATGAAGCTTCTAAGTTGATGTAGTACCCAGAAAAAAGTAGTACAATTCAAGATTTAGGTAAGGATTATTGACTATTAAGCTGGCTTTGGTGGCTTGGATATGAGATAGGAACTTAAGATCCTGCATGAAAGGAGGACTAGCAGCCGAGGTGCACGGGAGAATGTGAAAAATGTTCATATGTACTGAAAGCCTGAGAAATCCGTGATTTTCGTCATTTGTTATCGAATCGACTTAAAGCCAAATCGTCACATTGGCCACTCTTCTCTCTACAACGGTTGTAATTATCGTCTGCAAAGCTATGTCGCGTGCTGCGGTATGTGGAGATACCAAAAGCACCATAGTAGAACATGGATGAAGCTTCTAAGTTGATGTAATAGCCAGTAAGACGTAGTACAATTCAAGTTTTATTTATCGATTATTGACTGTTTACCCTTCTTTGGTGCCTTGGACATGAGCTAGGAACTTAAGATTTTGCATGAAATGAGGACTAGTAGCCCTGTATCACAGGAGTATGTGAAAAGTGTTCATATGTAGTAAAAACCTGAGAAACCCGTCCGGTTTCGTCATTTGTTATCGAATCGACTTAAAGCCAGATCGTCACATTGGCCGCACTTCTGTCTGAAACAGTTACATTTATCGTCTGCAAAGCTATGTCGCGTGCTGCGGTAAGCGGAAACACTAAAAGCACCATAGTAGAACACAGATGAAGCTTCTAAGTTGATGTAATAGCCAGTATGAAGTAGTACATTTCAAGTTTTAGGCATGGATTATTGACCTTTAAGCTTGCTTTGGTGCTTTGACATGAGCTAGGACCTTAAGATTCTGCATGAAAGGAGGACTAGCAGACGAGTTGCACGGGAGAACGTGAAAAGTGTTCATATGTAGTAAAAACCTGAGAAATCCGTCCCTTTTTGTCTTTTGTTATCGAATCGACTTAAAGCCAGATCGTCACATTGGCCGCTCTTCCCTCTGAAACGGTTACATTTATCGTGTGCAATGCTATGTCGCAGCTGCTACATGCGGAGACACTAAAAGCACAGTAGTAGAACACAGATGAAGCTTCTAATTTGATGTAATAGCCAGTAAGAAGAAGTACAATTCAAGTTTTAGGTATCGGCTATTGACTTTTTACCCTTCTTTGGTGCCTTGGACATGAGCTAGGAACTTAAGATTTTGCATGAAAGGAGGATTAGCAGCCCCGTTGCACGGGAGAATTTGGAAAGTTTTCATATGTAGTAAAAACCTGAGAAATCCGTCGGTTTTCGTCATTTGTTATCGAATCGACTTAAAGCCAGATCGTCACATTGGCCGCTCTTCTCTCTGAAACGGTTGTACTTATCGTCTGCAAAGCTATGTCGCGTGCTGCGGTATGCGGAGACACTAAAAGCACCATAGTAGAACACAGATGAAGCTTCTAAGTCGATGTAATAGCCAGTAAGAAGCAGTACAATTCAAGTTTTAGGTATCGATTATTGACTTTTTACACTTCTTTGGTACCTTGGACATGAGCTAGGAATTTAAGGTTTTGCATGAAAGGAGGACCAGCAGCCGCGTTGCACGGGAGAATGTGAAAAGTTTTCATAAGTAGTAAAAACCTGAGAAATCCGTCCGTTTTCGTCATTTGTTATCGAATCGACTTAAAGCCAGATCGTCACATTGGCCGCTCTTCTCTCTGAAACGGTTGTACTTATCGTCTGCAAAGCTATGTCGCGTGCTGCGTTATGCGGAGACACTAAAAGCACCATAGTAGAACACAGATGAAGCTTCTAAGTTGACGTAATAGCCAGTAAGAAGTAGTACAATTCAAGTTTTAGGTATCGATTATTGACTTTTTACCATTCTTTGGTGCCTTGGACATGAGCTAGGAACTTAAGATTATGCATGAAAGGAGGATTAGCAGCCGCGTTGCACGGGAGAATGTGGAAAGTGTTCATAAGTAGTAAAAACCTGAGAAATCCGTCCGTTTTCGTCATTTGTTATCGAATCGACTTAAAGCCAGATCGTCACATTGGCCGCTCTTCTCTCTACAACGGTTGTACTTATCGTCTGCAAAGCTATCTCGCGTGCTGCGGTATGCGGAGACACTAAAAGCACCATAGTAGAACACAGATGAAGCTTCTAAGTCGATGTAATAGCCAGTAAGAAGCAGTACAATTCAAGTTTTAGGTATCGATTATTGACTTTTTCCCTTCTTTGGTGCCTTGGACATGAGCTAGGAACTTATGATTTTTCATGAAAGGAGGACTAGCATCCGCGTTGAACTGGAGAATGTGAAAAGTGATCGTATGTAGTAAAAAACTGAGAAATCCATCCGTTTTCGTTATTTGTTATCGAATCGACTTAAAGCCAGATCGTCACATTGGCCGCACTTCTGTCTGAAACTGTTACATTTATCGTCTGCAAATCTATGTCGCGTGCTGCGGTATGCGGAGACACTCAAAAAACCATAGTAGAACACAGATAAAGCTTCTAAGTTGAGGTAATAGCCAGTAAGAAGTAGTACAATTCAAGTTTTAGGTATCCATTCTTGACTATTTACCCTTCTTTGGTGCCTTGGACATGAGCTAGGAACTTAAGGTTTTGCATGAAAGGAGGACCAGCAGCCGCGTTGCACGAGAGAATGTGAAAAGTTTTCATAAGTAGTAAAAACCTGAGAAATCCGTCCGTTTTCGTCATTTGTTATCGAATCGACTTAAAGCCAGATCGTCACATTGGCCGCTCTTCTCTCTGAAACGGTTGTACTTATCGTCTGCAAAGCTATGCCGCGTGCTGCGTTATGCGGAGACACTAAAAGCACCATAGTAGAACACAGATGAAGCTTCTAAGTTGATGTAATAGCCAGTAAGAAGTAGTACAGTTCAAGTTTTAGGTATCGATTATTGACTTTTTAGATGGCTTTGGTGCCTTGGACATGAGCTAGGAACGTATGATTTTGCATGAAAGGAGGACTAGCAGCCGCGTTGCACGGGAGAATGTGAAAACTGTTCATATGTAGCAAAAACCTGAGAAATCCGTCCGTTTTCGTCATTTGTTATCGAATCGACTTAAAGCCAGATCGTCACACTGGTTGTACTTCTGTCTGAAACGGTTACATTTATCGTCTGCAAAGCTATGTCGCGTGCTGCGGTATGCGGAGACACTAAAAGCACCATAGTAGAACACAGATGAAGCTTCTAAGTTGATGTAATAGCCAGTAAGAAGTAGTACAATTCAAGTTTTAGGTATAGGTTATTGACTTTTTACCCTTCTTTGGTGCCTTGGACTTGAGCTAGGAACTTATGATTTTGCATGAAAGGAGGACTAGCAGCCGCGTTGCACGGGAGAATGTGAAAAGTGTTCATATGTAGCAAAAACCTGAGAAATCCGTCCGTTTTCGTCATTTGTTATCGAATCGACTTAAAGCCAGATCGTCACACTGGCCGTACTTCTGTCTGAAACGGTTACATTTATCGTCTGCAAAGCTATGTCGCGTGCTGCGGTATGCGGAGACACTAAAAGCACCATGTTAGAACACAGATGAAGCTTCTAAGTTGATGTAATAGCCAGTAAGAATTAGTACAATTCAAGTTTTAGGTGTAGGTTATTGACTTTTTACCCTTCTTTGGTGCCTTGGACTTGAGCTAGGAACTTATAATATTGCATGAAAGGAGGACTAGCAGCCGCGTTGCACGGGAGAATGTGAAAAGCCTTCATATGTAGTAAAAACCTGAGAAATCTGTCCGTTTTCGTCATTTGTTATCGAATCGACTTAAAGCCAGATCGTCACATTGGGCGCTCGTCTTTCTGAAATGGCTGTATTTTTCGTCTGCAAAGCTATGTCGCGTGCTGCGGTATGCGGAGACACTAAAAGCACCATAGTAGAACACAGATGAAGCTTCCAAATTGATGTAATAGCCAGTAAGAAGTAGTACAATTCAAGTTTTAGGTATCCATTATTGACTTTTTACCCTTCTTTGTTGCCTTATACATGAGCTAGGAACTTAAGGTTTTGCATGAAAGGAGGATTAGCAGCCGCGTTGCACGGGAGAATGTGAAAAGTTTTCATAAGTAGTAAAAACATGAGAAATCTGTCCGTTTTCGTCATTTGTTATCGAATCGACTTAAAGCCAGATCGTCACATTGGCCGCTCTTCTCTCTGAAACGGTTGCACTTGCCGTCTGCAAAGCTATATCGCGTGCTGCGGTATGCGGAGACACTAAAAGCACCATAGTAGAACACAGATGAAGCTTCTAAGTTGATGTAATAGCCAGTAAGTAGTAGTACTATTCAAGTTTTAGGTATCGTTTATTGACTTTTTACCCTACTTTGGTGCCTTGGACATGAGCTAGGAACTTATGATTTTGTATGAAAGGAGGAGTAGCAGCCGCGTTGCACGGGAGAATGTGAAAAGTGTTCATATGTAGCAAAAACCTGAGAAATCCGTCCGTTTTCGTTATTTGTTATCGAATCGACTTAAAGCCAGATCGTCACACTGGCCGCACCTCTGTCTGAAACGGTTACATTTATCGTCTGCAAAGCTATGTCGCGTGCTGCGGTATGCGGAGACACTAAAAGCACCATAGTAGAACACAGATGAAGCTTCTAAGTTGATGTAATTGCCAGTAAGAAGTAGGAAAAGTCAAGTTTTAGGTATCGATTATTGACTTTTTACCCTTCTTTGGTGCCTTGGACATGAGCTAGGAACTTAAGATTTTGCATCAAAGGAGGACTAGCAGCCCCGTTGCACGGGAGAATGTGAAAAGTGTTCATATGTAGTAAAATCCCTGAGAAATCCGTCCGTTTTCGTCATTTGTTATCGACTCGACTTAAAGCCAGATCGTCACATTGGCCGCTCATCTCTCTGAAACGGTTGTACTTATCGTCTGCAAAGCAATGTCGCATGCTGCGGTATGCGGAGACGCTAAAAGCACCATAGTAGAAGACAGATGAAGCATCTACGTTGATGTAATAGCCAGTAAGAAGTAGTACAATTCAAGTTTTAGGTATCCATTCTTGACTTTTTACCCTTCTTTGGTACCTTCCACATGAGCTAGGAACTTAAGATTTTGCATCAAAGGAGGACTAGCAGCCGCGTTGCACGGGAGAATGTGAAAAGTTTTCATATGTAGTAAAAACCTGAGAAATCTGTCCGTTTTCATCATTTGTTATCGAATCGACTTAAAGCCAGATCGTCACATTGGCCGCTCTTCTTTCTGAAATGGTTGTATTTTTCGTCTGCAAAGCTATGTCGCGTGCTGCGGTATGCGGAGACACTAAAAGCTCCATAGTAGAACACAGATGAAGCTTCTAAATTGATGTAATAGCCAGTAAGAAGTAGTACAATTCAAGTTTTAGGTATCCATTATTGACTTTTTACCCTTCTTTGTTGCCTTATACATGAGCTAGGAACTTAAGGTTTTGCATGAAAGGAGGATTAGCAGCCGCGTTGCACGGGAGAATGTGAAAAGTTTTCATAACTAGTAAAAACATGAGAAATCTGTCCGTTTTCGTCATTTGTTATCGAATCGACTTAAAGCCAGATCGTCACATTGGCCGCTCTTCTCTCTGAAACCGTTGTACTTGTCGTCTGCAAAGCTATATCGCGTGCTGCGGTATGCGGAGACACTAAAAGCACCATAGTAGAACACAGATGAAGCTTCTAAGTTGATGTAATAGCCAGTAAGTAGTAGTACTATTAAAGTTTTAGGTATCGATTATTGACTTTTTAGATGGCTTTGGTGCCTTGGACATGAGCTAGGAACTTATGATTTTGCATGAAAGGAGGAGTAGCAGCCGCGTTGCACGGGAGAATGTGAAAAGTGTTCATATGTAGCAAAAACCTGAGAAATCCGTCCGTTTTAGTTATTTGTTATCGAATCGACTTAATGCCAGATCGTCACACTGGCCGCACTTCTGTCTGAACCGGTTACATTTATCGTCTGCAAAGCTATGTCGCGTGCTGCGGTATGCGGAGACACTAAAAGCACCATAGTAGAACACAGATGAAGCTTCTAAGTTGATGTAATAGCCAGTAAGATGTAGTAAAATTGATGTTTTAGGTATCGATTATTGACTTTTTACCCTTCTTTGGTGCCTTGGACATGAGCTAGGAACTTAAGATTTTGCATCAAAGGAGGACTAGCAGCCCCGTTGCACGGGAGAATGTGAAAAGTTTTCATAAGTAGTAAAAACATGAGAAATCTGTCCGTTTTCGTCATTTGTTATCGAATCGACTTAAAGCCAGATCGTCACATTGGCCGCTCTTCTCTCTGAAACCGTTGTACTTGTCGTCTGCAAAGCTATATCGCGTGCTGCGGTATGCGGAGACACTAAAAGCACCATAGTAGAACACAGATGAAGCTTCTAAGTTGATGTAATAGCCAGTAAGTAGTAGTACTATTAAAGTTTTAGGTATCGATTATTGACTTTTTAGATGGCTTTGGTGCCTTGGACATGAGCTAGGAACTTATGATTTTGCATGAAAGGAGGACTAGCAGCCGCGTTGCACGGGAGAATGTGAAAAGTGTTCATATGTAGCAAAAACCTGAGAAATCCGTCCGTTTTAGTTATTTGTTATCGAATCGACTTAAAGCCAGATCGCCACACTAGCCGCACTTCTGTCTGAACCGGTTACATTTATCGTCTGCAAAGCTATGTCGCGTGCTGCGGTATGCGGAGACACTAAAAGCACCATAGTAGAACACAGATGAAGCTTCTAAGTTGATGTAATAGCCAGTAAGAAGTAGTACAATTCAAGTTTTAGGTATCCATTCTTGACTTTTTACCCTTCTTTGGTGCCTTGGACATGAGCTAGGAACTTAAGGTTTTGCATGAAAGGAGGACCAGCAGCCGCGTTGCACGGGAGAATGTGAAATGTTTTCATAAGTAGTAAAAACCTGAGAAACCCGTCCGTTTTCGTCATTTGTTATCGAATCGACTTAAAGCCAGATCGTCACACTGGCCGTACTTCTGTCTGAAACGGTTACATTTATCGTCTGCAAAGCTATGTCGCGTGCTGCGGTATGCGGAGACTCTAAATGCACCATAGTAGAACACAGATGAAGCTTCTAAGTTGATGTAATAGCCAGTAAGAAGTAGTACAATTCAAGTTTTAGGTATAGGTTATTGACTTTTTACCCATCTTTGGTGCCTTGGACTTGAGCTAGGAACTTATGATATTGCATGAAAGGAGGACTAGCAGCCGCGTTGCACGGGAGAATGTGAAAAGTGTTCATATGTAGTAAAAACCTGAGAAATCCGTCCGTTTTCGTCATTTGTTATCGAATCGACTTGAAGCCAGATCGTCACATTGGCCGCTCTTCTTTCTGAAACGGTTGTACTTATCGTCTGCAAAGCTATGTCGCGTGCTGCGTTATGCGGAAACACTAAAAGCACCATAGTAGAACACAGATGAAGCTTCGAAGTTGATGTAATAGCCAGTAAGAAGTAGTACAGTTCAAGTTTTAGGTATCGATTATTGACTTTTTAGATGGCTTTGGTGCCTTGGACATGAGCTAGGAACTTATGATTTTGCATGAAAGGAGGACTAGCAGCCGCGTTGCACGGGAGAATGTGAAAAGTGTTCATATGTAGCAAAAACCTGAGAAATCCGTCCGTTTTCGTCATTTGTTATCGAATCGACTTAAAGCCAGATCGTCACACTGGCCGTACTTCTGTCTGAAACGGTTACATTTATCGTCTGCAAAGCTATGTCGCGTGCTGCGGTATGCGGAGACTCTAAAAGCACCATAGTAGAACACAGATGAAGCTTCTAAGTTGATGTAATAGCCAGTAAGAAGTAATTCAAATTCTAGTTTTAGGTATAGGTTATTGACTTTTTACCCATCTTTGGTGCCTTGGACTTCAGCTAGGAACTTATGATATTGCATGAAAGGAGGACTAGCAGCCGCGTTGCACGGGAGAATGTGAAAAGTGTTCATATGTAGTAAAAACCTGAGAAATCTGTCCGCTTTCGTCATTTATTATCGAATCGACTTAAAGCCAGATCGTCACATTGGCCGCTCTTCTGTCTGAAACGGTTTCATTTATTGTCTGCAAAGCTATGTCGCGTGCTGCGGTATGCGGAGACACTAAAAGCACCATAGTAGAACACAGATGAAGCTTCTAAGTTGATTTATAGCCAGTAAGAAGTAGTACAATTCAAGTTTTAGGTATCGATTATTGACTTTTTACCCTTCTTTGCTGTCTTGGACATGAGCTAGGACCTTAAGATTCTGCATGAAAGGAGGATTAGCAGCCGCGTTGCACGGGAGAATGTGGAAAGTGTTCATATGTAGTAAAAACCTGAGAAATCCGTCCGTTTTCGTCATTTGTTATCGAATCGACTTAAAGCCAGATCGTCACATTGGCCGCTCTTCTCTCTACAACGGTAGTACATATCGTCTTCAAAGCTATGTCGCGAGCTGCGGTATGCGGAGACACTAAAAGCACCATAGTAGAACACAGATGAAGCTTCTAAGTTGATGTAATAGCCAGTAAGAAGTAGTACAGTTCAAGTTTTAGGTATCGATTATTGACTTTTTAGCTATCTTTGGTGCCTTGGACATGATCTAGGACCTTAAGGATTTGCATGAAAGGATGACTAGCAGCCGCGGTGCACGGGAGAATGTGAAAAGTTTTCATAAGTATTAAAAACCTGAGAAATCTGTCCGTTTTGGTCATTTGTTATCAAATCGACTTGAAGCCAGATCGTCACACTGACCGCACTTCTGTCGGAAACGGTTGCATTTATCGTCTGCAAAGCTATGTCGCGTGCTGCGGTATGCGGGGACACTAAAAGCACCATAGTAGAACACAGATGAAGTTTCTAAGTTGATGTAATAGCCAGTAAGAAGTAGAAAAATTCAAGCTTTAGGTATAGATTATTGACTTTTTACCCTTCTTTGGTGCCTTCGACATGAGCTACGAACTTAAGACTTTGCATCAAAGGAGGACTAGCAGCCCCGTTGCACGGGAGAATGTGAAAAGCGTTCGTATGTAGTAAAATACTGAGAAATCCGTCCGTTTTCGTCATTTGTTATCGAATCGACTTAAAGCCAGATCGTCACATTGGCCGCTCTTTTCTCTGAAATGGTTGCATTTTTCGTCTGCAAAGCTATGTCGCGTGCTGCGGTATGCGGAGACACTAAAAACACCATAGTAGAACACAGACGAAGCTTCTAAATTGATGTAGAAGCCAGTAAGAAGTAGTACAATTCAAGTTTTAGGTATCCATTATTGACTTTCTACCCGTCTTTGTTGCCTTATACATGAGCTAGGAACGTAAGGTTTTGCATGAAAGGAGGATTAGCAGCCGCGTTGCACGGGAGAATGTGAAAAGTTTTCATAAGTAGTTAAAACCTGAGAAATCTATCCGTTTTCGTCATTTGTTATCGAATCGACTTAAAGCCAGATCGTCACATTGACCGCTCTTCTCTCTGAAACGGTTGTACTTGTCGTCTGCAAAGCTATGTCGCGTGCTGTGGTATGCGGAGACACTAAAAGCACCATAGTAGAACACAGATGAAGCTTCTAAGTTGATGTAATAGCCAGTAAGAAGTAGTACAATTCAAGTTTTAGGTATCGATTATTGACTTTTTACCCTTCTTTGATGCCTTGGACATGAGCCAGGAACTTATGATTTTGCATGAAAGGAGGACTAGCATCGGCTTTGCACGGGAGAATGTGAAAAGTGTTCATATGTAGCAAAAACCTGAGAAATCCGTCCGTTTTCCTTATTTGTAATCGAATCGACTTAAAGCGAGATCGTCACACTGGCCGCAGTTCTGTCTGAAACAGTTACGTTTATCGTCTGCAAAGCTATGTCGCGTGCTGCGGTATGCGGAGACACTAAAAAAACCATAGTAGAACACAGATGAAGCTTCTAAGTTGATGTAATAGCCAGTAAGAAGTAGCAAAATTCAAGTTTTAGGTATCGATTATTGACTTTTAACACTTCTTTGGTCCCTTGGACATGAGCTAGGAACTTAAGATTTTGCATCAAAGGAGGACTAGCAGCCCCGTTGCACGGGAGAATGTGAAAAGTTTTCATATGTAGTAAAAACCTGAGAAATCTGTCCGCTTTCGTCATTTATTATCGAATCGACTTAAAGCCAGATCGTCACATTGGCCGCTCTTCTGTCTGAAACGGTTACATTTATTGTCTGCAAAGCTATGTCGCGTGCTGCGGTATGCGGAGACACTAAAAGCACCATAGTAGAACACAGATGAAGCTTCTAAGTTGATTTATAGCCAGTAAGAAGTAGTACAATTCAAGTTTTAGGTATCGATTATTGACTTTTTACCCTTCTTTGCTGTCTTGCACATGAGCTAGGACCTTAAGATTCTGCATGAAAGGAGGACTAGCAGCCGAGTTGCACGGGAGAATGTGAAAAGTGTTCATATGTAGTAAAAACCTGAGAAATCCGTCCGATTTCGTCATTTGTTATCGAATCGACTTAAAGCCCGATCGTCACATTGGCCGCTCTTCTCTCTAAAATGGTTGTACTTATCGTCTGAAAAGCTATGTCGCGTGCTGCAGTATGCGAAGACACCAAAAGCACCATAGTAGAACACAGATGAAGCTTCTAAGTTGATGTAATTGCCAGTAAGAAGTAGTTCAATTCAAGTTTCAGGTATCGATTATTGACATTTTAGCTGGCTTTGGTGCCTTCGACATGAGCTAGGACCTTAAGGTTCTGCATGAAAGGAGGACTAGGAGCCGAGTTGCACGGGAGAATGTGAAAAGTGTTCATATGTAGAAAAAACCTGAGAAATCCGTCTGTTTTCGTCGTTTGTTATCGAATGGACTTAAAGCCAGATCGTCACATTGGCCGCTCTTCTCTCTGAAACGGTTGTACTTATTGTCTGCAAAGCTATGTCGCGTGCTGTGGTATGCGGAGACACTATAAGCACCATAGTAGAACACAGATGAAGCTTCTAAGTTGATGTAATACCCAGTAAGAAGTAGTACAATTCAAGTTTTACGTATCGATTATTGCCTTTTTACCTTCTTTGGTGCCTTGGACATGAGCTACGAACTTAAGATTTTGCATCAAACGAGGACTAACTGCCGCGTTGCACGGGAGAATGTGAAAAATTTTCATATGTAGTAAGAACCTGAGAAATCTGTCCGTTTTCGTCATTTGTTATCGAATCGACTTAAAGCCAGATCGTCACATTGGCCGCTCTTCTCTCTGAAACGGTTGTACTTATCGTTTGCAAGGCTATGTCGCGTGCTGCGTTATGCGGAAACACTAAAAGCACCATAGTAGAACACAGATGAAGCTTCTAAGTTGATGTAATAGCCAGTAAGAAGTAGTACAGTTCAAGTTTTAGGTATCGATTATTGACTTTTTAAATGGCTTTGGTGCCTTGGACTTGAGCTAGGACCTTATGATTTTGCATGAAAGGAGGACTAGCAGCCGCGTTGCACGGCAGAATGTGGAAAGTGTTCATATGTAGCAAAAACCTGAGAAATCCGTCCGTTTTCGTCATTTGTTATCGAATCGACTTAATGCCAGATCGTCACACTGGCCGCTCTTCTCTCTGAAACGGTTACATTTATCGTCTGCAAAGCTATGTCGCGTGCTGCGGTATGCGGAGACACTAAAAGCACCATAGTAGAACACAGATGAAGTTTTTAAGTTGATGTAATAGCCAGTAAGAAGTAGAAAAATTCAAGCTTTAGGTATCGATTATTGACTTTTTACCCTTCTTTGGTGACTTCGACATGAGCTAGGAACTTAAGATTTTGCATCAAAGGAGGACTAGCAGCCCCGTTGCACGGGAGAATGTGAAAAGCGTTCGTATGTAGTAAAAACCTGAGAAATCCGTCCGTTTTCGTCATTTGTTATCGAATCGACTTAAAGCCAGATCGTCACACTCACCGCACTTCTGTCTGAAACGGTTGCATTTATCGTCTGCAAAGCTATGTCGCGTGATGCGGTCTGCGGAGACACTAAAAGCACCATAGTAGAAGACAGATGAAGTTTCTAAGTTAATGTAATAGCCAGTAAGAAGTAGTACAATTCAAGTTTTAGGTATAGGTTATTGACTTTTTACCCTTCTTTGGTGCCTTGGACTTGAGCTAGGAACTTATGATATTGCATGAAAGGAGGACTAGCAGCCGCGTTGCACGGGAGAATGTGAAAAGCGTTCATATGTAGTAAAAACGTGTCAAATCCGTCCGTTTTCCTTATTTGTTATCGAATCGACTTATAGCCAGATCGTCACACTGGCCGCACTTCTGTCTGAAACGGTTACGTTTATCGTCTGCAGAGATATGTCGCGTGCTGCGGTATGCGGAGACACAAAAAGCACCATAGTAGAACACAGATGAAGCTTCTAAGTTGATGTAATAGCCAGTAAGAAGTAGCAAAATTCAAGTTTTAGGTATCGATTATTGACTTTTTACCCTTCTTTGGTGCCTTGGACATGAGCTAGGAACTTAAGATTTTGCATCAAAGGAGGACTAGCAGCCCCGTTGCACGGGAGAATGTGATAAGTTTTCATATGTAGTAAAAACCTGAGAAATCTGTCCCCTTTCGTCATTTGTTATCGAACCGACTTAAAGCCAGATCGTCACATTGGCCGCTCTTCTGTCTGAAACGGTTACATTTATTGTCTGCAAAGCTATGTCGCATGCTGCAGTATGCGGAGACACTAAAAGCACCATAGTAGAACACAGATGAAGCTTCTAAGTTGATGTATAGCCAGTAAGAAGTAGTACAATTCAAGTTTTAGGTATCGATTATTGACTTTTTACCCTTCTTTGCTGTCTTGGACATGAGCTAGGACCTTACGATTCTGCATGAAAGGAGGACTAGCAGCCGAGTTGCACGGGAGAATGTGAAAAGTGTTCATATGTAGTAAAAACCTGAGAAATCCGTCCGTTTTCGTCATTTGTTATCGAATCGACTTAAAGCCCGATCGTCACATTGGCCGCTCTTCTCTCTAAAATGGTTGTACTTATCGTCTGAAAACGTATGTCGCGTGCTGCAGTATGCGAAGACACCAAAAGCACCATAGTAGAACACAGATGAAGATTCTAAGTTGATGTATAGCCAGTAAGAAGTAGTACAATTCAAGTTTTAGGTATCGATTATTGACTTTTTACCCTTCTTTGGTACCTTGGACATGAGCTAGGAACTTAAGATTTTGCATGAAAGTGGGACTAGCAGCCGCGTTGCACGGGAGAATGTGCAAAGTGGTCATATGTAGTAAAAACCTGAGAAATCCGTCCGTTTTCGTCATTTGTTATGGAATCGACATAAAGCCAGATCGTCACATTGGCCGCTCTTCTCTCTGAAACGGGTGTGATTATCGTCTGCAAAGCTATGTCGCGTGCTGCGGTATGCGGAGTCACTAAAAGCACCATAATAGAACACAGATGAAGCTTCTAAGTTGATGTAATCGCCAGTAAGAAGTAGTACAATTCAAGTTTCAGGTATCGATTATTGACTTTTTAGCTGGCTTTGGTGCCTTCGACATGAGCTAGGACCTTAAGGTTCTGCATGAAAGGAGGACTAGGAGCCGAGTTGCACGGGAGAATGTGAAAAGTGTTCATATGTAGTAAAAACCTGAGAAATCAGCCCGTTTCGTCGTTTGTTATCGAATCGACTTGAAGCCAGATCGTCACATTGGCCGCTCTTCTCTCTGAAAGGGGTGTACTTATTGTCTGCAAAGTTATGTCGCGTGCTGTGGTATGCGGAGACACTATAAGCACCTTAGTAGAACACAGATGAAGCTTCAAAGTTGATGTAATAGCCAGTAAGAAGTAGCAAAATTCAAGTTTTAGGTATCGATTATTGACTTTTTACCCTTCTTTGGTGCCTTGGACATGAGCTAGGAACTTATGATTTTGCATGAAAGGAGGAGTAGCAGCCGCGTTGCACGGGAGAATGTGAAAAGCGTTCGTATGTAGTAAAAACCTCAGAAATCCGTCCGTTTTCATCATTTGTTATCGAATCGACTTAAAGCCAGATCGTCACACTCACCGCACTTCTGTCTGAAACGGTTGCATTTATCGTCTGCAAAGCTATGTCGCGTGATGCGGTATGCGGAGACACTAGATGCACCATAGTAGAACACAGATGAAGTTTCTAAGTTGATGTAATAGCCAGTAAGAAGTAGAAAAATTCAAGCTTTGGGTATCGATTATTGACTTTTTACCCTTCTTTGGTGCCTTGGACATGAGCTAGGAACTTAAGAATTTGCATCAAAGGAGGACTAGCAGCCCCGTTGCACGGGAGAATGTGAAAAGTTTTCATATGTAGTAAAAACCTGAGAAATCTGTCCGCTTTCGTCATTTGTTATCGAATCGACTTAAAGCCAGATCGTGACATTGGCCGCTCTTCTGTCTGGAACGGTTACATTTATTGTCTGCAAAGCTATGTCGCGTGCTGCGGTATGCGGAGACACTAAAAGCACCATAGTAGAACACAGATGAAGCTTCTAAATTGATGTATAGCCAGTAAGAAGTAGTACAATTCAAGTTTTAGGTATCGATTATTGACTTTTTACCCTTCTTTGCTGTCTTGGACATGAGCTAGGACCTTAAGATTCTGCATGAAAGGATGACTAGCAGCCGAGTTGCACGGGAGAATGTGAAAAGTGTTCATATGTAGTAAGAACCTGAGAAATCTGTCCGTTTTCGTCATTTGTTATCGAATCGACTTAAAGCCAGATCGTCACATTGGCCGCTCTTCTCTCTGAAACGGTTGTACTTATCGTCTGCAAGGCTATGTCGCGTGCTGCGTTATGCGGAAACACTAAAAGCACCATAGTAGAACACAGATGAAGCTTCTAAGTTGATGTAATAGCCAGTAAGAAGTAGTACAGTTCAAGTTTTAGGTATCGATTATTGACTTTTTAGATGGCTTTGGTGCCTTGGACATGAGCTAGGACCTTATGATTTTGCATGAAAGGAGGACTAGCAGCCGCGTTGCACGGGAGAATGTGAAAAGCGTTCGTATGTAGTAAAAACCTGAGAAATCCGTCCGTTTTCCTTATTTGTTATCGAATCGACTTAAAGCCAGATCGTAACATTGGCCGTACTTCTGTCTGAAACGGTTACATTTATCGTCTGCAAAGCCATGTCGCGTGCTGCGGTAAGTGGACACACTAAAAGCACCATAGTAGAACACAGATGAAGTTTCTAAGTTAATGTAATAGCCAGTAAGAAGTAGTACAATTCAAGTTTTAGGTATAGGTTATTGACTTTTTACCCTTCTTTGGTGCCTTGGACTTGAGCTAGGAACTTATGATATTGCATGAAAGGAGGACTAGCAGCCGCGTTGCACGGGAGAATGTGAAAAGCGTTCATATGTAGTAAAAACCGGACAAATCTGTCCGTTTCCCTTATTTGTTATCGAATCGACTTAAAGCCAGATCGTCACACTGGCCGCACTTCTGTCTGAAACGGTTAAATTTATCGTCTGCAAAGCTATGTCGCGTGCTGCGGTATGCGGAGACACTAAAAGCACCATAGTAGAACACAGATGAAGCTTCTAAGTTGATGAAATAGCCAGTAAGAAGTAACAAAATTCAAGTTTTAGGTATCGATTATTGACTTTTTACCCTTCTTTGGTGCCTTGGACATGAGCTAGGAACTTAAGATTTTGCATCAAAGGAGGACTAGCAGCCCCGTTGCACGGGAGAGTGTGATAAGTTTTCATATGTAGTAAAAACCTGACAAATCTGTCCGCTTTCGTCATTTGTTATCGAATCGACTTAAAGCCAGATCGTCACATTGGCCGCTCTTCTGCCTGAAACGGTTACATTTATTGTCTGCAAAGCTATGTCGCGTGCTGCGGTATGCGGAGACACTAAAAGCACCATAGTAGAACACAGATGAAGCTTCTAAGTTGTTGTATAGCCAGTAAGAAGTAGTACAATTCAAGTTTTTGGTATCGATTATTGACTTTTTACCCTTCTTTGCTGTCTTGGATATGAGCTAGGACCTTAAGATTCTGCATGAAAGGAGGACTAGCAGCTGAGTTGCACGGGAGAATGTGAAAAGTGTTCATATGTAGTAAAAACCTGAAAAATCCGTCAGATTTCGTCATTTGTTATCGAATCGACTTAAAGCCCGATCGTCACATTGGCCGCTCTTCTCTCTAAAATGGTTGTACTTATCGTCTGAAAAGATATGTAGCGTGCTGCAGTATGCGAAGACACCAAAAGCACCATAGTAGAACACAGATGAAGATTCTAAGTTGATGTATAGCCAGTAAGAAGTAGTACAATTCAAGTTTTAGGTATCGATTATTGAGTTTTTACCCTTCTTTGGTACCTTGGACATGAGCTAGGAACTTAAGATTTTGCATGAAACTGGGACTAGCAGCCGCGTTGCACGGGAGAATGTGCAAAGTGGTCATATGTAGTAAAAACCTGAGAAATCCGTCCGTTTTCGTCATTTGTTATCGAATCGACTTAAAGCCAGATCGTCACATTGGCCGCTCTTCTCTCTGAAACGGTTGTAATTATCGTCTGCAAAGCTATGTCGCGTGCTGCGGTATGCGGAGTCACTAAAAGCACCATAATAGAACACAGATGAAGCTTCTAAGTTGATGTAATTGCCAGTAAGAAGTAGTACAATTCAAGTTTCAGGTATCGATTATTGACTTTTTAGCTGGCTTTGGTGCCTTCGACATGAGCTAGGACCTTAAGGTTCTGCATGAAAGGAGGACTAGGAGCCGAGTTGCACGGGAGAATGTGAAAAGTGTTCATACGTAGTAAAAACCTGAGAAATCCGTCCGTTTTCGTCGTTTGTTATCGAATCGACTTAAAGCCAGATCGTCACATTGGCCGCTCTTCTCTCTGAAAGGGTTGTACTTATTGTCTGAAAAGCTATGTCGCGTGCTGTGGTATGCGGAGACCCTATAAGCACCATAGTAGAACACAGATGAAGCTTCTAAGCTGATGTAATACCCAGTAAGAAGTAGTACAATTCAAGTTTTACGTGTCGATTATGGACTTTTTACCCTTCTTTGGTGCCTTGGACATGAGCTAGGAATTTAAGATTTTGCATCAATCGAGGACTAACAGCCGCGTTGCACGGGAGAATGTGAAAAATGTTCATATGTAGTAAGAACCTGAGAAATCGGTCCGCTTTCATCATTTGTTATCGAATCGACTTAAAGCCAGATCGTCACACTCACCGCACTTCTGTCTGAAACGGTTGCATTTATCGTCTGCAAAGCTATATCGCGTGATGCGGTATGCGGAGACACTAGAAGCACCATAGTAGAACACAGATGAAGTTTCTAAGTTGATGTAATAGCCAGTAAGAAGTAGAAAAATTCAAGCTTTGGGTATCGATTATTGACTTTTTACCCTTCTTTGGTGCCTTGGACATGAGCTAGGAACTTAAGAATTTGCATCAAAGGAGGACTAGCAGCTCCGTTGCACGGGAGAATGTGAAAAGTTTTCATATGTAGTAAAAACCTGAGAAATCCGTCTATTTTCGTCATTTGTTATCGAATCGACTTAAAGCCCGATCGTCACATTGGCCGCTCTTGTCTCTAAAATGGTTGTACTTATCGTCTGAAAAGCTATGTCGCGCGCTGCAGTACGCGAAGACACCAAAAGCACCATAGTAGAACACAGATGAAGCTTCTAAGTTGATGTAATTGCCAGTAAGAAGTAGTACAATTCAAGTTTCAGGTATCGATTATTGACTTTTTAGCTGGCTTTGGTGCCTTCGACATGAGCTAGGACCTTAAGGTTCTGCATGAAAGGAGGACTAGGAGCCGAGTTGCACGGGAGAATGTGAAAAGTGTTCATATGTAGTAAAAACCTGAGAAATCAGTCTATTTTCGTCGTTTGTTATCGAATCGACTTGAAGCCAGATCGTCACATTGGCCGCTCTTCTCTCTGAAACGGTTGTACTTATCGTCTGCAAGGCTATGTCGCGTGCTGCGTTATGCGGAAACACTAAAAGCACCATAGTAGAACACAGATGAAGCTTCTAAGTTGATGTAATAGCCAGTAAGAAGTAGTAAAGTACAAGTTTTAGGTATCGATTATTGACTTTTTAGATGGCTTTGGTGCCTTGGACATGAGCTAGGACCTTATGATTTTGCATGAAAGGAGGACTAGCAGCCGCGTTGCACGGGAGAATGTGAAAAGCGTTCGTATGTAGTAAAAACCTGAGAAATCCGTCCGTTTTCCTTATTTGTTATCGAATCGACTTAAAGCCAGATCGTCACATTGGCCGTACTTCTGTCTGAAACGGTTGTACTTATCGTCTGCAAGGCTATGTCGCGTGCTGCGTTATGCGGAAACACTAAAAGCACCATAGTAGAACACAGATGAAGCTTCTAAGTTGATGTAATAGCCAGTAAGAAGTAGTACAGTTCAAGTTCTAGGTATCGATTATTGACTTTTTAGATGGCTTTGGTGCCTTGGACATGAGCTAGGACCTTATGATTTTGCATGAAAGGAGGACTAGCAGCCGCGTTGCACGGGAGAATGTGAAAAGCGTTCATATGTAGTAAAAACCTGACAAATCTGTCCGTTTTCCTTATTTGTTATCGAATCGACTTAAAGCCCGATCGTCACATTGGCCGCTCTTCTCTCTAAAATGGTTGTACTTATCGTCTGAAAAGCTATGTCGCGTGCTGCAGTATGCGAAGACACCAAAAGCACCATAGTAGAACACAGATGAAGATTCTAAGTTGATGTATAGCCAGTAAGAAGTAGTACAATTCAAGTTTTAGGTATCGATTATTGACTTTTTACCCTTCTTTGGTACCTTGGACATGAGCTAGGAACTTAAGATTTTGCATGAAAGTGGGACTAGCAGCCGCGTTGCACGGGAGAATGTGCAAAGTGGTCATATGTAGTAAAAACCTGAGAAATCCGTCCGTTTGCGTCGTTTGTTATCGAATCGACTTAGAGCCAGATCGTCACATTGGCCGCTCTTCTCTCTGAAAGGGTTGTACTTATTGTCTGAAAAGCTATGTCGCGTGCTGTGGTATGCGGAGACACTATAAGCACCATAGTAGAACACAGATGAAGCTTCTAAGTTGATGTAATACCCAGTAAGAAGTAGTACAATTCAAGTTTTACGTGTCGATTATTGACTTTTTACCCTTCTTTGGTGCCTTGGACATGAGCTAGGAACTTAAGAATTTGTATCAAACGAGGACTAACAGCCGCTTGCACGGGAGAATGTGAAAAATTTTCATATGTAGTAAGAACCTGAGAAATCGGTCCGTTTTCGTCATTTGTTATCGAATCGACTTAAAGCCAGATCGTCACATTGGCCGCTCTTCTCTCTAAAATGGTTGTACGTATCGTGTGCAAAGCTAAGTCGCTTGCTGCGGTATGCGGAGACACTAAAAGCACCATAGTAAAACACAGATGATGCTTCTAAGTTGATGTAATAGCCAGTAAGAAGTAAAAAAATTCAAGCTTTAGGTATCGATTATTGACTTTTTACCCTTCTTTGGTGCCTTGGACATGAGCTAGGAACTTATGATTTTGCATGAAAGGAGGAGTAGCAGCCGCGTTGCACGGGAGAATGTGAAAAATATTCATATGTAGTAAGAACCTGAGAAATCGGTCCGTTTTCGTCATTTGTTATCGAATCGACTTAAAGCCAGATCGTCACATTGGCCGCTCTTCTCTCAAAAATGGTTGTACGTATCGTGTGCAAAGCTAAGTCGCTTGCTGCGGTATGCGGAGACACTAAAAGCACCATAGTAAATCACAGATGAAGCTTCTAAGTTGATGTAATAGCCAGTAAGAAGTACAAAAAATTCAAGCTTTAGGTATCGATTATTGACTTTTTACCCTTCTTTGGTGCCTTGGACATGAGCTAGGAACTTATGATTTTGCATGAAAGGAGGAGTAGAAGCCGCGTTGCACGGGAGAATGTGAAAAGCGTTCGTATGTAGTAAAAACCTCAGAAATTCGTCCGTTTTCATCATTTGTTATCGAATCGACTTAAAGCCAGATCGTCACACTCACCGCACTTCTGTCTGAAACGGTTGCATTTATCGTCTGCAAAGCTATGTCGCGTGATGCGGTATGCGGAGACACTAGAAGCACCATAGTAGAACACAGATGAAGTTTCCAAGTTGATGTAATAGCCAGTAAGAAGTAGAAAAATTCAAGCTTTAGGTATCGATTATTGACTTTTTACCCTTTATTGGTGCCTTCGACATGAGCTACGAACTTAAGATTTTGCATCAAAGGAGGAGTAGCAGCCCCGTTGCACGGGAAAATGTGAAAAGCGTTCGTATGTAGTAAAATCCTGAGAAATCCGTCCGTTTTCGTCATTTGTTATCGAATCGACTTAAAGCCAGATCGTCACATTGGCCGCTCTTTTCTCTGAAATGGTTGTATTTTTCGTCTGCAAAGCTATGTCGCGTGCTGCGGTATGCGGAGACACTAAAAGCACCATAGTAGAACACAGATGAAGCTTCTAAGTTGATGTAATAGCCAGTAAGAAGTAGTACAATTCAAGTTTTAGATATCGATTATTGACTTTTTACCCTTCTTTGATGCCTTGGACATGAGCTAGGAACTTATGATTTTGCATGAAAGGAGGACTAGCATCGGCGTTGCACGGGAGAATGTGAAAAGTGTTCATATGTAGCAAAAACCTGAGAAATCCGTCCGTTTTCGTCATTTGTTATCGAATCGACTTAAAGCCAGATCGTCACACTGGCCGCACTTCTGTCTGAAACGGTTACATTTATCGTCTGCAAAGCTATGTCGCGTGCTGCGGTATGCGGAGACACTAAAAGCACCATAGTAGAACACAGAAGAAGATTCTAAGTTGATGTAATAGCCAGTAAGAAGTAAAAAAATTCAAGCTTTAGGTATCGATTATTGACTTTTTACCCTTCTTTGGTGCCTTGGACATGAGCTAGGAACTTATGATTTTGCATGAAAGGAGGAGTAGCAGCCGCGTTGCACGGGAGAATGTGAAAAATATTCATATGTAGTAAGAACCTGAGAAATCGGTCCGTTTTCGTCATTTGTTATCGAATCGACTTAAAGCCAGATCGTCACATTGGCCGCTCTTCTCTCAAAAATGGTTGTACGTATCGTGTGCAAAGCTAAGTCGCTTGCTGCGGTATGCGGAGACACTAAAAGCACCATAGTAAATCACAGATGAAGCTTCTAAGTTGATGTAATAGCCAGTAAGAAGTACAAAAAATTCAAGCTTTAGGTATCGATTATTGACTTTTTACCCTTCTTTGGTGCCTTGGACATGAGCTAGGAACTTATGATTTTGCATGAAAGGAGGAGTAGAAGCCGCGTTGCACGGGAGAATGTGAAAAGCGTTCGTATGTAGTAAAAACCTCAGAAATTCGTCCGTTTTCATCATTTGTTATCGAATCGACTTAAAGCCAGATCGTCACACTCACCGCACTTCTGTCTGAAACGGTTGCATTTATCGTCTGCAAAGCTATGTCGCGTGATGCGGTATGCGGAGACACTAGAAGCACCATAGTAGAACACAGATGAAGTTTCTAAGTTGATGTAATAGCCAGTAAGAAGTAGAAAAATTCAAGCTTTGGGTATCGATTATTGACTTTTTACCCTTCTTTGGTGCCTTGGACATGAGCTAGGAACTTAAGAATTTGCATCAAAGGAGGACTAGCAGCCCCGTTGCACGGGAGAATGTGAAAAGTTTTCATATGTAGTAAAAACCTGAGAAATCCGTCTATTTTCGTCATTTGTTATCGAATCGACTTAAAGCCCGATCGTCACATTGGCCGCTCTTGTCTCTAAAATGGTTGTACTTATCGTCTGAAAAGCTATGTCGCGCGCTGCAGTACGCGAAGACACCAAAAGCACCATAGTAGAACACAGATGAAGCTTCTAAGTTGATGTAATACCCAGTAAGAAGTAGTACAATTCAAGTTTTACATATCGATTATTGACTTTTTACCCTTCTTTGGTGCCTTGGACATGAGCTAGGAACTTTAGAATTTGCATCAAAGGAGGACTAGCAGCCCCGTTGCACGGGAGAATGTGAAAAGTTTTCATATGTAGTAAAAACCTGAGAAATCTGTCCGCTTTCGTCATTTGTTATCGAATCGACTTAAAGCCAGATCGTCACATTGGCCGCTCTTCTGTCTGAAACGGTTACATTTATTGTCTGCAAAGCTATGTCGCGTGCTGCGGTATGCGGAGACACTAAAAGCACCATAGTAGAACACAGATGAAGCTTCTATGTTGATGTATAGCCAGTAAGAAGTAGTACAATTCAAGTTTTAGGTATCGATTATTGACTTTTTACCCTTCTTTGCTGTCTTGGACATGAGCTAGGACCTTAAGATTCTGCATGAAAGGATGACTAGCAGCAAAGTTGCACGGGAGAATGTGAAAAGTGTTCATATGTAGTAAAAACCTGAGAAATCCGTCTATTTTCGTCGATTGTTATCGAATCGACTTGAAGCCAGATCGTCACATTGGCCGCTCTTCTCTCTGAAACGGTTGTACTTATCGTCTGCAAGGCTATGTCGCGTGCTGCGTTATGCGGAAACACTAAAAGCACCATAGTAGAACACAGATGAAGCTTCTAAGTTGATGTAATAGCCAGTAAGAAGTAGTAAAGTTCAAGTTTTAGGTATCGATTATTGACTTTTTAGATGGCTTTGGTGCCTTGGACAAGAGCTAGGACCTTATGATTTTGCATGAAAGGAGGACTAGCAGCCGCGTTGCACGGGAGAATGTGAAAAGCGTTTGTATGTAGTAAAAACCTGAGAAATCCGTCCGTTTTCCTTATTTGTTATCGAATCGACTTAAAGCCAGATCGTCACATTGGCCGTACTTCTGTCTGAAACGGTTGTACTTATCGTCTGCAAGGCTATGTCGCGTGCTGCGTTATGCGGAAACACTAAAAGCACCATAGTAGAACACAGATGAAGCTTCTAAGTTGATGTAATAGCCAGTAAGAAGTAGTACAGTTCAAGTTTTAGGTATCGATTATTGACTTTTTAGATGGCTTTGGTGCCTTGGACAAGAGCTAGGACCTTATGATTTTGCATGAAAGGAGGACTAGCAGCCGCGTTGCAAGGGAGAATGTGAAAAGCGTTCGTATGTAGTAAAAACCTGAGAAATCCGTCCGTTTTCCTTATTTGTTATCGAATCGACTTAAAGCCAGATCGTCACATTGGCCGTACTTCTGTCTGAAACGGTTACATTTATCGTCTGCAAAGCCATGTCGCGTGCTGCGGTATGTGGAGACACTAAGAGCACCATAGTAGAACACAGATGAAGTTTCTAAGTTAATGTAATAGCCAGTAAGAAGTAGTACAATTCAAGTTTTAGGTATAGGTTATTGACTTTTTACCCTTCTTTGGTGATTTGGACTTGAGCTAGGAACTTATGATATTGCATGAAAGGAGGACTAGCAGCCGCGTTGCACGGGAGAATGTGAAAAGCGTTCATATGTAGTAAAAACCTGACAAATCTGTCCGTTTTCCTTATTTGTTATCGAATCGACTTAAAGCCAGATCGTCACACTGGCCGCACTTCTGTCTGAAACGGTTAAATTTATCGTCTGCAAAGCTATGTCGCGTGCTGCGGTATGCGGAGACACTAAAAGCACCATAGTAGAACACAGATGAAGCTTCTAAGTTGATGTAATAGCCAGTAAGAAGTAACAAAATTCAAGAATTAGGTATCGATTATTGACTTTTTACCCTTCTTTGGTGCCTTGGACATGAGCTAGTAACTTAAGATTTTGCATCAAAGGAGGACTAGCAGCCCCGTTGCACGGGAGAGTGTGATAAGTTTTCATATGTAGTAAAAACCTGACAAATCTGTCCGCTTTCGTCATTTGTTATCGAATCGACTTAAAGCCAGATCGTCACATTGGCCGCTCTTCTGCCTGAAACGGTTACATTTATTGTCTGCAAAGCTATGTCGCGTGCTGCGGTATGCGGAGACACTAAAAGCACCATAGTAGAACACAGATGAAGCTTCTAAGTTGATGTATACCAGTAAGAAGTAGTACAATTCAAGTTTTTGGTATCGATTATTGACTTTTTACCTTTCTTTGCTGTCTTGGACATGAGCTAGGACCTTAAGATTCTGCATGAAAGGAGGACTAGCAGCCGAGTTGCACGGGAGAATGTGAAAAGTGTTCATATGTAGTAAAAACCTGAAAAATCCGTCAGATTTGGTCATTTGTTATCGAATCGACTTAAAGCCCGATCGTCACATTGGCCGCTCTTCTCTCTAAAATGGTTGTACTTATCGTCTGAAAAGCTATGTCGCGTGCTGCAGTATGCGAAGACACCAAAAGCACCATAGTAGAACACAGATGAAGATTCTAAGTTGATGTATAGCCAGTAAGAAGTAGTACAATTCAAGTTTTAGGTATCGATTATTGACTTTTTACCCTTCTTTGGTAACTTGGACATGAGCTAGGAATTTAAGATTTTGCATGAAAGTGGGACTAGCAGCCGCGTTGCACGGGAGAATGTGCAAAGTGGTCATATGTAGTAAAAACCTGAGAAATCCGTCCGTTTTCGTCGTTTGTTATCGAATCGACTTAGAGCCAGATCGTCACATTGGCCGCTCTTCTCTCTGAAAGGGTTGTACTTATTGTCTGAAAAGCTATGTCGCGTGCTGTGGTATGCGGAGACACTATAAGCACCATAGTAGAACACAGATGAAGCTTCTAAGTTGATGTAATACCCAGTAAGAAGTAGTAGAATTCAAGTTTTACGTGTCGATTATTGACTATTTACCCTTTTTTGGTGCCTTGGACATGAGCTAGGAACTTAAGAATTTGTATCAAACGAGGACTAACAGCCGCTTGCACGGGAGAATGTGAAAAATTTTCATATGTAGTAAGAACCTGAGAAATCGGTCCGTTTTCGTCATTTGTTATCGAATCGACTTAAAGCCAGATCGTCACATTGGCCGCTCTTCTCTCTAAAATGGTTGTACGTATCGTGTGCAAAGCTAAGTCGCTTGCTGCGGTATGCGGAGACACTAAAAGCACCATAGTAAAACACAGATGATGCTTCTAAGTTGATGTAATAGCCAGTAAGAAGTAAAAAAATTCAAGCTTTAGGTATCGATTATTGACTTTTTACCCTTCTTTGGTGCCTTGGACATGAGCTAGGAACTTATGATTTTGCATGAAAGGAGGAGTAGCAGCCGCGTTGCACGGGAGAATG
Organism: Schistocerca gregaria; assembly: GCF_023897955.1. Classification (NCBI taxonomy): domain Eukaryota; kingdom Metazoa; phylum Arthropoda; class Insecta; order Orthoptera; family Acrididae; genus Schistocerca; species Schistocerca gregaria. The sequence goes on along the minus strand of NW_026061883.1, from coordinate 2,708,599 downwards.
TGAAAAGCGTTCGTAAGTAGTAAAAACCTGAGAAATCCGTCCGTTTTCGTCATTTGTTATCGAATCGACTTAAAGCCAGATCGTCACACTCACCGCACTTCTGTCTGAAACGGTTCATTTATCGTCTGCAAAGCTATGTCGCGTGATGCGGTATGCGGAGACACTAGAAGCACCATAGTAGAACACAGATGAAGTTTCCAAGTTGATGTAATAGCCAGTAAGAAGTAGAAAAATTCAAGCTTTAGGTATCGATTATTGACTTTTTACCCTTCATTGGTGCCTTCGACATGAGCTACGAACTTAAGATTTTGCATCAAAGGAGGAGTAGCAGCCCCGTTGCACGGGAAAATGTGAAAAGCGTTCGTATGTAGTAAAATCCTGAGAAACCCGTCCGTTTTCGTCATTTGTTATCGAATCGACTTAAAGCCAGATCGTCACATTGGCCGCTCTTTTCTCTGAAATGGTTGTATTTTTCGTCTGCAAAGCTATGTCGCGTGCTGCGGTATGCGGAGACACTAAAAACACCATAGTAGAACACAGATGAAGCTTCTAAATTGATGAAGAAGCCAGTAAGAAGTAGTACAATTCAAGTTTTAGGTATCCATTATTGACTTTCAACCCGTCTTTGTTGCCTTATACATGAGCTAGGAACGTAAGGTTTTGCATGAAAGGAGGATTAGCAGCCGCGTTGCACGGGAGAAAGTGAAAAGTTTTCATAAGTAGTAAAAACCTGAGAAATCTATCCGTTTTCGTCATTTGTTATCGAATCGACTTAAAGCCAGATCGTCACATTGACCGCTCTTCTCTCTGAAACGGTTGTACTTGTCGTCTGCAAAGCTATGTCGCGTGCTGCGGTATGCGGAGACACTAAAAGCACCATAGTAGAACACAGATGAAGCTTCTAAGTTGATGTAATAGCCAGTAAGAAGTAGTACAATTCAAGTTTTAGGTATCGATTATTGACTTTTTACCCTTCTTTGATGCCTTGGACATGAGCTAGGAACTTATGATTTTGCATGAAAGGAGGACTAGCATCGGCGTTGCACGGGAGAATGTGAAAAGTGTTCATATGTAGCAAAAACCTGAGAAATCCGTCCGTTTTCGTCATTTGTTATCGAATCGCCTTAAAGCCAGATCGTCACACTGGGCGCACTCCTGTCTGAAACGGTTACATTTATCGTCTGCAAAGCTATGTCGCGTGCTGCGGTATGCGGAGACACTAAAAGCACCATAGTAGAACACAGAAGAAGATTCTAAGTTGATGTAATAGCCAGTAAGAAGTAAAAAAATTCAAGCTTTAGGTATCGATTATTGACTTTTTACCCTTCTTTGGTGCCTTGGACATGAGCTAGGAACTTATGATTTTGCATGAAAGGAGGAGTAGCAGCCGCGTTGCACGGGAGAATGTGAAAAGCGTTCGTATGTAGTAAAAACCTCAGAAATCCGTCCGTTTTCATCATTTGTTATCGAATAGACTTAAAGCCAGATCGTCACACTCACCGCACTTCTGTCTGAAACGGTTGCATTTATCGTCTGCAAAGCTATGTCGCGTGCTGCGGTATGCGGAGACACTAAAAGCACCATAGTAGAACACAGATGAAGCTTCTAAGTTGATGTAATAGCCAGTAAGAAGTAGCAAAATTCAAGTTTTAGGTATCGATTATTGACTTTTTACCCTTCTTTGGTGCCATGGCCATGAGCTAGGAACTTACGATTTTGCAGTAAAGGAGGACTAGCAGCCCCATTGCAAGGGAGAATGTGAAAAGTTTTCATATGTAGTAAAAACCTGAGAAATCTGTCCGCTTTCGTCATTTGTTATCGAATCGACTTAAAGCCAGATCGTCACATTGGCCGCTCTTCTGTCTGAAACGGTTACATTTATTGTCTGCAAAGCTATGTCGCGTGCTGCGGTATGCGGAGACACTAAAAGCACCATAGTAGAACACAGATGAAGCTTCTAAGTTGATGTATAGCCAGTAAGAAGTAGTACAATTCAAGTTTTAGGTATCGATTATTGACTTTTTACCCTTCTTTGCTGTCTTGGACATGAGCTAGGACCTTAAGATTCTGCATGAAAGGATGACTAGCAGCCGAGTTGCACGGGAGAATGTGAAAAGTGTTCACATGTAGTAAAAACCTGAGAAATCCGTCTATTTTCGTCATTTGTTATCGAATCGACTTAAAGCCCGATCGTCACATTGGCCGCTCTTGTCTCTAAAATGGTTGTACTTATCGTCTGAAAAGCTATGTCGCGCGCTGCAGTACGCGAAGACACCTAAAGCACCATAGTAGAACACAGATGAAGCTTCTAAGTTGATGTAATAGCCAGTAAGAAGTAGTACAGTTCAAGTTTTAGGTATCGATTATTGACTTTTTAGATGGCTTTGGTGCCTTGGACATGAGCTAGGACCTTATGATTTTGCATGAAAGGAGGACTAGCAGCCGCGTTGCACGGGAGAATGTGAAAAGCGTTCGTATGTAGTAAAAACCTGAGAAATCCGTCCGTTTTCCTTATTTGTTATCGAATCGACTTAAAGCCAGATCGTCACATTGGCCGTACTTCTGTCTGAAACGGTTGTACTTATCGTCTGCAAGGCTATGTCGCGTGCTGCGTTATGCGGAAACACTAAAAGCACCATAGTAGAACACAGATGAAGCTTCTAAGTTGATGTAATAGCCAGTAAGAAGTAGTACAGTTCAAGTTTTAGGTATCGATTATTGACTTTTTAGATGGCTTTGGTGCCTTGGACATGAGCTAGGACCTTATGATTTTGCATCAAAGGAGGAGTAGCAGCCCCGTTGCACGGGAAAATGTGAAAAGCGTTCGTATGTAGTAAAATCCTGAGAAACCCGTCCGTTTTCGTCATTTGTTATCGAATCGACTTAAAGCCAGATCGTCACATTGGCCGTACTTCTGTCTGAAACGGTTACATTTATCGTCTGCAAAGCCATGTCGCGTGCTGCGGTATGTGGAGACACTAAGAGCACCATAGTAGAACCCAGATGAAGTTTCTAAGTTAATGTAGTAGCCAGTAAGAAGTAGTACAATTCAAGTTTTAGGTATAGGTTATTGACTTTTTACCCTTCTTTGGTGCCTTGGACTTGAGCTAGGAACTTATGATATTGCATGAAAGGAGGACTAGCAGCCGCGTTGCACGGGAGAATGTGAAAAGCGTTCATATGTAGTAAAAACCTGACAAATCTGTCCGTTTTCCTTATTTGTTATCGAATCGACTTAAAGCCAGATCGTCACACTGGCCGCACTTCTGTCTGAAACGGTTAAATTTATCGTCTGCAAAGCTATGTCGCGTGCTGCGGTATGCGGAGACACTAAAAGCACCATAGTAGAACACAGATGAAGCTTCTAAGTTGATGTAATAGCCAGTAAGAAGTATCAAAATTCAAGTTTTAGGTATCGATTATTGACTTTTTACCCTTCTTTGGTGCCTTGGACATGAGCTAGTAACTTAAGATTTTGCATCAAAGGAGGAGTAGCAGCCCCGTTGCACGGGAGAGTGTGATAAGTTTTCATATGTAGTAAAAACCTGACAAATCTGTCCGCTTTCGTCATTTGTTATCGAATCGACTTAAAGCCAGATCGTCACATTGGCCGCTCTTCTGCCTGAAACGGTTACATTTATTGTCTGCAAAGCTATGTCGCGTGCTGCGGTATGCGGAGACACTAAAAGCACCATAGTAGAACACAGATGAAGCTTCTAAGTTGATGTATAGCCAGTAAGAAGTAGTACAATTCAAGTTTTTGGTATCGATTATTGACTTTTTACCTTTCTTTGCTGTCTTGGACATGAGCTAGGACCTTAAGATTCTGCAAGAAAGGAGGACTAGCAGCCGAGTTGCACGGGAGAATGTGAAAAGTGTTCATATGTAGTAAAAACCTGAAAAATCCGTCAGATTTGGTCATTTGTTATCGAATCGACTTAAAGCCCGATCGTCACATTGGCCGCTCTTCTCTCTAAAATGGTTGTACTTATCGTCTGAAAAGCTATGTCTCGTGCTGCAGTATGCGAAGACACCAAAAGCACCATAGTAGAACACAGATGAAGATTCTAAGTTGATGTATAGCCAGTAAGAAGTAGTACAATTCAAGTTTTAGGTATCGATTATTGACTTTTTACCCTTCTTTGGTACCTTGGACATGAGCTAGGAACTTAAGATTTTGCACGAAAGTGGGACTAGCAGCCGCGTTGCACGGGAGAATGTGCAAAGTGGTCATATGTAGTAAAAACCTGAGAAATCCGTCCGTTTTCGTCGTTTGTTATCGAATCGACGTAGAGCCAGATCGTCACATTGGCCGCTCTTCTCTCTGAAAGGGTTGTACTTATTGTCTGAAAAGCTATGTCGCGTGCTGTGGTATGCGGAGACACTATAAGCACCATAGTAGAACACAGATGAAGCTTCTAAGTTGATGTAATACCCAGTAAGAAGTAGTAGAATTCAAGTTTTACGTGTCGATTATTGACTTTTTACCCTTTTTTGGTGCCTTGGACATGAGCTAGGAACTTAAGAATTTGTATCAAACGAGGGATAACAGCCGCTTGCACGGGAGAATGTGAAAAATTTTCATATGTAGTAAGAACCTGAGAAATCGGTCCGTTTTCGTCATTTGTTATCGAATCGACTTAAAGCCAGATCGTCACATTGGCCGCTCTTCTCTCTAAAATGGTTGTACGTATCGTGTGCAAAGCTAAGTCGCTTGCTGCGGTATGCGGAGACACTAAAAGCACCATAGTAAAACACAGATGATGCTTCTAAGTTGATGTAATAGCCAGTAAGAAGTAAAAAAATTCAAGCTTTAGGTATCGATTATTGACTTTTTACCCTTCTTTGGTGCCTTGGACATGAGCTAGGAACTTATGATTTTGCATGAAAGGAGGAGTAGCAGCCGCGTTGCACGGGAGAATGTGAAAAGCGTTCGTAAGTAGTAAAATCCTGAGAAATCCGTCCGTTTTCGTCATTTGTTATCGAATCGACTTAAAGCCAGATCGTCACACTCACCGCACTTCTGTCTGAAACGGTTGCATTTATCGTCTGCAAAGCTATGTCGCGTAATGCGGTATGCGGAGACACTAGAAGCACCATAGTAGAACACAGATGAAGTTTCCAAGTTGATGTAATAGCCAGTAAGAAGTAGAAAAATTCAAGCTTTAGGTATCGATTATTGACCTTTTACCCTTCATTGGTGCCTTCGACATGAGCTACGAACTTAAGATTTTGCATCAAAGGAGGAGTAGCAGCCCCGTTGCACGGGAAAATGTGAAAAGCGTTCGTATGTAGTAAAATCCTGAGAAACCCGTCCGTTTTCGTCATTTGTTATCGAATCGACTTAAAGCCAGATCGTCACATTGGTCGCTCTTTTCTCTGAAATGGTTGTATTTTTCGTCTGCAAAGCTATGTCGCGTGCTGCGGTATGCGGAGACACTAAAAACACCATAGTAGAACACAGATGAAGCTTCTAAATTGATGAAGAAGCCAGTAAGAAGTAGTACAATTCAAGTTTTAGGTATCCATTATTGACTTTCAACCCGTCTTTGTTGCCTTATACATGAGCTAGGAACGTAAGGTTTTGCATGAAAGGAGGATTAGCAGCCGCGTTGCACGGGAGAAAGTGAAAAGTTTTCATAAGTAGTAAAAACCTGAGAAATCTATCCGTTTTCGTCATTTGTTATCGAATCGACTTAAAGCCAGATCGTCACATTGACCGCTCTTCTCTCTGAAACGGTTGTACTTGTCGTCTGCAAAGCTATGTCGCGTGCTGCGGTATGCGGAGACACTAAAAGCACCATAGTAGAACACAGATGAAGCTTCTAAGTTGATGTAATAGCCAGTAAGAAGTAGTACAATTCAAGTTTTAGGTATCGATTATTGACTTTTTACCCTTCTTTGATGCCTTGGACATGAGCTAGGAACTTATGATTTTGCATGAAAGGAGGACTAGCATCGGCGTTGCACGGGAGAATGTGAAAAGTGTTCATATGTAGCAAAAACCTGAGAAATCCGTCCGTTTTCGTCATTTGTTATCGAATCGCCTTAAAGCCAGATCGTCACACTGGGCGCACTTCTGTCTGAAACGGTTACATTTATCGTCTGGAAAGCTATGTCGCGTGCTGCGGTATGCGGAGACACTAAAAGCACCATAGTAGAACACAGAAGAAGATTCTAAGTTGATGTAATAGCCAGTAAGAAGTAAAAAAATTCAAGCTTTAGGTATCGATTATTGACTTTTTACCCTTCTTTGGTGCCTTGGACATGAGCTAGGAACTTATGACTTTGCATGAAAGGAGGAGTAGCAGCCGCGTTGCACGGGAGAATGTGAAAAGCGTTCGTATGTAGTAAAAACCTCAGAAATCCGTCCGTTTTCATCATTTGTTATCGAATCGACTTAAAGCCAGATCGTCACACTCACCGCACTTCTGTCTGAAACGGTTGCATTTATCGTCTGCAAAGCTATGTCGCGTGCTGCGGTATGCGGAGACACTAAAAGCACCATAGTAGAACACAGATGAAGCTTCTAAGTTGATGTAATAGCCAGTAAGAAGTAGCAAAATTCAAGTTTTAGGTATCGATTATTGACTTTTTACCCTTCTTTGGTGCCATGGCCATGAGCTAGGAACTTGCGATTTTGCAGTAAAGGAGGACTAGCAGAACCGTTGCAAGGGAGAATGTGAAAAGTTTTCATATGTAGTAAAAACCTGAGAAATCTGTCCGCTTTCGTCATTTGTTATCGAATCGACTTAAAGCCAGATCGTCACATTGGCCGCTCTTCTGTCTGAAACGGTTACATTTATTGTCTGCAAAGCTATGTCGCGTGCTGCGGTATGCGGAGACACTAAAAGCACCATAGTAGAACACAGATGAAGCTTCTAAGTTGATGTATAGCCAGTAAGAAGTAGTACAATTCAAGTTTTAGGTATCGATTATTGACTTTTTACCCTTCTTTGCTGTCTTGGACATGAGCTAGGACCTTAAGATTCTGCATGAAAGGATGACTAGCAGCCGAGTTGCACGGGAGAATGTGAAAAGTGTTCACATGTAGTAAAAACCTGAGAAATCCGTCTATTTTCGTCATTTGTTATCGAATCGACTTAAAGCCCGATCGTCACATTGGCCGCTCTTGTCTCTAAAATGGTTGTACTTATCGTCTGAAAAGCTATGTCGCGCGCTGCAGTACGCGAAGACACCTAAAGCACCATAGTAGAACACAGATGAAGCTTCTAAGTTGATGTAATTGCCAGTAAGAAGTAGTACAATTCAAGTTTCAGGTATCGATTATTGACTTTTTAGCTGGCTTTGGTGCCTTCGACATGAGCTAGAACCTTAAGGTTCTGCATGAAAGGAGGACTAGGAGCCGAGTTGCACGGGAGAATGTGAAAAGTGTTCATATGTAGTAAAAACCTGAGAAATCCGTCCGTTTTCGTCGTTTGTTATCGAATCGACTTGAAGCCAGATCGTCACATTGGCCGCTCTTCTCTCTGAAAGGGTTGTACTTATTGTCTGCAAAGCTATGTCGCGTGCTGTGGTATGCGGAGCCACTATAAGCACCATAGTACAACACAGATTAAGCTTCTAAGTTGATGTAATACCCAGTAAGAAGTAGTACAATTCAAGTTTTACATATCGATTATTGACTTTTTACCCTTCTTTGGTGCCTTGGACATGAGCTAGGAACTTAAGATTTTGCATCAAACGAGGACTAACAGCCGCGTTGCACGGGAGAATGTGAAAAATTTTCATATGTAGTAAGAACCTGAGAAATCTGTTCGTTTTCGTCATTTGTTATCGAATCGACTTAAAGCCAGATCGTCACATTGGCCGCTCTTCTCTCTGAAACGGTTGTACTTATCGTCTGCAAGGCTATGTCGCGTGCTGCGTTATGCGGAAACACTAAAAGCACCATAGTAGAACACAGATGAAGCTTCTAAGTTGATGTAATAGCCAGTAAGAAGTAGTACAGTTCAAGTTTTAGGTATCGATTATTGACTTTTTAGATGGCTTTGGTGCCTTGGACATGAGCTAGGACCTTATGATTTTGCATGAAAGGAGGACTAGCAGCCGCGTTGCACGGGAGAATGTGAAAAGCGTTCGTATGTAGTAAAAACCTGAGAAATCCGTCCGTTTTCCTTATTTGTTATCGAATCGACTTAAAGCCAGATCGTCACATTGGCCGTACTTCTGTCTGAAACGGTTGTACTTATCGTCTGCAAGGCTATGTCGCGTGCTGCGTTATGCGGAAACACTAAAAGCACCATAGTAGAACACAGATGAAGCTTCTAAGTTGATGTAATAGCCAGTAAGAAGTAGTACAGTTCAAGTTTTAGGTATCGATTATTGACTTTTTAGATGGCTTTGGTGCCTTGGACATGAGCTAGGACCTTATGATTTTGCATGAAAGGAGGACTAGCAGCCGCGTTGCACGGGAGAATGTGAAAAGCGTTCGTATGTAGTAAAAACCTGAGAAATCCGTCCGTTTTCCTTATTTGTTATCGAATCGACTTAAAGCCAGATCGTCACATTGGCCGTACTTCTGTCTGAAACGGTTACATTTATCGTCTGCAAAGCCATGTCGCGTGCTGCGGTATGTGGAGACACTAAGAGCACCATAGTAGAACACAGATGAAGTTTCTAAGTTAATGTAGTAGCCAGTAAGAAGTAGTACAATTCAAGTTTTAGGTATAGGTTATTGACTTTTTACCCTTCTTTGGTGCCTTGGACTTGAGCTAGGAAGTTATGATATTGCATGAAAGGAGGACTAGCAGCCGCGTTGCACGGGAGAATGTGAAAAGCGTTCATATGTAGTAAAAACCTGACAAATCTGTCCGTTTTCCTTATTTGTTATCGAATCGACTTAAAGCCAGATCGTCACACTGGCCGCACTTCTGTCTGAAACGGTTAAATTTATCGTCTGCAAAGCTATGTCGCGTGCTGCGGTATGCGGAGACACTAAAAGCACCATAGTAGAACACAGATGAAGCTTCTAAGTTGATGTAATAGCCAGTAAGAAGTAACAAAATTCAAGTTTTAGGTATCGATTATTGACTTTTTACCCTTCTTTGGTGCCTTGGACATGAGCTAGTTACTTAAGATTTTGCATCAAAGGAGGAGTAGCAGCCCCGTTGCACGGGAGAGTGTGATAAATTTTCATATGTAGTAAAAACCTGACAAATCTGTCCGCTTTCGTCATTTGTTATCGAATCGACTTAAAGCCAGATCGTCACATTGGCCGCTCTTCTGCCTGAAACGGTTACATTTATTGTCTGCAAATCTATGTCGCGTGCTGCGGTATGCGGAGACACTAAAAGCACCATAGTAGAACACAGATGAAGCTTCTAACTTGATGTATAGCCAGTAAGAAGTAGTACAATTCAAGTTTTTGGTATCGATTATTGACTTTTTACCTTTCTTTGCTGTCTTGGACATGAGCTAGGACCTTAAGATTCTGCAAGAAAGGAGGACTAGCAGCCGAGTTGCACGGGAGAATGTGAAAAGTGTTCATATGTAGTAAAAACCTGAAAAATCCGTCAGATTTGGTCATTTGTTATCGAATCGACTTAAAGCCCGATCGTCACATTGGCCGCTCTTCTCTCTAAAATGGTTGTACTTATCGTCTGAAAAGCTATGTCGCGTGCTGCAGTATGCGAAGACACCAAAAGCACCATAGTAGAACACAGATGAAGATTCTAAGTTGATGTATAGCCAGTAAGAAGTAGTACAATTCAAGTTTTAGGTATCGATTATTGACTTTTTACCCTTCTTTGGTACCTTGGACATGAGCTAGGAACTTAAGATTTTGCACGAAAGTGGGACTAGCAGCCGCGTTGCACGGGAGAATGTGCAAAGTGGTCATATGTAGTAAAAACCTGAGAAATCCGTCCGTTTTCGTCGTTTGTTATCGAATCGACGTAGAGCCAGATCGTCACATTGGCCGCTCTTCTCTCTGAAAGGGTTGTACTTATTGTCTGAAAAGCTATGTCGCGTGCTGTGGTATGCAGAGGCACTATAAGCACCATAGTAGAACACAGATGAAGCTTCTAAGTTGATGTAATACCCAGTAAGAAGTAGTACAATTCAAGTTTTACGTGTCGATTATTCACTTTTTACCCTTCTTTGGTGCCTTGGACATGAGCTAGGAACTTAAGATTTTGCATCAAACGAGGACTAACAGCCGCTTGCACGGGAGAATGTGAAAAATTTTCATATGTAGTAAGAACCTGAGAAATCGGTCCGTTTTCGTCATTTGTTATCGAATCGACTTAAAGCCAGATCGTCACATTGGCCGCTCTTCTCTCTAAAATGGTTGTACGTATCGTGTGCAAAGCTAAGTCGCTTGCTGCGGTATGCGGAGACACTAAAGGCACCATAGTAAAACACAGATGATGCTTCTAAGTTGATGTAATAGCCAGTAAGAAGTAAAAAAATTCAAGCTTTAGGTATCGATTATTGACTTTTTACCCTTCTTTGGTGCCTTGGACATGAGCTAGGAACTTATGATTTTGCATGAAAGGAGGAGTAGCAGCCGCGTTGCACGGGAGAATGTGAAAAGCGTTCGTAAGTAGTAAAAACCTGAGAAATCCGTCCGTTTTCGTCATTTGTTATCGAATCGACTTAAAGCCAGATCGTCACACTCACCGCACTTCTGTCTGAAACGGTTGCATTTATCGTCTGCAAAGCTATGTCGCGTGATGCGGTATGCGGAGACACTAGAAGCACCATAGTAGAACACAGATGAAGTTTCCAAGTTGATGTAATAGCCAGTAAGAAGTAGAAAAATTCAAGCTTTAGGTATCGATTATTGACTTTTTACCCGTCATTGGTGCCTTCGACATGAGCTACGAACTTAAGATTTTGCATCAAAGGAGGAGTAGCAGCCCCGTTGCACGGGAAAATGTGAAAAGCGTTCGTATGTAGTAAAATCCTGAGAAATCCGTCCGTTTTCGTCATTTGTTATCGAATCGACTTAAAGCCAGATCGTCACATTGGCCGCTCTTTTCTCTGAAATGGTTGTATTTTTCGTCTGCAAAGCTATGTCGCGTGCTGCGGTATGCGGAGACACTAAAAACACCATAGTAGAACACAGATGAAGCTTCTAAATTGATGAAGAAGCCAGTAAGAAGTAGTACAATTCAAGTTTTAGGTATCCATTATTGACTTTCAACCCGTCTTTGTTGCCTTATACATGAGCTAGGAACGTATGGTTTTGCATGAAAGGAGGATTAGCAGCCGCGTTGCACGGGAGAATGTGAAAAGTTTTCATAAGTAGTAAAAACCTGAGAAATCCGTCCGTTTTCGTCATTTGTTATCGAATCGACTTAAAGCCAGATCGTCACATTGGCCGTTCTTCTCTCTGAAATGGTTGTACTTATCGTCTGCAAAGCTATGTCGCGTGCTGCGTTATGCGGAAACACTAAAAGCACCATAGTAGAACACAGATGAAGCTTCTAAGTTGATGTAATAGCCAGTAAGAAGTAGCAAAATTCAAGTTTTAGGTATCGATTATTGACTTTTTACCCTTCTTTGGTGCCATGGCCATGAGCTAGGAACTTACGATTTTGCAGTAAAGGAGGACTAGCAGCCCCGTTGCAAGGGAGAATGTGAAAAGTTTTCATATGTAGTAACAACCTGAGAAATCTGTCCGCTTTCGTCATTTGTTATCGAATCGACTTTAAAACAGATCGTCACATTGGCCGCTCTTCTCTCTAAAATGGTTGTACTTATCGTCTGAAAAGCTACGTCGCGTGCTGGAGTATGCGAAGACACCAAAAGCACCATGGTAGAACACAGATGAAGCTTCTAAGTTGATGTAATTGCCAGTAAGAAGTAGTACAATTCAAGTTTTAGTTATCGATTATTGACTTTTTAGCTGGCTTTGGTGCCTTCGACATGAGCTAGGACCTTAAGGTTCTGCATGAAAGGAGGACTAGGAGCCGAGTTGCACGGGAGAATGTGCAAAGTGGTCATATGTAGTAAAAACCTGAGAAATCCGTCCGTTTTCGTCGTTTGTTATAGAATCGACTTAAAGCCAGATCGTCAAATTGGCCGCTCTTCTCTCTGAAAGGGTTGTACTTATTGTCTGCAAAGCTATGTCGCGTGCTGTGGTATGCGGAGACACTATAAGCACCATAGTACAACACAGATGAAGCTTCTAAGTTGATGTAATACCCAGTAAGAAGTAGTAAAATTCAAGTTTTACGTATCGATTATTTTCTTTTTACCCTTCTTTGGTGCCTTGGACATGAGCTAGGAACTTAAGATTTTGCATCAAACGAGGACTAACGGCCGCGTTGCACAGGAGAATGTGAAAAATTTTCATATGTTGTAAGAACCTGAGAAATCTGTCCGTTTTCGTCATTTGTTATCGAATCGACTTAAAGCCAGATCGTCACATTGGCCGCTCTTCTCTCTAAAATTGTTGTATGTATCGTGTGCAAAGCTAAGTCGCTTGCTGCGGTATGCGGAGACACTAAAAGCACCATAGTAAAACACAGATGAAGCATCTATGTTGATGTAATAGCCAGTAAGATGTAAAAAAATTCAAGCTTTAGGTATCGATTATTGACTTTTTACCCTTCTTTGGTGTTTTGGACATGAGCTAGGAACTTATGATCTTGCATGAAAGGAGGAGTAGCAGCCGCGTTGCACGGTAGAATGTGAAAAGCGTTCGTATGTAGTAAAAACCTGAGAAATCCGTCCGTTTTCGTCATTTGTTATCGAATCGACTTAAAGCCAGATCGTCACACTCACCGCACTTCTGTCTGAAACGGTTGCATTTATCGTCTGCAAAGCTATGTCGCGTGATGCGGTGCGCGGAGACACTAAAAGCACCATAGTAGAACACAGATGAAACTTCTAAGTTGATGTAATAGCCAGTAAGAAGTAGTAGAATTCAAGTTTTAGGTATCGATTATTGACTTTTTAACCTTATTTGGTGCCTTGGACATGAGCTAGGAACTTAAGATTTTGCATCAAAGGAGGACTAGCAGCCGCGTTGCACGGGAGAATGTGGAAAGTGTTCATATGTAGCAAAAACCTGAGAAATCCGTCCGTTATCGTCATTTGTTATCGAATCGACTTAAAGCCAGATCGTCACATTGGCCGTACTTCTTTCTGAAACGGTTACATTTATCGTCTGCAAAGCCATGTCGCGTGCTGCGGTATGTGGAGACACTAAAAGCTCCATAGTAGAACACAGATGAAGTTTCTAAGTTAATGTAATAGCCAGTAAGAAGTAGTACAATTCAAGTTTTAGGTATAGGTTATTGACTTTTTACCCTTCTTTGATGCCTTGGACTTGAGCTAGGAACTTATGATATTGCATGAAAGGAGGACTAGCAGCCGCGTTGCACGGGAGAATGTGACAAGCGTTCATATGTAGTAAAAACCTGAGAAATCCGTCCGTTTTCGTCATTTGTTATCGAATCGACTTAAAGCCAGATCGTCACATTGACCGCTCTTCTCTCTGAAACGGTTGTACTTGTCGTCTGCAAAGCTATTTCGCGTGCTGCGGTATGCGGAGACACTAAAAGCACCATAGTAGAACACAGATGAAGCTTCTAAGTTGATGTAATAGCCAGTAAGAAGTGTTACAGTTCAAGTTTTAGGTATCGATTATTGACTTTTTAGATGGCTTTGGTGCCTTGGACAAGAGCTAGGACCTTATGATTTTGCATGAAAGGAGGACTAGCAGCCGCGTTGCACGGGAGAATGTGAAAAGCGTTCGTATGTAGTAAAAACCTGAGAAATCCGTCCGTTTTCCTTATTTGTTATCGAATCGACTTAAAGCCAGATCGTCACACTGGCCGCACTTCTGTCTGAAACGGTTACATTTATCGTCTGCAAAGCTATGTCGCGTGCTGCGGTATGCGGAGACACTAAAAGCACCATAGTAGAACACAGATGAAGCTTCTAAGTTGATGTAATAGCCAGTAAGAAGTAGCAAAATTCAAGTTTTAGGTATCGATTATTGACTTTTTACCCTTCTTTGGTACCTTGGACATGAGCTAGGAACTTAAGATTTTGCATGAAAGTGGGACTAGCAGCCGCGTTGCACGGGAGAATGTGCAAAGTGGTCATATGTAGTAAAAACCTGAGAAATTCGTCCGTATTCGTCGTTTGTTATCGAATCGACTTAAAGCCAGATCGTCACATTGGCCGCTCTTCTCTCTGAAAGGGTTGTACTTATTGTCTGCAAAGCTATGTCACGTGCTGTGGTATGCGGAGACACTATAAGCACCATAGTAGAACACAGATGAAGCTTCTAAGTTGATGTAATACCCAGTAAGAAGTAGTACAATTCAAGTTTTACGTATCGATTATTGACTTTTTACCCTTCTTTGGTGCCTTGGACATGAGCTAGGAACTTCAGATTTTGCATCAAACGAGGACTAACAGCCGCGTTGCACGGGAGAATGTGAAAAATTTTCATATGTAGTAAGAACCTGAGAAATCACTCGGTTTTCGTCATTTGTTATCGAATCGACTTAAAGCCAGATCGTCACATTGGCCGCTCTTCTCTCTAAAATGGTTGTACGTATCGTATGCAAAGCTACGTCGCTTGCTGCGGTATGCGGAGACACTAGAAGCACCATAGTGGAACACAGATGAAGCTTCTAAGTTGATGTAATAGCCAGTAAGAAGTAGTAGAATTCAAGTTTTAGGTATCGATTATTGACTTTTTACCCTTCTTTGGTGCCTTGGACATGAGCTAGGAACTTAAGATTTTGCATCAAAGGAGGACTAGCAGCCGCGTTGCACGGGAGAATGTGGAAAGTGTTCATATGTAGCAAAAACCTTGAGAAATCCGTCCGTTTTCGTCATTTGTTATCGATTCGACTTAAAGCCAGATCGTCACATTGGCCGTACATCTGTCTGAAACGGTTACATTTATCGTCTGCAAAGCCATGTCGCGTGCTGCGGTATGTGGAGACACTAAAAGCACCATAGTAGAACACAGATGAAGTTTCTAAGTTAATGTAATAGCCAGTAAGTAGTAGTACAATTCAAGTTTTAGGTATAGGTTATTGAATTTTTACCCTTCTTTGGTGCCTTGGACTTGAGCTAGGAACTTATGATATTGCATGAAAGGAGGACTAGCAGCCGCGTTGCACGGGAGAATGTGAAAAGCGTTCATATGTAGTAAAAACCTGAGAAATCCGTCCGTTTTCGTCATGTGTTATCGAATCGACTTAATGCCAGATCGTCACACTGGCCGCTCTTCTCTCTGAAACGGTTACATTTATCGTCTGCAAAGCTATGTCGCGTGCTGCGGTATGCGGAGACACTAAAAGACCATAGTAGAACAAAGATGAAGCTTCTAAGTTGATGTAATAGCCAGTAAGAAGTAGTACAATTCAAGTTTTAGGTATCGATTATTGACTTCTTACCCTTCTTTGGTGCCTTGGACATGAGCTAGGAACTTAAGATTTTGAATGAAAGGAGGACTAGCAGCCGCGTTGCACGGGAGAATATGAAAAGTGTTCATATGTAGTAAAATCCCTGAGAAATCCGTCCGTTTTCGTCATTTGTTATCGAATCGACTTAAAGAAAGGTCGTCACACTGGCCGCTATTCTCTCTGAAACGGTTGTACTTAACGTCTGCAAAGCAATGTCGCGTGCTGCGGTATGCGGAGACGCTAAAAGCACCATAGTAGAAGACAGATGAAGCATCTACGTTGATGTAATAGCCAGTAAGAAGTAGTACAATTCAAGTTTTAGGTATCGATTATTGACTTTTTACAATTCTTTGGTACCTTGGACATCAGCTAGGAACTTAAGATTTTGCATTAAAGTGGGACTAGCAGCCGCGTTGCACGGGAGAATGTGGAAAGTGGTCATATGTATTAAAAACCTGAGAAATCCGTCCGTTTTCGTCATTTGTTATCGAATCGACTTAAAGCCAGATCGTCACATTGGCCGCTCTTCTCTCTCAAACAGTTGTCATATCGTCTGCAAAGCTACGTCGCGTGTTGCGGTATGCGGAGACACTAAAAGCACCATAGTAGAACACAGATGAAGCTTCTAAGTTGATGTAATAGCCAGTAAGAAGTAGTAAAATTCAAGTTTTAGGTATCGATTATTGACTTTTTACCCTTCTTTGGTGCCTTGGACATGAGCTAGGAACTTAAGATTTTGCATCAAAGGAGGACTAGCAGCCCCGTTGCACGGGAGAATGTGAAAAGTGTTCATATGTAGTAAAATCCCTGAGAAATCCGTCCGTTTTCGTCATTTGTTATCGACTCGACTTAATGCCAGATCGTCACATTGGCCACTATTCTCTCTGAAACGGTTGTACTTATCGTCTGCAAAGCAATGTCGCATGCTGCGGTATGCGGAGACGCTAAAAGCACCATAGTAGAAGACAGATGAAGCATCTACGTTGATGTAATAGCCAGTAAGAAGTAGTACAATCCAAGTTTTAGGTATCCATTCTTGACTATTTACCCTTCTTTGGTGCCTTGGACATGAGCTAGGAACTTAAGGTTTTGCATGAAAGGAGGATCAGCAGCCACGTTGCAAGGGAGAATGTGAAAGGTTTTCATAAGTAGTAAAAACCTGAGAAATCCGTCCGTTTTCGTCATTTGTTATCGAATCGACTTAAAGCCAGATCGTCACATTGGCCGCTCTTCTCTCTGAAACGGTTGTACTTATCGTCTGCAAGGCTATGTCGCGTGCTGCGTTATGCGGAAACACTAAAAGCACCATAGTAGAACACAGATGAAGCTTCTAAGTTGATGTAATAGCCAGTAAGAAGAAGAAAAATTCAAGCTTTAGGTATCGATTATTGACTTTTTACCCTTCTTTGGTGCCTTCGACATGAGCTAGGAACTTAAGATTTTGCATGAAAGGAGGATTAGCAGCCGCGTTGCACGGGAGAATGTGAAAAGTTTTCATAAGTAGTAAAAACATGAGAAATCTGTCCGTTTTCGTCATTTGTTATCGAATCGACTTAAAGCCAGATCATCACATTGGCCGCTCTTCTCTCTGAAACCGTTGTACTTGTCGTCTGCAAAGCTATATCGAGTGCTGCGGTATGCGGAGACACTAAAAGCACCATAGTAGAACACAGATGAAGCTTTTAAGTTGATGTAATAGCCAGTAAGTAGTAGTACTATTCAAGTTTTAGGTATCGATTATTGACTTTTTCCCCTTCTTTGGTGCCTTGGACATGAGCTAGGAACTTAGTATTTTGCATGAAAGGAGGAGTAGCAGCCGCGTTGCACGGGAGAATGTGAAAAGTGTTCATATGTAGCAAAAACCTGAGAAATCCGTCCGTTTTAGTTATTTGTTATCGAATCGACTTAAAGCCAGATAGTCACACTGGCCGCACTTCTGTCTGAAACGGTTACATTTATCGTCTGCAAAGCTATGTCGCGTGCTGCGGTATGCGGAGACACTAAAAGCACCATAGTAGAACACAGATGAAGCTTCTAAGTTGATGTAATAGCCAGTAAGAAGTAGTGAAATTGAAGTTTTAGGTATCGATTATTGACTTTTTACCCTTCTTTGGTGCCTTGGACATGAGCTAGGAACTTGAGATTTTGCATCAAAGGAGGACTAGCAGCCCCGTTGCACGGGAGAATGCGAAAAGTGTTCATATGTAGTAAAATCCCTGAGAAATCCGTCCGTTTTCGTCGTTTGTTATCGACTCGACTTAAAGCCAGATCGTCACATTTTCCGCTCTTCTCTCTGAAACGGTTGTACTTATCGCCTGCAAAGCAATGTCGCATGCTGCGGTATGCGGAGACGCTAAAAGCACCATAGTAGAAGACAGATGAAGCATCTACGTTGATGTAATAGCCAGTAAGAAGTAGTACAATTCAAGTTTTAGGTATCCATTCTTGACTTTTTACCTTTCTTTGGTGCCTTGGACATGAGCTAGGAACTTATGGTTTTGCATGAAAGGAGGACCAGCAGCCGCGTTGCACGGGAGAATGTGAAAAGATTTCATAAGTAGTAAAAACCTGAGAAATCCGTCCGTTTTCGTCGTTTGTTATCGAATCGACTTAAAGCCAGATCGTCACATTGGCCGTTCTTCTCTCTGAAATGGTTGTACTTATCGTCTGCAAAGCTATGTCGCGTGCTGCGTTATGCGGAAACACTAAAAGCACCATAAGAGAACACAGATGAAGCTTCTAAGTTGATGTAATAGCCAGTAAGAAGTAGTACAGTTCAAGTTTTAGGTATCGATTATTGACTTTTTAGATGGCTTTGGTGCCTTGGACATGAACTAGGAACTTACGATTTTGCATGAAAGGAGGAGTAGCAGCCGCGGTGCACGGGAGAATGTGAAAAGTGTTCATATGTAGCAAAAACCTGAGAAATCCGTCCGTTTTAGTTATTTGTTATCGAATCGACTTAAAGCCAGAAAGTCACACTGGCCGCACTTCTGTCTGAAACGGTTACATTTATCGTTTGCAAAGCTATGTCGCGTGCTGCGGTATGCGGAGACACTAAAAGCACCATAGTAGAACACAGATGAAGCTTCTAAGTTGATGTAATAGCCAGTAAGAAGTAGTAAAATTGAAGTTTTAGGTATCGATTATTGACTTTTTACCCTTCTTTGGTGCCTTGGACATGAGCTAGGAACTTAAGATTTTGCATCAAAGGAGGACTAGCAGCCCCGTTGCACGGAAGAATGTGAAAAGTGTTCATATGTAGTAAAATCCCTGAGAAATCCGTCCGTTTTCGTCATTTGTTATCGACACGACTTAAAGCCAGATCTTCACATTGGCCGCTCTTCTCTCTGAAACGGTTGTACTTATCGTCTGCAAAGCTATGTCGCGTGCTGCGGTATGCGGAGACACTAAAAGCACCATAGTAGAACACAGATGAAGCTTCTAAGTTGATGTAATAGCCAGTAAGAAGTAGTACAATTCAAGTTTTAGGTATAGGTTATTGACTTTTTACCCTTCTTTGGTGCCTTGGACTTGAGCTAGGAACTTATGATATTGCATGAAAGCAGGACTAGCAGCCGCGTTGCACGGGAGAATGAGAAGAGCGTTCGTATGTAGTAAAAACATGAGAAATCCGTCCGTTTTCGTCATGTGTTATCGAATCGACTTAATGCCAGATCGTCACACTGGCCGCACTTCTGTCTGAAACGGTTACATTTATCGTCTGCAAAGCTATGTCGCGTGCTGCGGTATGCGGAGACACTAAAAGCACCATAGTAGAACACAGATGAAGCTTCTAAGTTGATGTAATAGCCAGTAAGAAGTAGTAAAATTGAAGTTTTAGGTATCGATTATTGACTTTTTACCCTTCTTTGGTGCCTTGGATATGAGCTAGGAACTTAAGATTTTGCATCAAAGGAGGACTAGCAGCCGCGTTGCACGGGAGAATGTGAAAAGTTTTCATATGTAGTAAAAACCTGAGAAATCTGTCCGTTTTCGTCATTTGTTATCGAATCGACTCAAAGCCAGATCGTCACATTGGCCGCTCTTCTCTCTGAAATGGTTGTATTTTTCGTCTCCAAAGCTATGTCGCGTGCTGCGGTATGCGGAGACACTAAAAGCACCATAGTAGAACACAGATGAAGTTTCTAAATTGATGTAATAGCCAGTAAGAAGTAGTACAATTCAAGTTTTAGGTATCCGTTATTGACTTTTTACCCTTCTTTGTTGCCTTATACATGAGCTAGGAACTTAAGATTTTGCATGAAAGGAGATTTAGCAGCCGCGTTGCAGTTGAGAATGTGAAAAGTTTTCATAAGTAGTATAAACATGAGAAATCTGTCCGTTTTCTTCATTTGTTATCGAATCGACTTAAAGCCAGATCGTCACATTGGCCGCTCTTCTCTCTGAAACGGTTGTACTTGTCGTCTGCAAAGCTATATCGCGTGCTGCGGTATGCGGAGACACTAAAAGCAACATAGTAGAACACAAATGAAGCTTCTAAGTTGATGTAATAGCCAGTAAGAAGTAGTAAAATTGAAGTTTTAGGTATCGATTATTGACTTTTTACCCTTCTTTGGTGCCTTGGACATGAGCTAGGAACTTAAGATTTTGCATCAAAGGATGACTAGCAGACCCGTTGCACGGGAGAATGTGAAAAGTGTTCATATGTAGTAAAATCCCTGAGAAATCCGTCCGTTTTCGTCATTTGTTATCGACTCGACTTAAAGCCAGATCGTCACATTAGCCGCTCTTCTCTCTGAAACGGTTGTACTTATCGTCTGCAAAGCTATGTCGCGTGCTGCGGTATGCGGAGACACTAAAAGCACCATAGTAGAACACAGATGAAGCTTCTAAGTTGATGTAATAGCCAGTAAGAAGTAGTACAATTCAAGTTTTAGGTATAGGTTATTGACTTTTTACCCTTCTTTGGTGCCTTGGACTTGAGCTAGGAACTTATGATATTGCATGAAAGGAGGACTAGAAGCCGCGTTCGTATGTAGTAAAAACCTGAGAAATCCGTCCGTTTTCGTCATGTGTTATCGAATCGACTTAATGCCAGATCGTCACACTGGCCGCACTTCTGTCTGAAACGGTTACATTTATCGTCTGCAAAGCTATGTCGCGTGCTGCGGTATGCGGAGACACTAAAAGCAACATAGTAGAACACAGATGAAGCTTCTAAGTTGATGTAATAGCCAGTAAGTAGTAGTACTATTCAAGTTTTAGGCATCGATTATTGACTTTTTACCCTACTTTGGTGCCTTGCACATGAGATAGGTTCATATGATTTTGCATGAAAGGAGGAGTAGCAGCCGCGTTGCACGGGAGAATGTGAAAAGTGTTCATATGTAGCAAAAACCTGAGAAATCCGTCCGTTTTCGTTATTTGTTATCGAATCGACTAAAAGCCAGATCGTCACACTGGCCGCACTTCTGTCTGAAACGGTTACATTTATCGTCTGCAAAGCTATGTCGCGTGCTGCGGTATGCGGAGACACTAAAAGCACCATAGTAGAACACAGATGAAGCTTCTAAGTTGATGTAATAGCCAGTAAGAAGTAGTAAAATTCAAGTTTTAGGTATCGATTATTGACTTTTTACCCTTCTTTGGTGCCTTGGACATGAGCTAGGAACTTAAGATTTTGCATCAAAGCAGGACTAGCAGCGCCGTTGCACGGGAGAATGTGAAAAGTTTTCATATGTAGTAAAAACCGGAGAAATCTGTCCGCTTAAGTCATTAGTTATCGAATCGACTTAAAGCCAGATCGTCACATTGGCCGCTCTTCTGTCTGAAACGGTTACATTTATCGTCTGCTAAGCTATGTCGCGTGCTGCGGTATGAGGAGACACGAAAAGCACCATAGTAGACCACAGATGAAACTTCTAAGTTGATGTAATAGCCAGTAAGAGGTAGTAAAATTCAAGTTTTAGGTATCGATTATTGACTCTTACCCTTCTTTGGTGCCTTGGACATGAGCTAGGAACTTATGATTTTGCATGAAAGGAGGAGTAGCAGCCGCGTTGCACGGGAGAATGTGAAAAGTGTTCATATGTAGCAAAAACCTGAGAAATCCGTCCGTTTTCGTTATTTGTTATCGAATCGACTAAAAGCCAGATCGTCACATTGGCCGCTCTTCTCTCTCAAACGGTTGTCATATCGTCTGCAAAGCTACGTCGCGTGTTGCGGTATGCGGAGACACTAAAAGCACCATAGTAGAAGACAGATGAAGCATCTACGTTGATGTAATAGCCAGTAAGAAGTAGTACAATTCAAGTTTTAGGTATCCATTCTTGACTTTTTACCCTTCTTAGGTGCCTTGGACATGAGCTAGGACCTTACGATTCTGCAAGAAAGGAGGACTAGAAGCCGAGTTAACGGGAGAATGTGAAAAGTGTTCATATGTAGTAAAAACCTGAGAAATCCGTCCGTTTTCGTCATTTGTTATCGAATCGACTTAAAGCCCGATCGTCACATTGGCCGCTCTTCTCTCTAAAATGGTTGTACTTATCGTCTGAAAAGCTATGTCCCGTGCTGCAGTATGCGAAGACACCAAAAGCACCATAGTAGAACACAGATGAAGCTTCTAAGTTGATGTAATAGCCAGTAAGAAGTAGTACAATTCAAGTTTTAGGTATCGATTATTGAGTTTTTACAATTCTTTGGTACCTTGGACATCAGCTAGGAACTTAAGATTTTGCATTAAAGTGGGACTAGCAGCCGCGTTGCACGGGAGAATGTGGAAAGTGGTCATATGTATTAAAAACCTGAGAAATCCGTCCGTTTTCGTCATTTGTTATCGAATCGACTTAAAGCCAGATCGTCACATTGGCCGCTCTTCTCTCTCAAACGGTTGTCATATCGTCTGCAAAGCTACGTCGCGTGTTGCGGTATGCGGAGACACTAAAAGCACCATTGTAGAACACAGATGAAGCTTCTAAGTTGATGTAATAGCCAGTAAGAAGTAGTAAAATTCAAGTTTTAGGTATCGATTATTGACTTTTTACCCTTCTTTGGTGCCTTGGACATGAGCTAGGAACTTAAGATTTTGCATCAAAGGAGGACTAGCAGCCCCGTTGCACGGGAGAATGTGAAAAGTGTTCATATGTAGTAAAATCCCTGAGAAATCCGTCCGTTTTCGTCATTTGTTATCGACTCGACTTAATGCCAGATCGTCACATTGGCCACTATTCTCTCTGAAACGGTTGTACTTATCGTCTGCAAAGCAATGTCGCATGCTGCGGTATGCGGAGAAGCTAAAAGCACCATAGTAGAAGACAGATGAAGCATCTACGTTGATGTAATAGCCAGTAAGAAGTAGTACAATCCAAGTTTTAGGTATCCATTCTTGACTATTTACCCTTCTTTGGTGCCTTGGACATGAGCTAGGAACTTAAGGTTTTGCATGAAAGGAGGATCAGCAGCCGCGTTGCAAGGGAGAATGTGAAAAGTTTTCATAAGTAGTAAAAACCTGAGAAATCCGTCCGTTTTCGTCATTTGTTATCGAATCGACTTAAAGCCAGATCGTCACATTGGCCGCTCTTCTCTCTGAAACGGTTGTACTTATCGTCTGCAAGGCTATGTCGCGTGCTGCGTTATGCGGAAACACTAAAAGCACCATAGTAGAACACAGATGAAGCTTCTAAGTTGATGTAATAGCCAGTAAGAAGTAGTACAGTTCAAGTTTTAGGTATCGATTATTGACTTTTTAGATGGCTTTGGTGCCTTGGACATGAGCTAGGAACTTACGATTTTGCATGAAAGGAGGAGTAGCAGCCGCGGTGCACGGGAGAATGTGAAAAGTGTTCATATGTAGCAAAAACCTGAGAAATCCGTCCGTTTTAGTTATTTGTTATGGAATCGACTTAAAGCCAGAAAGTCACACTGGCCGCACTTCTGTCTGAAACGGTTACATTTATCGTCTGCAAAGCTATGTCGCGTGCTGCGGTATGCGGAGACACTAAAAGCACCATAGTAGAACACAGATGAAGCTTCTAAGTTGATGTAATAGCCAGTAAGAAGTAGTAAAATTCAAGTTTTAGGTATCGATTATTGACTTTTTACCCTTCTTTGGTGCCTTGGACATGAGCTAGGAACTTAAGATTTTGCATCAAAGGAGGACTAGCAGCCCCGTTGCACGGGAGAATGTGAAAAGTGTTCATATGTAGTAAAATCCCTGAGAAATCCGTCCGTTTTCGTCATTTGTTATCGACACGACTTAAAGCCAGATCTTCACATTGGCCGCTCTTCTCTCTGAAACGGTTGTACTTATCGTCTGCAAAGCTATGTCGCGTGCTGCGGTATGCGGAGACACTAAAAGCACCATAGTAGAACACAGATGAAGCTTCTAAGTTGATGTAATAGCCAGTAAGAAGTAGTACAATTCAAGTTTTAGGTATAGGTTATTGACTTTTTACCCTTCTTTGGTGCCTTGGACTTGAGCTAGGAACTTATGATATTGCATGAAAGCAGGACTAGCAGCCGCGTTGCACGGGAGAATGAGAAGAGCGTTCGTATGTAGTAAAAACCTGAGAAATCCGTCCGTTTTCGTCATGTGTTATCGAATCGACTTAATGCCAGATCGTCACACTGACCGCACTTCTGTCTGAAACGGTTACATTTATCGTCTGCAAAGCTATGTCGCGTGCTGCGGTATGCGGAGACACTAAAAGCACCATAGTAGAACACAGATGAAGCTTCTAAGTTGATGTAATAGCCAGTAAGAAGTAGTAAAATTGAAGTTTTAGGTATCGATTTTTGACTTTTTACCCTTCTTTGGTGCCTTGGACATGAGCTAGGAACTTAAGATTTTGCATCAAAGGAGGACTAGCAGCCGCGTTGCACGGGAGAATGTGAAAAGTTTTCATATGTAGTAAAAACCTGAGAAATCTGTCCGTTTTCGTCATTTGTTATCGAATCGACTTAAAGCCAGATCGTCACATTGGCCGCTCTTCTCTCTGAAACGGTTGTACTTGTCGTCTGCAAAGCTATATCGCGTGCTGCGGTATGCGGAGACACTAAAAGCAACATAGTAGAACACAGATGAAGCTTCTAAGTTGATGTAATAGCCAGTAAGAAGTAGTAAAATTGAAGTTATAGGTATCGATTATTGACTTTTTACCCTTCTTTGGTGCCTTGGACATGAGCTAGGAACTTAAGATTTTGCATCAAAGGAGGACTAGCAGACCCGTTGCACGGGAGAATGTGAAAAGTGTTCATATGTAGTAAAATCCCTGAGAAATCCGTCCGTTTTCGTCATTTGTTATCGACTCGACTTAAAGCCAGATCGTCACATTGGCCGCTCTTCTCTCTGAAACGGTTGTACTTATCGTCTGCAAAGCTATGTCGCGTGCTGCGGTATGCGGAGACACTAAAAGCACCATAGTAGAACACAGATGAAGCTTCTAAGTTGATGTAATAGCCAGTAAGAAGTAGTACAATTCAAGTTTTAGGTATAGGTTATTGACTTTTTACCCTTCTTTGGTGCCTTAGACTTGAGCTAGGAACTTATGATATTGCATGAAAGGAGGACTAGCAGCCGCGTTGCACGGGAGAATGAGAAAAGCGTTCGTATGTAGTAAAAACCTGAGAAATCCGTCCGTTTTCGTCATGTGTTATCGAATCGACTTAATGCCAGATTTCACACTGGCCGCACTTCTGTCTGAAACGGTTACATTTATCGTCTGCAAAGCTATGTCGCGTGCTGCGGTATGCGGAGACACTAAAAGCAACATAGTAGAACACAGATGAAGCTTCTAAGTTGATGTAATAGCCAGTAAGTAGTAGTACTATTCAAGTTTTAGGTATCGATTATTGACTTTTTACCCTTCTTTGGTGCCTTGGACATGAGATAGGTACATATGATTTTGCATGAAAGGAGGAGTAGCAGCCGCGTTGCACGGGAGAATGTGAAAAGTGTTCATATGTAGCAAAAACCTGAGAAATCCGTCCGTTTTCGTTATTTGTTATCGAATCGACTAAAAGCCAGATCGTCACACTGGCCGCACTTCTGTCTGAAACGGTTACATTTATCGTCTGCAAAGCTATGTCGCGTGCTGCGGTATGCGGAGACACTAAAAGCACCCATTGTAGAACACAGATGAAGCTTCTAAGTTGATGTAATAGCCAGTAAGAAGTAGTACTATTCAAGTTTTAGGTATCGATTATTGACTTTTTACCCTTCTTTGGTGCCTTGGACATGAGCTAGGAACTTGAGATTTTGCATCAAAGCAGGACTAGCAGTGCCGTTGCACGGGAGAATGTGAAAAGTTTTAATATGTAGTAAAAACCTGAGAAATCTGTCCGCTTAAGTCATTAGTTATCGAATCGACTTAAAGCCAGATCGTCACATTGGCCGCTCTTCTGTCTGAAACGGTTACATTTATCGTCTGCTAAGCTATGTCGCGTGCTGCGGTATGAGGAGACACTAAAAGCACCATAGTAGACCACAGATGAAGCTTCTAAGTAGATGTAATAGCCAGTAAGAGGTAGTAAAATTCAAGTTTTAGGTATCGATTATTGACTTCTTACCCTTCTTTGGTGCCTTGGACATGAGCTAGGAACTTAAGATTTTGCATGAAAGGAGGACTAGCAGCCGCGTTGCACTTGAGAATGTGAAAAGTTTTCATAAGTAGTATAAACATGAGAAATCTGTCCGTTTTCGTCATTTGTTATCGATTCGACTTAAAGCCAGATCGTCACATTGGCCGCTCTTCTCTCTGAAACGGTTGTACTTATCGTCTGCAAAGCAATGTCGCATGCTGCGGTATGCGGAGACGCTAAAAGCACCATAGTAGAAGACAGATGAAGCATCTACGTTGATGTAATAGCCATTCAAAAGTAGTACAATTCAAGTTTTAGGTATCGATTATTGACTTTTTACCCTTCATTGCTGCCTTGGACATGAGCTAGGACCTTAAGATTCTGCATGAAAGGAGGATTAGCAGCCGAGTTGCACGGGAGAATGTGAAAAGTGTTCATATTTAGTAAAAACCTGAGAAATCCGTCCGTTTTCGTCATTTGTTATCGAATCGACTTAAAGACCGATCGCCACATTGGCCGCTCTTCTCTCTAAAATGGTTGTACTTATCGTCTGAAAAGCTATGTCGCGTGCTACGGTATGCGGAGACACTAAAAGTACCATAGTAGAACACAGATGAAGCTTCTAAGTTGATGTAATAGCCAGTAAGAAGTAATACAGTTCAATTTTTGGTATCGATTATTTACTTTTTAGCTGCCTTTGGTGCCTTGTACATAAGCTAGGACCTTAAGATTCTGCATGAAAAGAGGACTAGCAGCCGAGTTGCACGGGAGAATGTGAAAAGTGTTCATATGTAGTAAAAACCTGAGAAATCCGTCCGTTTTCGTTATTTGTTATCGAATAGACTTAAAGCCAGATCGTCACATTGGCCGCACGTCTGTCTGAAACTGTTACATTTATCGTCTGCAAGGCTATGTCGCGTACTGCGGTATGCGGAGACACTAAAAGCACCATAGTGGAACACAGATGAAGCTTCTAAGTTGATGTAATATCCAGTAAGAAGTAGTACAGTTCAAGTTTTAGGTATCGATTATTGACTTTTTAGCTATCTTTGGTGCCTTGGACATGATCTAAGACCATAAGGTTTTGCATGAAAGGATGACTAGCAGCCGCGTTGCACGGGAGAATGTGAAAAGTTTTCATAAGTATTAAAAACCTGAGAAATCTGTCCGTTTTGATCATTTATTATCAAATCGACTTGAAGCCAGATCGTCACACTGACAGCACTTCTGTCTGAAACGGTTGCATTTATCGTCTGTAAAGCTATGTCGTGTGCCGCGGTATGCGGAGACACTAAAAGCACCATAGTAGAACACAGATGAAGCTTCTAAGTTGATGTAATAGCCAGCAAGAAGTAGTACAATTCAAGTTTTAGGTATCGATTATTGACTTTTTACCCTTCTTTGGTGCCTTCGACATGAGCTACGAACTTAAGATTTTGCATCAAAGGAGGACTAGCAGCCCCGTTGCACGGGAGAATGTGAAAAGCGTTCGTATGTAGTAAAATCCTGAGAAATCAGTCCGTTTTCGTCATTTGTTATCGAATCGACTTAAAGCCAAATCGTCTCATTGGCCGCTCTTTTCTCTGAAATGGTTGTATTTTTCGTCTGCAAAGCTATGTCGCGTGCTGCGGTATGCGGAGACACTAAAAACACAATAGTAGAACACAGATGATGCTTCTAAATTGATGTAGAAGCCAGTAAGAAGTAGTACAATTCAAGGTTTAGGTATCCATTATTGACTTTCTACCCGTCTTTGTTGCCTTATACATGAGCTAGGAACGTAAGGTTTTGCATGAAAGGAGGATTAGCAGCCGCGTTGCACGGGAGAATGTGAAAAGTTTTCATAAGTAGTAAAAACCTGAGAAATCTGTCCGTTTCGTCATTTGTTATCTAATCGACTTAAAGCCAGATCGTCACATTGACCGCTCTTCTCTCTGAAACGGTTGTACTTGTCGTCTGCAAAGCTATGTCGCGTGCTGCGGTATGCGGAGACACTAAAAGCACCATAGTAGAACACAGATGAAGTTTCTAAGTTGATGTAATAGCCAGTAGGAAGTAGTACAATTCAAGTTTTAGGTGTCGATAATTGACTTTTTACCCTTCTTTGATGCCTTGGACATGAGCTAGGAACTTATGATTTTGCATGAAAGGAGGACTAGCATCGGCGTTGCACGGGAGAATGTGAAAAGTGTTCATATGTAGCAAAAACCTGAGAAATCCGTCCGTTTTCCTTATTTGTTATCGAATCGACTTAATGCCAGATCGTCACACTGGCCGCACTTCTGTCTGAAACGGTTACATTTATCGTCTGCAAAGCTATGTCGCATGCTGCGGTATGCGGAGACACTAAAAGCACCATAGTAGAACACAGATGAAGCTTCTAAGTTGATGTAATAGCCAGTAAGAAGTAGCAAAATTCAAGTTTT
Organism: Schistocerca gregaria; assembly: GCF_023897955.1. NCBI lineage: Eukaryota > Metazoa > Arthropoda > Insecta > Orthoptera > Acrididae > Schistocerca > Schistocerca gregaria. The sequence goes on along the minus strand of NW_026061883.1, from coordinate 2,680,227 downwards.
AGGTATCGGTTATTGACTTTTTAGCTATCTTTGGTGCCTTGGACATGATCTAGGACCTTAAGGTTTTGCATGAAAGGGTGACTAGCAGCCGCGTTGCACGGGAGAATGTGAAACGTTTTCATAAGTATTAAAAACCTGAGAAATCTGTCCGTTTTGGTCATTTGTTATCAAATCGACTTGAAGACAGATCGTCACACTGACCGCACTTCTGTCTGAAACGGTTGCATTTATCGTCTGCAAAGCAATGTCGCGTGCTGCAGTATGCGGAGACACTAAAAGCACCATAGTGGAACACAGATGAAGCTTCTAAGTTGATGTAATATCCAGTAAGAAGTAGTACAATTCAAGTTTTAGGTATCGATTTTTGACTTTTTACCCTTCTTTGCAGCATTGGACATAAGCTAGGAACTTAAGATTTTGCATGAAAGGAGGACTAGCAGCCCCGTTGCAAGGGAGAATGTGAAAAGTTTTCATATGTAGTAAAAACCTGAGAAATCTGTCCGTTTCGTCATTTGTTATCGAATCGACTTAAAGCCAGATCGTCACATTGACCGCTCTTCTCTCTGAAACGGTTGTACTTGTCGTCTGCAAAGCTATGTCGCATGCTGCGGTATGCGGAGACACTAAAAACACCATAGTAGAACACAGATGAAGCTTCTAAATTGATGAAGAAGCCAGTAAGAAGTAGTACAATTCAAGTTTTAGGTATCCATTATTGACTTTCAACCCGTCTTTGTTGCCTTATACATGAGCTAGGAACGTATGGTTTTGCATGAAAGGAGGATTAGCAGCCGCGTTGCACGGGAGAATGTGAAAAGTTTTCATAAGTAGTAAAAACCTGAGAAATCCGTCCGTTTTCGTCATTTGTTATCGAATCGACTTAAAGCCAGATCGTCACATTGGCCGTTCTTCTCTCTGAAATGGTTGTACTTATCGTCTGCAAAGCTATGTCGCGTGCTGCGTTATGCGGAAACACTAAAAGCACCATAGTAGAACACAGATGAAGCTTCTAAGTTGATGTAATAGCCAGTAAGAAGTAGCAAAATTCAAGTTTTAGGTATCGATTATTGACTTTTTACCCTTCTTTGGTGCCATGGCCATGAGCTAGGAACTTACGATTTTGCAGTAAAGGAGGACTAGCAGCCCCGTTGCAAGGGAGAATGTGAAAAGTTTTCATATGTAGTAAAAACCTGAGAAATCTGTCCGCTTTCGTCATTTGTTATCGAATCGACTTTAAAACAGATCGTCACATTGGCCGCTCTTCTCTCTAAAATGGTTGTACTTATCGTCTGAAAAGCTACGTCGCGTGCTGCAGTATGCGAAGACACCAAAAGCACCATGGTAGAACACAGATGAAGCTTCTAAGTTGATGTAATTGCCAGTAAGAAGTAGTACAATTCAGGTTTTAGTTATCGATTATTGACTTTTTAGCTGGCTTTGGTGCCTTCGACATGAGCTAGGACCTTAAGGTTCTGCATGAAAGGAGGACTAGGAGCCGAGTTGCACGGGAGAATGTGCAAAGTGGTCATATGTAGTAAAAACCTGAGAAATCCGTCCGTTTTCGTCGTTTGTTATAGAATCGACTTAAAGCCAGATCGTCAAATTGGCCGCTCTTCTCTCTGAAAGGGTTGTACTTATTGTCTGCAAAGCTATGTCGCGTGCTGTGGTATGCGGAGACACTATAAGCACCATAGTACAACACAGATGAAGCTTCTAAGTTGATGTAATACCCAGTAAGAAGTAGTAAAATTCAAGTTTTACGTATCGATTATTTTCTTTTTACCCTTCTTTGGTGCCTTGGACATGAGCTAGGAACTTAAGATTTTGCATCAAACGAGGACTAACGGCCGCGTTGCACAGGAGAATGTGAAAAATTTTCATATGTTGTAAGAACCTGAGAAATCCGTCCGTTTTCGTCGTTTGTTATCGAATCGACTTAAAGCCAGATCGTCACATTGGCCGCTCTTCTCTCTAAAATTGTTGTATGTATCGTGTGCAAAGCTAAGTCGCTTGCTGCGGTATGCGGAGACACTAAAAGCACCATAGTAAAACACAGATGAAGCATCTATGTTGATGTAATAGCCAGTAAGATGTAAAAAAATTCAAGCTTTAGGTATCGATTATTGACTTTTTACCCTTCTTTGGTGTTTTGGACATGAGCTAGGAACTTATGATCTTGCATGAAAGGAGGAGTAGCAGCCGCGTTGCACGGTAGAATGTGAAAAGCGTTCGTATGTAGTAAAAACCTGAGAAATCCGTCCGTTTTCGTCATTTGTTATCGAATCGACTTAAAGCCAGATCGTCACACTCACCGCACTTCTGTCTGAAACGGTTGCATTTATCGTCTGCAAAGCTATGTCGCGTGATGCGGTGCGCGGAGACACTAAAAGCACCATAGTAGAACACAGATGAAACTTCTAAGTTGATGTAATAGCCAGTAAGAAGTAGTAGAATTCAAGTTTTAGGTATCGATTATTGACTTTTTAACCTTATTTGGTGCCTTGGACATGAGCTAGGAACTTAAGATTTTGCATCAAAGGAGGACTAGCAGCCGCGTTGCACGGGAGAATGTGGAAAGTGTTCATATGTAGCAAAAACCTGAGAAATCCGTCCGTTATCGTCATTTGTTATCGAATCGACTTAAAGCCAGATCGTCACATTGGCCGTACTTCTTTCTGAAACGGTTACATTTATCGTCTGCAAAGCCATGTCGCGTGCTGCGGTATGTGGAGACACTAAAAGCTCCATAGTAGAACACAGATGAAGTTTCTAAGTTAATGTAATAGACAGTAAGAAGTAGTACAATTCAAGTTTTAGGTATAGGTTATTGACTTTTTACCCTTCTTTGATGCCTTGGACTTGAGCTAGGAACTTATGATATTGCATGAAAGGAGGACTAGCAGCCGCGTTGCACGGGAGAATGTGACAAGCGTTCATATGTAGTAAAAACCTGAGAAATCCGTCCGTTTTCGTCATTTGTTATCGAATCGACTTAAAGCCAGATCGTCACATTGACCGCTCTTCTCTCTGAAACGGTTGTACTTGTCGTCTGCAAAGCTATTTCGCGTGCTGCGGTATGCGGAGACACTAAAAGCACCATAGTAGAACACAGATGAAGCTTCTAAGTTGATGTAATACCCAGTAAGAAGTAGTACAGTTCAAGTTTTAGGTATCGATTATTGACTTTTTAGATGGCTTTGGTGCCTTGGACAAGAGCTAGGACCTTATGATTTTGCATGAAAGGAGGACTAGCAGCCGCGTTGCACGGGAGAATGTGAAAAGCGTTCGTATGTAGTAAAAACCTGAGAAATCCGTCCGTTTTCCTTATTTGTTATCGAATCGACTTAAAGCCAGATCGTCACACTGGCCGCACTTCTGTCTGAAACGGTTACATTTATCGTCTGCAAAGCTATGTCGCGTGCTGCGGTATGCGGAGACACTAAAAGCACCATAGTAGAACACAGATGAAGCTTCTAAGTTGATGTAATAGCCAGTAAGAAGTAGCAAAATTCAAGTTTTAGGTATCGATTATTGACTTTTTACCCTTCTTTGGTACCTTGGACATGAGCTAGGAACTTAAGATTTTGCATGAAAGTGGGACTAGCAGCCGCGTTGCACGGGAGAATGTGCAAAGTGGTCATATGTAGTAAAAACCTGAGAAATTCGTCCGTATTCGTCGTTTGTTATCGAATCGACTTAAAGCCAGATCGTCACATTGGCCGCTCTTCTCTCTGAAAGGGTTGTACTAATTGTCTGCAAAGCTATGTCACGTGCTGTGGTATGCGGAGACACTATAAGCACCATAGTAGAACACAGATGAAGCTTCTAAGTTGATGTAATACCCAATAAGAAGTAGTACAATTCAAGTTTTACGTATCGATTATTGACTTTTTACCCTTCTTTGGTGCCTTGGACATGAGCTAGGAACTTAAGATTTTGCATCAAACGAGGACTAACAGCCGCGTTGCACGGGAGAATGTGAAAAATTTTCATATGTAGTAAGAACCTGAGAAATCACTCGGTTTTCGTCATTTGTTATCGAATCGACTTAAAGCCAGATCGTCACATTGGCCGCTCTTCTCTCTAAAATGGTTGTACGTATCGTATGCAAAGCTACGTCGCTTGCTGCGGTATGCGGAGACACTAGAAGCACCATAGTGGAACACAGACGAAGCTTCTAAGTTGATGTAATAGCCAGAAAGAAGTAGTAGAATTCAAGTTTTAGGTATCGATTATTGACTTTTTACCCTTCTTTGGTGCCTTGGACATGAGCTAGGAACTTAAGATTTTGCATCAAAGGAGGACTAGCAGCCGCGTTGCACGGGAGAATGTGGAAAGTGTTCATATGTAGCAAAAACCTTGAGAAATCCGTCCGTTTTCGTCATTTGTTATCGATTCGACTTAAAGCCAGATCGTCACATTGGCCGTACATCTGTCTGAAACGGTTACATTTATCGTCTGCAAAGCCATGTCGCGTGCTGCGGTATGTGGAGACACTAAAAGCACCATAGTAGAACACAGATGAAGTTTCTAAGTTAATGTAATAGCCAGTAAGTAGTAGTACAATTCAAGTTTTAGGTATAGGTTATTGAATTTTTACCCTTCTTTGGTGCCTTGGACTTGAGCTAGGAACTTATGATATTGCATGAAACGAGGACTAGCAGCCGCGTTGCACGGGAGAATGTGAAAAGCGTTCATATGTAGTAAAAACCTGAGAAATCCGTCCGTTTTCGTCATGTGTTATCGAATCGACTTAAAGCCAGATCGTCACATTGGCCGCTCTTCTCTCTCAAACGGTTGTCATATCGTCTGCAAAGCTACGTCGCGTGTTGCGGTATGCGGAGACACTAAAAGCACCATAGTAGAACACAGATGAAGCTTCTAAGTTGATGTAATAGCCAGTAAGAAGTAGTAAAATTCAAGTTTTAGGTATCGATTATTGACTTTTTACCCTTCTTTGGTGCCTTGGACATGAGCTAGGAACTTAAGATTTTGCATCAAAGGAGGACTAGCAGCCGCGTTGCACGGGAGAATGTGGAAAGTGTTCATATGTAGCAAAAACCTTGAGAAATCCGTCCGTTTTCGTCATTTGTTATCGATTCGACTTAAAGCCAGATCGTCACATTGGCCGTACATCTGTCTGAAACGGTTACATTTATCGTCTGCAAAGCCATGTCGCGTGCTGCGGTATGCGGAGACACTAAAAGACCATAGTAGAACAAAGATGAAGCTTCTAAGTTGATGTAATAGCCAGTAAGAAGTAGTACAATTCAAGTTTTAGGTATCGATTATTGACTTCTTACCCTTCTTTGGTGCCTTGGACATGAGCTAGGAACTTAAGATTTTGAATGAAAGGAGGACTAGCAGCCGCGTTGCACGGGAGAATATGAAAAGTGTTCATATGTAGTAAAATCCCTGAGAAATCCGTCCGTTTTCGTCATTTGTTATCGAATCGACTTAAAGAAAGGTCGTCACATTGGCCGCTATTCTCTCTGAAACGGTTGTACTTAACGTCTGCAAAGCAATGTCGCGTGCTGCGGTATGCGGAGACGCTAAAAGCACCATAGTAGAAGACAGATGAAGCATCTACGTTGATGTAATAGCCAGTAAGAAGTAGTACAATTCAAGTTTTAGGTATCGATTATTGACTTTTTACAATTCTTTGGTACCTTGGACATCAGCTAGGAACTTAAGATTTTGCATTAAAGTGGGACTAGCAGCCGCGTTGCACGGGAGAATGTGGAAAGTGGTCATATGTATTAAAAACCTGAGAAATCCGTCCGTTTTCGTCATTTGTTATCGAATCGACTTAAAGCCAGATCGTCACATTGGCCGCTCTTCTCTCTCAAACGGTTGTCATATCGTCTGCAAAGCTACGTCGCGTGTTGCGGTATGCGGAGACACTAAAAGCACCATAGTAGAACACAGATGAAGCTTCTAAGTTGATGTAATAGCCAGTAAGAGGTAGTAAAATTCAAGTTTTAGGTATCGATTATTGACTTTTTACCCTTCTTTGGTGCCTTGGACATGAGCTAGGAACTTAAGATTTTGCATCAAAGGAGGACTAGCAGCCCCGTTGCACGGGAGAATGTGAAAAGTGTTCATATGTAGTAAAATCCCTGAGAAATCCGTCCGTTTTCGTCATTTGTTATCGACTCGACTTAATGCCAGATCGTCACATTGGCCACTATTCTCTCTGAAACGGTTGTACTTATCGTCTGCAAAGCAATGTCGCATGCTGCGGTATGCGGAGACGCTAAAAGCACCATAGTAGAAGACAGATGAAGCATCTACGTTGATGTAATAGCCAGTAAGAAGTAGTACAATCCAAGTTTTAGGTATCCATTCTTGACTATTTACCCTTCTTTGGTGCCTTGGACATGAGCTAGGAACTTAAGGTTTTGCATGAAAGGAGGATCAGCAGCCGCGTTGCAAGGGAGAATGTGAAAAGTTTTCATAAGTAGTAAAAACCTGAGAAATCCGTCCGTTTTCGTCATTTGTTATCGAATCGACTTAAAGCCAGATCGTCACATTGGCCGCTCTTCTCTCTGAAACGGTTGTACTTATCGTCTGCAAGGCTATGTCGCGTGCTGCGTTATGCGGAAACACTAAAAGCACCATAGTAGAACACAGATGAAGCTTCTAAGTTGATGTAATAGCCAGTAAGAAGAAGAAAAATTCAAGCTTTAGGTATCGATTATTGACTTTTTACCCTTCTTTGGTGCCTTCGACATGAGCTAGGAACTTAAGATTTTGCATGAAAGGAGGATTAGCAGCCGCGTTGCACGGGAGAATGTGAAAAGTTTTCATAAGTAGTAAAAACATGAGAAATCTGTCCGTTTTCGTCATTTGTTATCGAATCGACTTAAAGCCAGATCATCACATTGGCCGCTCTTCTCTCTGAAACCGTTGTACTTGTCGTCTGCAAAGCTATATCGAGTGCTGCGGTATGCGGAGACACTAAAAGCACCATAGTAGAACACAGATGAAGCTTCTAAGTTGATGTAATAGCCAGTAAGTAGTAGTACTATTCAAGTTTTAGGTATCGATTATTGACTTTTTCCCCTTCTTTGGTGCCTTGGACATGAGCTAGGAACTTAAGATTTTGCATGAAAGGAGGAGTAGCAGCCGCGTTGCACGGGAGAATGTGAAAAGTGTTCATATGTAGCAAAAACCTGAGAAATCCGTCCGTTTTAGTTATTTGTTATCGAATCGACTTAAAGCCAGATAGTCACACTGGCCGCACTTCTGTCTGAAACGGTTACATTTATCGTCTGCAAAGCTATGTCGCGTGCTGCGGTATGCGGAGACACTAAAAGCACCATAGTAGAACACAGATGAAGCTTCTAAGTTGATGTAATAGCCAGTAAGAAGTAGTGAAATTGAAGTTTTAGGTATCGATTATTGACTTTTTACCCTTCTTTGGTGCCTTGGACATGAGCTAGGAACTTGAGATTTTGCATCAAAGGAGGACTAGCAGCCCCGTTGCACGGGAGAATGCGAAAAGTGTTCATATGTAGTAAAATCCCTGAGAAATCCGTCCGTTTTCGTCGTTTGTTATCGACTCGACTTAAAGCCAGATCGTCACATTTTCCGCTCTTCTCTCTGAAACGGTTGTACTTATCGCCTGCAAAGCAATGTCGCATGCTGCGGTATGCGGAGACGCTAAAAGCACCATAGTAGAAGACAGATGAAGCATCTACGTTGATGTAATAGCCAGTAAGAAGTAGTACAATTCAAGTTTTAGGTATCCATTCTTGACTTTTTACCTTTCTTTGGTGCCTTGGACATGAGCTAGGAACTTATGGTTTTGCATGAAAGGAGGACCAGCAGCCGCGTTGCACGGGAGAATGTGAAAAGATTTCATAAGTAGTAAAAACCTGAGAAATCCGTCCGTTTTCGTCATTTGTTATCGAATCGACTTAAAGCCAGATCGTCACATTGGCCGTTCTTCTCTCTGAAATGGTTGTACTTATCGTCTGCAAAGCTATGTCGCGTGCTGCGTTATGCGGAAACACTAAAAGCACCATAAGAGAACACAGATGAAGCTTCTAAGTTGATGTAATAGCCAGTAAGAAGTAGTACAGTTCAAGTTTTAGGTATCGATTATTGACTTTTTAGATGGCTTTGGTGCCTTGGACATGAGCTAGGAACTTACGATTTTGCATGAAAGGAGGAGTAGCAGCCGCGGTGCACGGGAGAATGTGAAAAGTGTTCATATGTAGCAAAAACCTGAGAAATCCGTCCGTTTTAGTTATTTGTTATCGAATCGACTTAAAGCCAGAAAGTCACACTGGCCGCACTTCTGTCTGAAACGGTTACATTTATCGTTTGCAAAGCTATGTCGCGTGCTGCGGTATGCGGAGACACTAAAAGCACCATAGTAGAACACAGATGAAGCTTCTAAGTTGATGTAATAGCCAGTAAGAAGTAGTAAAATTGAAGTTTTAGGTATCGATTATTGACTTTTTACCCTTCTTTGGTGCCTTGGACATGAGCTAGGAACTTAAGATTTTGCATCAAAGGAGGACTAGCAGCCCCGTTGCACGGAAGAATGTGAAAAGTGTTCATATGTAGTAAAATCCCTGAGAAATCCGTCCGTTTTCGTCATTTGTTATCGACACGACTTAAAGCCAGATCTTCACATTGGCCGCTCTTCTCTCTGAAACGGTTGTACTTATCGTCTGCAAAGCTATGTCGCGTGCTGCGGTATGCGGAGACACTAAAAGCACCATAGTAGAACACAGATGAAGCTTCTAAGTTGATGTAATAGCCAGTAAGAAGTAGTACAATTCAAGTTTTAGGTATAGGTTATTGACTTTTTACCCTTCTTTGGTGCCTTGGACTTGAGCTAGGAACTTATGATATTGCATGAAAGGAGGACTAGCAGCCGCGTTGCACGGGAGAATGAGAAAAGCGTTCGTATGTAGTAAAAACATGAGAAATCCGTCCGTTTTCGTCATGTGTTATCGAATCGACTTAATGCCAGATCGTCACACTGGCCGCACTTCTGTCTGAAACGGTTACATTTATCGTCTGCAAAGCTATGTCGCGTGCTGCGGTATGCGGAGACACTAAAAGCAACATAGTAGAACACAGATGAAGCTTCTAAGTTGATGTAATAGCCAGTAAGTAGTAGTACTATTCAAGTTTTAGGCATCGATTATTGACTTTTTACCCTTCTTTGGTGCCTTGCACATGAGATAGGTTCATATGATTTTGCATGAAAGGAGGAGTAGCAGCCGCGTTGCACGGGAGAATGTGAAAAGTGTTCATATGTAGCAAAAACCTGAGAAATCCGTCCGTTTTCGTTATTTGTTATCGAATCGACTAAAAGCCAGATCGTCACACTGGCCGCACTTCTGTCTGAAACGGTTACATTTATCGTCTGCAAAGCTATGTCGCGTGCTGCGGTATGCGGAGACACTAAAAGCACCATAGTAGAACACAGATGAAGCTTCTAAGTTGATGTAATAGCCAGTAAGAAGTAGTAAAATTCAAGTTTTAGGTATCGATTATTGACTTTTTACCCTTCTTTGGTGCCTTGGACATGAGCTAGGAACTTAAGATTTTGCATCAAAGCAGGACTAGCAGCGCCGTTGCACGGGAGAATGTGAAAAGTTTTCATATGTAGTAAAAACCGGAGAAATCTGTCCGCTTAAGTCATTAGTTATCGAATCGACTTAAAGCCAGATCGTCACATTGGCCGCTCTTCTGTCTGAAACGGTTACATTTATCGTCTGCTAAGCTATGTCGCGTGCTGCGGTATGAGGAGACACTAAAAGCACCATAGTAGACCACAGATGAAACTTCTAAGTTGATGTAATAGCCAGTAAGAGGTAGTAAAATTCAAGTTTTAGGTATCGATTATTGACTCTTATTCTTCTTTGGTGCCTTGGACATGAGCTAGGAACTTATGATTTTGCATGAAAGGAGGAGTAGCAGCCGCGTTGCACGGGAGAATGTGAAAAGTGTTCATATGTAGCAAAAACCTGAGAAATCCGTCCGTTTTCGTTATTTGTTATCGAATCGACTAAAAGCCAGATCGTCACATTGGCCGCTCTTCTCTCTCAAACGGTTGTCATATCGTCTGCAAAGCTACGTCGCGTGTTGCGGTATGCGGAGACACTAAAAGCACCATAGTAGAAGACAGATGAAGCATCTACGTTGATGTAATAGCCAGTAAGAAGTAGTACAATTCAAGTTTTAGGTATCCATTCTTGACTTTTTACCCTTCTTAGGTGCCTTGGACATGAGCTAGGAGCTTACGATTCTGCAAGAAAGGAGGACTAGAAGCCGAGTTAACGGGAGAATGTGAAAAGTGTTCATATGTAGTAAAAACCTGAGAAATCCGTCCGTTTTCGTCATTTGTTATCGAATCGACTTAAAGCCCGATCGTCACATTGGCCGCTCTTCTCTCTAAAATGGTTGTACTTATCGTCTGAAAAGCTATGTCCCGTGCTGCAGTATGCGAAGACACCAAAAGCACCATAGTAGAACACAGATGAAGCTTCTAAGTTGATGTAATAGCCAGTAAGAAGTAGTACAATTCAAGTTTTAGGTATCGATTATTGAGTTTTTACAATTCTTTGGTACCTTGGACATCAGCTAGGAACTTAAGATTTTGCATTAAAGTGGGACTAGCAGCCGCGTTGCACGGGAGAATGTGGAAAGTGGTCATATGTATTAAAAACCTGAGAAATCCGTCCGTTTTCGTCATTTGTTATCGAATCGACTTAAAGCCAGATCGTCACATTGGCCGCTCTTCTCTCTGAAACGGTTGTACCTATCGTCTGCAAAGCAATGTCGCATGCTGCGGTATGCGGAGAAGCTAAAAGCACCATAGTAGAAGACAGATGAAGCATCTACGTTGATGTAATAGCCAGTAAGAAGTAGTACAATCCAAGTTTTAGGTATCCATTCTTGACTATTTACCCTTCTTTGGTGCCTTGGACATGAGCTAGGAACTTAAGGTTTTGCATGAAAGGAGGATCAGCAGCCGCGTTGCAAGGGAGAATGTGAAAAGTTTTCATAAGTAGTAAAAACCTGAGAAATCCGTCCGTTTTCGTCATTTGTTATCGAATCGACTTAAAGCCAGATCGTCACATTGGCCGCTCTTCTCTCTGAAACGGTTGTACTTATCGTCTGCAAGGCTATGTCGCGTGCTGCGTTATGCGGAAACACTAAAAGCACCATAGTAGAACACAGATGAAGCTTCTAAGTTGATGTAATAGCCAGTAAGTAGTAGTACTATTCAAGTTTTAGGTATCGATTATTGACTTTTTCCCCTTCTTTGGTGCCTTGGACATGAGCTAGGAACTTATGATTTTGCATGAAAGGAGGACTAGCAGCCGCGTTGCACGGGAGAATGTGAAAAGTGTTCATATGTAGCAAAAACCTGAGAAATCCGTCCGTTTTAGTTATTTGTTATCGAATCGACTTAAAGCCAGATAGTCACACTGGCCGCACTTCTGTCTGAAACGGTTACATTTATCGTCTGCAAAGCTATGTCGCGTGCTGCGGTATGCGGAGACACGAAAAGCACCATAGTAGAACACAGATGAAGCTTCTAAGTTGATGTAATAGCCAGTAAGAAGTAGTACTATTCAAGTTTTAGGTATCGATTATTGACTTTTTACCCTTCTTTGGTGCCTTGGACATGAGCTAGGAACTTAAGATTTTGCATCAAAGGAGGACTAGCAGCCCCGTTGCACGGGAGAATGCGAAAAGTGTTCACATGTAGTAAAATCCCTGAGAAATCCGTCCGTTTTCGTCGTTTGTTATCGACTCGACTTAAAGCCAGATCGTCACATTTTCCGCTCTTCTCTCTGAAACGGTTGTACTTATCGCCTGCAAAGCAATGTCGCATGCTGCGGTATGCGGAGACGCTAAAAGCACCATAGTAGAAGACAGATGAAACATCTACGTTGATGTAATAGCCAGTAAGAAGTAGTACAATTCAAGTTTTAGGTATCCATTCTTGACTTTTTACCTTTCTTTGGTGCCTTGGACATGAGCTAGGAACTTAAGGTTTTGCATGAAAGGAGGACCAGCAGCCGCGTTGCACGGGAGAATGTGAAAAGTTTTCATAAGTAGTAAAAACCTGAGAAAGCCGTCCGTTTTCGTCATTTGTTATCGAATCGACTTAAAGCCAGATCGTCACATTGGCCGTTCTTCTCTCTGAAATGGTTGTACTTATCGTCTGCAAAGCTATGTCGCGTGCTGCGTTATGCGGAAACACTAAAAGCACCATAGTAGAACACAGATGAAGCTTCTAAGTTGATGTAATAGCCAGTAAGAAGTAGTACAGTTCAAGTTTTAGGTATCGATTATTGACTTTTTAGATGGCTTTGGTGCCTTGGACATGAGCTAGGAACTTACGATTTTGCATGAAAGGAGGAGTAGCAGCCGCGGTGCACGGGAGAATGTGAAAAGTGTTCATATGTAGCAAAAACCTGAGAAATCCGTCCGTTTTAGTTATTTGTTATGGAATCGACTTAAAGCCAGAAAGTCACACTGGCCGCACTTCTGTCTGAAACGGTTACATTTATCGTCTGCAATGCTATGTCGCGTGCTGCGGTATGCGGAGACACTAAAAGCACCATAGTAGAACACAGATGAAGCTTCTAAGTTGATGTAATAGCCAGTAAGAAGTAGTAAAATTCAAGTTTTAGGTATCGATTATTGACTTTTTACCCTTCTTTGGTGCCTTGGACATGAGCTAGGAACTTAAGATTTTGCATCAAAGGAGGACTAGCAGCCCCGTTGCACGGGAGAATGTGAAAAGTGTTCATATGTAGTAAAATCCCTGAGAAATCCGTCCGTTTTCGTCATTTGTTATCGACACGACTTAAAGCCAGATCTTCACATTGGCCGCTCTTCTCTCTGAAACGGTTGTACTTATCGTCTGCAAAGCTATGTCGCGTGCTGCGGTATGCGGAGACACTAAAAGCACCATAGTAGAACACAGATGAAGCTTCTAAGTTGATGTAATAGCCAGTAAGAAGTAGTACAATTCAAGTTTTAGGTATAGGTTATTGACTTTTTACCCTTCTTTGGTGCCTTGGACTTGAGCTAGGAACTTATGATATTGCATGAAAGCAGGACTAGCAGCCGCGTTGCACGGGAGAATGAGAAGAGCGTTCGTATGTAGTAAAAACCTGAGAAATCCGTCCGTTTTCGTCATGTGTTATCGAATCGACTTAATGCCAGATCGTCACACTGACCGCACTTCTGTCTGAAACGGTTACATTTATCGTCTGCAAATCTATGTCGCGTGCTGCGGTATGCGGAGACACTAAAAGCACCATAGTAGAACACAGATGAAGCTTCTAAGTTGATGTAATAGCCAGTAAGAAGTAGTAAAATTGAAGTTTTAGGTATCGATTTTTGACTTTTTACCCTTCTTTGGTGCCTTGGACATGAGCTAGGAACTTAAGATTTTGCATCAAAGGAGGACTAGCAGCCGCGTTGCACGGGAGAATGTGAAAAGTTTTCATATGTAGTAAAAACCTGAGAAATCTGTCCGTTTTCGTCATTTGTTATCGAATCGACTTAAAGCCAGATCGTCACATTGGCCGCTCTTCTCTCTGAAACGGTTGTACTTGTCGTCTGCAAAGCTATATCGCGTGCTGCGGTATGCGGAGACACTAAAAGCAACATAGTAGAACACAGATGAAGCTTCTAAGTTGATGTAATAGCCAGTAAGAAGTAGTAAAATTGAAGTTATAGGTATCGATTATTGACTTTTTACCCTTCTTTGGTGCCTTGGACATGAGCTAGGAACTTAAGATTTTGCATCAAAGGAGGACTAGCAGACCCGTTGCACGGGAGAATGTGAAAAGTGTTCATATGTAGTAAAATCCCTGAGAAATCCGTCCGTTTTCGTTATTTGTTATCGAATCGACTAAAAGCCAGATCGTCACACTGGCCGCACTTCTGTCTGAAACGGTTACATTTATCGTCTGCAAAGCTATGTCGCGTGCTGCGGTATGCGGAGACACTAAAAGCACCCATTGTAGAACACAGATGAAGCTTCTAAGTTGATGTAATAGCCAGTAAGAAGTAGTAAAATTCAAGTTTTAGGTATCGATTATTGACTTTTTACCCTTCTTTGGTGCCTTGGACATGAGCTAGGAACTTGAGATTTTGCATCAAAGCAGGACTAGCAGTGCCGTTGCACGGGAGAATGTGAAAAGTTTTAATATGTAGTAAAAACCTGAGAAATCTGTCCGCTTAAGTCATTAGTTATCGAATCGACTTAAAGCCAGATCGTCACATTGGCCGCTCTTCTGTCTGAAACGGTTACATTTATCGTCTGCTAAGCTATGTCGCGTGCTGCGGTATGAGGAGACACTAAAAGCACCATAGTAGACCACAGATGAAGCTTCTAAGTAGATGTAATAGCCAGTAAGAGGTAGTAAAATTCAAGTTTTAGGTATCGATTATTGACTTCTTACCCTTCTTTTGTGCCTTGGACATGAGCTAGGAACTTAAGATTTTGCATGAAAGGAGGACTAGCAGCCGCGTTGCACTTGAGAATGTGAAAAGTTTTCATAAGTAGTATAAACATGAGAAATCTGTCCGTTTTCGTCATTTGTTATCGATTCGACTTAAAGCCAGATCGTCACATTGGCCGCTCTTCTCTCTGAAACGGTTGTACTTATCGTCTGCAAAGCAATGTCGCATGCTGCGGTATGCGGAGACGCTAAAAGCACCATAGTAGAAGACAGATGAAGCATCTACGTTGATGTAATAGCCATTCAAAAGTAGTACAATTCAAGTTTTAGGTATCGATTATTGACTTTTTACCCTTCATTGCTGCCTTGGACATGAGCTAGGACCTTAAGATTCTGCATGAAAGGAGGATTAGCAGCCGAGTTGCACGGGAGAATGTGAAAAGTGTTCATATTTAGTAAAAACCTGAGAAATCCGTCCGTTTTCGTCATTTGTTATCGAATCGACTTAAAGACCGATCGCCACATTGGCCGCTCTTCTCTCTAAAATGGTTGTACTTATCGTCTGAAAAGCTATGTCGCGTGCTACGGTATGCGGAGACACTAAAAGTACCATAGTAGAACACAGATGAAGCTTCTAAGTTGATGTAATAGCCAGTAAGAAGTAATACAGTTCAATTTTTAGGTATCGATTATTTACTTTTTAGCTGCCTTTGGTGCCTTGTACATAAGCTAGGACCTTAAGATTCTGCATGAAAAGAGGACTAGCAGCCGAGTTGCACGGGAGAATGTGAAAAGTGTTCATATGTAGTAAAAACCTGAGAAATCCGTCCGTTTTCGTTATTTGTTATCGAATAGACTTAAAGCCAGATCGTCACATTGGCCGCACGTCTGTCTGAAACTGTTACATTTATCGTCTGCAAGGCTATGTCGCGTACTGCGGTATGCGGAGACACTAAAAGCACCATAGTGGAACACAGATGAAGCTTCTAAGTTGATGTAATATCCAGTAAGAAGTAGTACAGTTCAAGTTTTAGGTATCGATTATTGACTTTTTAGCTATCTTTGGTGCCTTGGACATGATCTAGGACCATAAGGTTTTGCATGAAAGGATGACTAGCAGCCGCGTTGCACGGGAGAATGTGAAAAGTTTTCATAAGTATTAAAAACCTGAGAAATCTGTCCGTTTTGATCATTTATTATCAAATCGACTTGAAGCCAGATCGTCACACTGACAGCACTTCTGTCTGAAACGGTTGCATTAATCGTCTGTAAAGCTATGTCGTGTGCCGCGGTATGCGGAGACACTAAAAGCACCATAGTAGAACACAGATGAAGCTTCTAAGTTGATGTAATAGCCAGCAAGAAGTAGTACAATTCAAGTTTTAGGTATAGATTATTGACTTTTTACCCTTCTTTGGTGCCTTCGACATGAGCTACGAACTTAAGATTTTGCATCAAAGGAGGACTAGCAGCCCCGTTGCACGGGAGAATGTGAAAAGCGTTCGTATGTAGTAAAATCCTGAGAAATCAGTCCGTTTTCGTCATTTGTTATCGAATCGACTTAAAGCCAAATCGTCTCATTGGCCGCTCTTTTCTCTGAAATGGTTGTATTTTTCGTCTGCAAAGCTATGTCGCGTGCTGCGGTATGCGGAGACACTAAAAACACAATAGTAGAACACAGATGATGCTTCTAAATTGATGTAGAAGCCAGTAAGAAGTAGTACAATTCAAGGTTTAGGTATCCATTATTGACTTTCTACCCGTCTTTGTTGCCTTATACATGAGCTAGGAACGTAAGGTTTTGCATGAAAGGAGGATTAGCAGCCGCGTTGCACGGGAGAATGTGAAAAGTTTTCATAAGTAGTAAAAACCTGAGAAATCTGTCCGTTTCGTCATTTGTTATCGAATCGACTTAAAGCCAGATCGTCACATTGACCGCTCTTCTCTCTGAAACGGTTGTACTTGTCGTCTGCAAAGCTATGTCGCGTGCTGCGGTATGCGGAGACACTAAAAGCACCATAGTAGAACACAGATGAAGTTTCTAAGTTGATGTAATAGCCAGTAAGAAGTAGTACAATTCAAGTTTTAGGTGTCGATAATTGACTTTTTACCCTTCTTTGATGCCTTGGACATGAGCTAGGAACTTATGATTTTGCATGAAAGGAGGACTAGCATCGGCGTTGCACGGGAGAATGTGAAAAGTGTTCATATGTAGCAAAAACCTGAGAAATCCGTCCGTTTTCCTTATTTGTTTCGAATCGACTTAATGCCAGATCGTCACACTGGCCGCACTTCTGTCTGAAACGGTTACATTTATCGTCTGCAAAGCTATGTCGCATGCTGCGGTATGCGGAGACACTAAAAGCACCATAGTAGAACACAGATGAAGCTTCTAAGTTGATGTAATAGCCAGTAAGAAGTAGCAAAATTCAAGTTTTAGGTATCGGTTATTGACTTTTTAGCTATCTTTGGTGCCTTGGACATGATCTAGGACCTTAAGGTTTTGCATGAAAGGGTGACTAGCAGCCGCGTTGCACGGGAGAATGTGAAACGTTTTCATAAGTATTAAAAACCTGAGAAATCTGTCCGTTTTGGTCATTTGTTATCAAATCGACTTGAAGACAGATCGTCACACTGACCGCACTTCTGTCTGAAACGGTTGCATTTATCGTCTGCAAAGCAATGTCGCGTGCTGCAGTATGCGGAGACACTAAAAGCACCATAGTGGAACACAGATGAAGCTTCTAAGTTGATGTAATATCCAGTAAGAAGTAGTACAATTCAAGTTTTAGGTATCGATTTTTGACTTTTTACCCTTCTTTGCAGCATTGGACATAAGCTAGGAACTTAAGATTTTGCATGAAAGGAGGACTAGCAGCCGCGTTGCACGGCAGAATGTGAAAAGTGTTCATATGTAGCAAAAACCTGAGAAATCCGTCCGCTTAAGTCATTAGTTATCGAATCGACTTAAAGCCAGATCGTCACATTGGCCGCTCTTCTGTCTGAAACGGTTACATTTATCGTCTGCTAAGCTATGTCGCGTGCTGCGGTATGAGGAGACACTAAAAGCACCATAGTAGACCACAGATGAAGCTTCTAAGTAGATGTAATAGCCAGTAAGAGGTAGTAAAATTCAAGTTTTAGGTATCGATTATTGACTTCTTACGCTTCTTTGGTGCCTTGGACATGAGCTAGGAACTTAAGATTTTGCATGAAAGGAGGACTAGCAGCCGCGTTGCACTTGAGAATGTGAAAAATTTCATAAGTAGTATAAACATGAGAAATCTGTCCGTTTTCGTCATTTGTTATCGATTCGACTTAAAGCCAGATCGTCACATTGGCCGCTCTTCACTCTGAAACGGTTGTACTTATCGTCTGCAAAGCAATGTCGCATGCTGCGGTATGCGGAGACGCTAAAAGCACCATAGTAGAAGACAGATGAAGCATCTACGTTGATGTAATAGCCATTCAAAAGTAGTACAATTCAAGTTTTAGGTATCGATTATTGACTTTTTACCCTTTTTTGCTGCCTTGTACATGAGCTAGGACCTTAAGATTCTGCATGAAAGGAGGATTAGCAGCCGAGTTGCACGGGAGAATGTGAAAAGTGTTCATATTTAGTAAAAACCTGAGAAATCCGTCCGTTTTCGTCATTTGTTATCGAATCGACTTAAAGACCGATCGCCACATTGGCCGCTCTTCTCTCTAAAATGGTTGTACTTATCGTCTGAAAAGCTATGTCGCGTGCTACGGTATGCGGAGACACTAAAAGTACCATAGTAGAACACAGATGAAGCTTCTAAGTTGATGTAATAGCCAGTAAGAAGTAATACAGTTCAATTTTTAGGTATCGATTATTTACTTTTTAGCTGCCTTTGGTGCCTTGTACATAAGCTAGGACCTTAAGATTCTGCATGAAAAGAGGACTAGCAGCCGAGTTGCACGGGAGAATGTGAAAAGTGTTCATATGTAGTAAAAACCTGAGAAATCCGTCCGTTTTCGTTATTTGTTATCGAATAGACTTAAAGCCAGATCGTCACATTGGCCGCACGTCTGTCTGAAACTGTTACATTTATCGTCTGCAAGGCTATGTCGCGTACTGCGGTATGCGGAGACACTAAAAGAACCATAGTAGAACACAGATGAAGCTTCTAAGTTGAGGTAATAGACAGTAAGAAGTAGTACAATTCAAGTTTTAGGTATCCATTCTTGACTTTTTACCCTTCTTTGGTGGCTTGGACATGAGCTAGGAACTTAAGGTTTTGCATGAAAGGAGGACCAGCAACCGCGTTGCACGGGAAAAGGTGGAAAGTGTTCATATGTAGTAAAAACCTGAGATATCCCTCCGTTTTCGTCATTTGTTATCGAATCGACTTAAAGCCAGATCGTCACATTGGCCGCTCTTCTCTCGACAACGGTTGTACTTGTCGTCTGCAAAGCAATGTCGCGTGCTGCGGTATGCGGAGACACTAAAAGCACCATAGTGGAACACAGATGAAGCTTCTAAGTTGATGTAATATCCAGTAAGAAGTAGTACAGTTCAAGTTTTAGGTATCGATTATTGACTTTTTAGCTATCTTTGGTGCCTTGGACATGATCTAGGACCTTAAGGTTTTGCATGAAAGGATGACTAGCAGCCGCGTTGCACGGGAGAATGTGAAAAGTTTTCATAAGTATTAAAAACCTGAGAAATCTGTCCGTTTTGGTCATTTATTATCAAATCGACTTGAAGCCAGATCGTCACACTGACCGCACTTCTGTCTGAAACGGTTGCATTTATCGTCTGTAAAGCTATGTCGTGTGCCGCGGTATGCGGAGACACTAAAAGCACCATAGTAGAACACAGATGAAGCTTCTAAGTTGATGTAATAGCCAGTAAGAAGTAGTACAATTCAAGTTTTAGGTATCGATTATTGACTTTTTACCTTTCTTTGGTGCCTTCGACATGAGCTACGAACTTAAGATTTTGCATCAAAGGAGGACCAGCAGCCCCGTTGCACGGGAGAATGTGAAAAGCGTTCGTATGTAGTAAAATCCTGAGAAATCAGTCCGTTTTCGTCATTTGTTATCGAATCGACTTAAAGCCAAATCGTCTCATTGGCCGCTCTTTTCTCTGAAATGGTTGTATTTTTCGTCTGCAAAGCTATGTCGCGTGCTGCGGTATGCGGAGACACTAAAAACACAATAGTAGAACACAGATGATGCTTCTAAATTGATGTAGAAGCCAGTAAGAAGTAGTACAATTCAAGTTTTAGGTGTCGATAATTGACTTTTTACCCTTCTTTGATGCCTTGGACATGAGCTAGGAACTTATGATTTTGCATGAAAGGAGGACTAGCATCGGCGTTGCACGGGAGAATGTGAAAAGTGTTCTTATGTAGCTAAAACCTGAGAAATCCGTCCGTTTTCCTTATTTGTTATCGACTCGACTTAAAGCCAGATCGTCACATTGGCCGCTCTTCTCTCTGAAACGGTTGTACTTATCGTCTGCAAAGCTATGTCGCGTGCTGCGGTATGCGGAGACACTAAAAGCACCATAGTAGAACACAGATGAAGCTTCTAAGTTGATGTAATAGCCAGTAAGAAGTAGTACAATTCAAGTTTTAGGTATAGGTTATTGACTTTTTACCCTTCTTTGGTGCCTTAGACTTGAGCTAGGAACTTATGATATTGCATGAAAGGAGGACTAGCAGCCGCGTTGCACGGGAGAATGAGAAAAGCGTTCGTATGTAGTAAAAACCTGAGAAATCCGTCCGTTTTCGTCATGTGTTATCGAATCGACTTAATGCCAGATCGTCACACTGGCCGCACTTCTGTCTGAAACGGTTACATTTATCGTCTGCAAAGCTATGTCGCGTGCTGCGGTATGCGGAGACACTAAAAGCAACATAGTAGAACACAGATGAAGCTTCTAAGTTGATGTAATAGCCAGTAAGTAGTAGTACTATTCAAGTTTTAGGTATCGATTATTGACTTTTTACCCTTCTTTGGTGCCTTGGACATGAGATAGGTACATATGATTTTGCATGAAAGGAGGAGTAGCAGCCGCGTTGCACGGGAGAATGTGAAAAGTGTTCATATGTAGCAAAAACCTGAGAAATCCGTCCGTTTTCGTTATTTGTTATCGAATCGACTAAAAGCCAGATCGTCACACTGGCCGCACTTCTGTCTGAAACGGTTACATTTATCGTCTGCAAAGCTATGTCGCGTGCTGCGGTATGCGGAGACACTAAAAGCACCATAGTAGAACACAGATGAAGCTTCTAAGTTGATGTAATAGCCAGTAAGAAGTAGTAAAATTCAAGTTTTAGGTATCGATTATTGACTTTTTACCCTTCTTTGGTGCCTTGGACATGAGCTAGGAACTTAAGATTTTGCATCAAAGCAGGACTAGCAGCGCCGTTGCACGGGAGAATGTGAAAAGTTTTCATATGTAGTAAAAACCGGAGAAATCTGTCCGCTTAAGTCATTAGTTATCGAATCGACTTAAAGCCAGATCGTCACATTGGCCGCTCTTCTGTCTGAAACGGTTACATTTATCGTCTGCTAAGCTATGTCGCGTGCTGCGGTATGAGGAGACACTAAAAGCACCATAGTAGACCACAGATGAAACTTCTAAGTTGATGTAATAGCCAGTAAGAGGTAGTAAAATTCAAGTTTTAGGTATCGATTAATGACTCTTACCCTTCTTTGGTGCCTTGGACATGAGCTAGGAACTTATGATTTTGCATGAAAGGAGGAGTAGCAGCCGCGTTGCACGGGAGAATGTGAAAAGTGTTCATATGTAGCAAAAACCTGAGAAATCCGTCCGTTTTCGTTATTTGTTATCGAATCGACTAAAAGCCAGATCGTCACACTGGCCGCACTTCTGTCTGAAACGGTTACATTTATCGTCTGCAAAGCTATGTCGCGTGCTGCGGTATGCGGAGACACTAAAAGCACCCATAGTAGAACACAGATGAAGCTTCTAAGTTGATGTAATAGCCAGTAAGAAGTAGTAAAATTCAAGTTTTAGGTATCGATTATTGACTTTTTACCCTTCTTTGGTGCCTTGGACATGAGCTAGGAACTTAAGATTTTGCATCAAAGCAGGACTAGCAGTGCCGTTGCACGGGAGAATGTGAAAAGTTTTCATATGTAGTAAAAACCTGAGAAATCTGTCCGCTTAAGTCATTAGTTATCGAATCGACTTAAAGCCAGATCGTCACATTGGCCGCTCTTCTGTCTGAAACGGTTACATTTATCGTCTGCTAAGCTATGTCGCGTGCTGCGGTATGAGGAGACACTAAAAGCACCATAGTAGACCACAGATGAAGCTTCTAAGTAGATGTAATAGCCAGTAAGAAGTAGTAAAATTCAAGTTTTAGGTATCGATTATTGACTTCTTACCCTTCTTTGGTGCCTTGGACATGAGCTAGGAACTTAAGATTTTGCATGAAAGGAGGACTAGCAGCCGCGTTGCACTTGAGAATGTGAAAAGTTTTCATAAGTGGTATAAACATGAGAAATCTGTCCGTTTTCGTCATTTGTTATCGATTCGACTTAAAGCCGGATCGTCACATTGGCCGCTCTTCTCTCTGAAACGATTGTACTTATCGTCTGCAAAGCAATGTCGCATGCTGCGGTATGCGGAGACGCTAAAAGCACCATAGTAGAAGACAGATGAAGCATCTACGTTGATGTAATAGCCATTCAAAAGTAGTACAATTCAAGTTTTAGGTATCGATTATTGACTTTTTACCCTTCTTTGCTGCCTTGGACATGAGCTAGGACCTTAAGATTCTGCATGAAAGGAGGATTAGCAGCCGAGTTGCACGGGAGAATGTGAAAAGTGTTCATATTTAGTAAAAACCTGAGAAATCCGTCCGTTTTCGTCATTTGTTATCGAATCGACTTAAAGACCGATCGCCACATTGGCCGCTCTTCTCTCTAAAATGGTTGTACTTATCGTCTGAAAAGCTATGTCGCGTGCTACGGTATGCGGAGACACTAAAAGTACCATAGTAGAACACAGATGAAGCTTCTAAGTTGATGTAATAGCCAGTAAGAAGTAATACAGTTCAATTTTTAGGTATCGATTATTTACTTTTTAGCTGCCTTTGGTGCCTTGTACATAAGCTAGGACCTTAAGATTCTGCATGAAAAGAGGACTAGCAGCCGAGTTGCACGGGAGAATGTGAAAAGTGTTCATATGTAGTAAAAACCTGAGAAATCCGTCCGTTTTCGTTATTTGTTATCGAATAGACTTAAAGCCAGATCGTCACATTGGCCGCACGTCTGTCTGAAACTGTTACATTTATCGTCTGCAAGGCTATGTCGCGTACTGCGGTATGCGGAGACACTAAAAGCACCATAGTAGAACACAGATGAAGCTTCTAAGTTGATGTAATATCCAGTAAGAAGTAGTACAGTTCAAGTTTTAGGTATCGATTATTGACTTTTTAGCTATCTTTGGTGCCTTGAACATGATCTAGGACCATAAGGTTTTGCATGAAAGGATGACTAGCAGCCGCGTTGCACGGGAGAATGTGAAAAGTTTTCATAAGTATTAAAAACCTGAGAAATCTGTCCGTTTTGGTCATTTATTATCAAATCGACTTGAAGCCAGATCGTCACACTGACCGCACTTCTGTCTGAAACGGTTGCATTTATCGTCTGTAAAGCTATGTCGTGTGCCGCGGTATGCGGAGACACTAAAAGCACCATAGTAGAACACAGATGAAGCTTCTAAGTTGATGTAATAGCCAGCAAGAAGTAGTACAATTCAAGTTTTAGGTATCGATTATTGACTTTTTACCCTTCTTTGGTGCCTTCGACATGAGCTACGAACTTAAGATTTTGCATCAAAGGAGGACTAGCAGCCCCGTTGCACGGGAGAATGTGAAAAGCGTTCGTATGTAGTAAAATCCTGAGAAATCAGTCCGTTTTCGTCATTTGTTATCGAATCGACTTAAAGCCAAATCGTCTCATTGGCCGCTCTTTTCTCTGAAATGGTTGTATTTTTCGTCTGCAAAGCTATGTCGCGTGCTGCGGTATGCGGAGACACTAAAAACACAATAGTAGAACACAGATGATGCTTCTAAATTGATGTAGAAGCCAGTAAGAAGTAGTACAATTCAAGGTTTAGGTATCCATTATTGACTTTCTACCCGTCTTTGTTGCCTTATACATGAGCTAGGAACGTAAGGTTTTGCATGAAAGGAGGATTAGCAGCCGCGTTGCACGGGAGAATGTGAAAAGTTTTCATAAGTAGTAAAAACCTGAGAAATCTGTCCGTTTCGTCATTTGTTATCGAATCGACTTAAAGCCAGATCGTCACATTGACCGCTCTTCTCTCTGAAACGGTTGTACTTGTCGTCTGCAAAGCTATGTCGCGTGCTGCGGTATGCGGAGACACTAAAAGCACCATAGTAGAACACAGATGAAGCCTCTAAGTTGATGTAATAGCCAGTAAGAAGTAGTACAATTCAAGTTTTAGGTGTCGATAATTGACTTTTTACCCTTCTTTGATGCCTTGGACATGAGCTAGGAACTTATGATTTTGCATGAAAGGAGGACTAGCATCGGCGTTGCACGGGAGAATGTGAAAAGTGTTCATATGTAGCAAAAACCTGAGAAATCCGTCCGTTTTCCTTATTTGTTATCGAATCGACTTAAAGCCAGATCGTCACACTGGCCGCACTTCTGTCTGAAACGGTTACATTTATCGTCTGCAAAGCTATGTCGCATGCTGCGGTATGCGGAGACACTAAAAGCACCATAGTAGAACACAGATGAAGCTTCTAAGTTGATGTAATAGCCAGTAAGAAGTAGCAAAATTCAAGTTTTAGGTATCGATTTTTGACTTTTTACCCTTCTTTGCAGCATTGGACATAAGCTAGGAACTTAAGATTTAGCATGAAAGGAGGACTAGCAGCCGCGTTGCACGGCAGAATGTGAAAAGTGTTCATATGTAGCAAAAACCTGAGAAATCCGTCCGCTTAAGTCATTAGTTATCGAATCGACTTAAAGCCAGATCGTCACATTGGCCGCTCTTCTGTCTGAAACGGTTACATTTATCGTCTGCTAAGCTATGTCGCGTGCTGCGGTATGAGGAGACACTAAAAGCACCATAGTAGACCACAGATGAAGCTTCTAAGTAGATGTAATAGCCAGTAAGAGGTAGTAAAATTCAAGTTTTAGGTATCGATTATTGACTTCTTACGCTTCTTTGGTGCCTTGGACATGAGCTAGGAACTTAAGATTTTGCATGAAAGGAGGACTAGCAGCCGCGTTGCACTTGAGAATGTGAAAAGTTTTCATAAGTAGTATAAACATGAGAAATCTGTCCGTTTTCGTCATTTGTTATCGATTCGACTTAAA
Organism: Schistocerca gregaria; assembly: GCF_023897955.1. Classification (NCBI taxonomy): domain Eukaryota; kingdom Metazoa; phylum Arthropoda; class Insecta; order Orthoptera; family Acrididae; genus Schistocerca; species Schistocerca gregaria. The sequence continues at coordinate 2,655,406 of NW_026061883.1, read as the reverse complement.
GCCAGATCGTCACATTGGCCGCTCTTCTCTCTGAAACGGTTGTACTTATCGTCTGCAAAGCAATGTCGCATGCTGCGGTATGCGGAGACGCTAAAAGCACCATAGTAGAAGACAGATGAAGCATCTACGTTGATGTAATAGCCATTCAAAAGTAGTACAATTCAAGTTTTAGGTATCGATTATTGACTTTTTACCCTTCTTTGCTGCCTTGTACATGAGCTAGGACCTTAAGATTCTGCATGAAAGGAGGATTAGCAGCCGAGTTGCACGAAAGAATGTGAAAAGTGTTCATATTTAGTAAAAACCTGAGAAATCCGTCCGTTTTCGTCATTTGTTATCGAATCGACTTAAAGCCAGATCGTCACATTGGCCGCTCTTCTCTCGACAACGGTTGTACTTGTCGTCTGCAAAGCAATGTCGCGTGCTGCGGTATGCGGAGACACTAAAAGCACCATAGTGGAACACAGATGAAGCTTCTAAGTTGATGTAATATCCAGTAAGAAGTAGTACAGTTCAAGTTTTAGGTATCGATTATTGACTTTTTAGCTATCTTTGGTGCCTTGGACATGATCTAGGACCTTAAGGTTTTGCATGAAAGGATGACTAGCAGCCGCGTTGCACGGGAGAATGTGAAAAGTTTTCATAAGTATTAAAAACCTGAGAAATCTGTCCGTTTTGGTCATTTATTATCAAATCGACTTGAAGCCAGATCGTCACACTGACCGCACTTCTGTCTGAAACGGTTGCATTTATCGTCTGTAAAGCTATGTCGTGTGCCGCGGTATGCGGAGACACTAAAAGCACGATAGTAGAACACAGATGAAGCTTCTAAGTTGATGTAATAGCCAGTAAGAAGTAGTACAATTCAAGTTTTAGGTATCGATTATTGACTTTTTACCCTTCTTTGGTGCCTTCGACATGAGCTACGAACTTAAGATTTTGCATCAAAGGAGGACTAGCAGCCCCGTTGCACGGGAGAATGTGAAAAGCGTTCGTATGTAGTAAAATCCTGAGAAATCAGTCCGTTTTCGTCATTTGTTATCGAATCGACTTAAAGCCAAATCGTCTCATTGGCCGCTCTTTTCTCTGAAATGGTTGTATTTTTCGTCTGCAAAGCTATGTCGCGTGCTGCGGTATGCGGAGACACTAAAAACACAATAGTAGAACACAGATGATGCTTCTAAATTGATGTAGAAGCCAGTAAGAAGTAGTACAATTCAAGGTTTAGGTATCCATTATTGACTTTCTACCCGTCTTTGTTGCCTTATACATGAGCTAGGAACGTAAGGTTTTGCATGAAAGGAGGATTAGCAGCCGCGTTGCACGGGAGAATGTGAAAAGTTTTCATAAGTAGTAAAAACCTGAGAAATCTGTCCGTTTCGTCATTTGTTATCGAATCGACTTAAAGCCAGATCGTCACATTGACCGCTCTTCTCTCTGAAACGGTTGTACTTGTCGTCTGCAAAGCTATGTCGCGTGCTGCGGTATGCGGAGACACTAAAAGCACCATAGTAGAACACAGATGAAGCCTCTAAGTTGATGTAATAGCCAGTAAGAAGTAGTACAATTCAAGTTTTAGGTGTCGATAATTGACTTTTTACCCTTCTTTGATGCCTTGGACATGAGCTAGGAACTTATGATTTTGCATGAAAGGAGGACTAGCATCGGCGTTGCACGGGAGAATGTGAAAAGTGTTCATATGTAGCAAAAACCTGAGAAATCCGTCCGTTTTCCTTATTTGTTATCGAATCGACTTAAAGCCAGATCGTCACACTGGCCGCACTTCTGTCTGAAACGGTTATATTTATCGTCTGCAAAGCTATGTCGCGTGCTGCGGTATGCGGAGACACTAAAAGCACCATAGTAGAACACAGATGAAGCTTCTAAGTTGATGTAATAGCCAGTAAGAAGTAGCAAAATTCAAGTTTTAGGTATCGGTTATTGACTTTTTAGCTATCTTTGGTGCCTTGGACATGATCTAGGACCTTAAGGTTTTGCATGAAAGGGTGGCTAGCAGCCGCGTTGCACGGGAGAATGTGAAAAGTTTTCATAAGTATTAAAAACCTGAGAAATCTGTCCGTTTTGGTCATTTGTTATCAAATCGACTTGAAGACAGATCGTCACACTGACCGCACTTCTGTCTGAAACGGTTGCATTTATCGTCTGCAAAGCAATGTCGCGTGCTGCAGTATGCGGAGACACTAAAAGCACCATAGTGGAACACAGATGAAGCTTCTAAGTTGATGTAATATCCAGTAAGAGGTAGTACAATTCAAGTTTTAGGTATCGATTTTTGACTTTTTACCCTTCTTTGCAGCATTGGACATAAGCTAGGAACTTAAGATTTTGCATGAAAGGAGGACTAGCAGCCGCGTTGCACGGCAGAATGTGAAAAGTGTTCATATGTAGCAAAAACCTGAGAAATCCGTCCGTTTTCCTTATTTGTTATCGAATCGACTTAAAGCCAGATCGTCACACTGGCCGCATTTCTGTCTGAAACGGTTACATTTATCGTCTGGAAAGCTATGTCGCGTGCTGCGGTATGCGGAGACACTAAAAGCACCATATTAGAACACAGATGAAGCTTCTAAGTTGATGTAATATCCAGTAAGAAGTAGTACAATTCAAGTTTTAGGTATCGATTATTGACTTTTTACCCTTCTTTGGTGCCTTGGACATGAGCTAGGAACTTAAGATTTTGCATCAAAGGAGGAATAGCAGCCCCGTTGCACGGGAGAATGTGAAAAGTTTTCATATGTAGTAAAAACCTGAGAAATCTGTCCGCTTTCGTCATTTGTTATCGAATCGACTTAAAGCCAGGTCGTCACATTGGCCGCTCTTCTGTCTGAAACGGTTACATTTATTGTCTGCAAAGCTATGTCGCGTGCTGCGGTATGCGGAGACACTAAAAGCACCATAGTAGAACACAGATGAAGCTTCTAAGTTGATGTATAGCCAGTAAGAAGAAGTACAATTCAAGTTTTAGGTATCGATTATTGACTTTTTACCCTTCTTTGTGTCTTGGACATGAGCTAGGACCTTAAGATTCTGCATGAAAGGAGGACTAGCAGCCGAGTTGCACGGGAGAATGTGAAAAGTGTTCATATGTAGTAAAAACCTGAGAAATCCGCCCGTTTTCGTCATTTGTTATCGAATCGACTTAAAGCCAGATCGTCACATTGGCCGCTCTTCTCTCTAAAATGGTTGTACTTATCGTCTGAAAAGCTATGTCGCGTGCTGCAGTATGCGAAGACACTAAAAGCACCATAGTAGAACACAGATGAAGCTTCTAAGTTGATGTAATAGCCAGTAAGAAGTAGTACAATTCAAGTTTTAGGTGTCGATTATTGACTATTTACCCTTCTTTGATGCCTTGGACATGAGCTAGGAACTTATGATTTTGCATGAAAGGAGGACTAGCATCGGCGTTGCACGGGAGAATGTGAAAAGTGTTCATATGTAGCAAAAACCTGAGAAATCCGTCCGTTTTCCTTATTTGTTATCGAATCGACTTAAAGCCAGATCGTCACACTGGCCGCACTTCTGTCTGAAACGGTTACATTTATCGTCTGCAAAGCTATGTCGTGTGCTGCGGTATGCGGAGACACTAAAAGCACCATAGTAGAACACAGATGAAGATTCTAATTTGATGTAATAGCCAGTAAGAAGTAGTACAATTCAAGTTTTAGGTATACATTATTGACTTTTTACCCTTCTTTGTTGCCTTATACATGAGCTAGGAACTTAAGATTTTGCATGAAAGGAGATTTAGCAGCCGCGTTGCACTTGAGAATGTGAAAAGTTTTCATAAGTAGTATAAACATGAGAAATCTGTCCGTTTTCGTCATTTGTTATCGAATCGACTTAAAGCCAGATCGTCACATTGGCCGTTCTTCTCTCTGAAACGGTTGTACTTGTCGTCTGCAAAGCTATATCGCGTGCTGCGGTATGCGGAGACACTAAAAGCACCATAGTAGAACACAGATGAAGCTTCTAAGTTGATGTAATAGCCAGTAAGTAGTAGTACTATTCAAGTTTTAGGTATCGATTATTGACTTTTTACCCTTCTTTGGTGCCTTGGACATGAGCTAGGAACTTATGATTTTGCATGAAAGGAGGAGTAGCAGCCGCGTTGCACGGGAGAATGTGAAAAGTGTTCATATGTAGCAAAAACCTGAGAAATCCGTCCGTTTTCGTTATTTGTTATCGAATCGACTAAAAGCCAGATCGTCACACTGGCAGCACTTCTGTCTGAAACGGTTACATTTATCGTCTGCAAAGCTATGTCGCGTGCTGCGGTATGCGGAGACACTAAAAGCACCATAGTAGAACACAGATGAAGCTTCTAAGTTGATGTAATAGCCAGTAAGAAGTAGTAAAATTCAAGTTTTAGGTATCGATTATTGACTTTTTACCCTTCTTTGGTGCCTTGGACATGAGCTAGGAACTTAAGATTTTGCATCAAAGCAGGACTAGCAGTGCCGTTGCACGGGAGAATGTGAAAAGTTTTCATATGTAGTAAAAACCTGAGAAATCTGTCCGCTTAAGTCATTAGTTATCGAATCGACTTAAAGCCAGATCGTCACATTGGCCGCTCTTCTGTCTGAAACGGTTACATTTATCGTCTGCTAAGCTATGTCGCGTGCTGCGGTATGAGGAGACACTAAAAGCACCATAGTAGACCACAGATGAAGCTTCTAAGTTGATGTAATAGCCAGGAAGAGGTAGTAAAATTCAAGTTTTAGGTATCGATTATTGACTTCTTACCCTTCTTTGGTGCCTTGGACATGAGCTAGGAACTTAAGATTTTGCATGAAAGGAGGACTAGCAGCCGCGTTGCACTTGAGAATGTGAAAAATTTTCATAAGTAGTATAAACATGAGAAATCTGTCCGTTTTCGTCATTTGTTATCGAATCGACTTAAAGCCCGATCGTCACATTGGCCGCTCTTCTCTCTGAAACGGTTGTACTTATCGTCTGCAAAGCAATGTCGCATGCTGCGGTATGCGGAGACGCTAAAAGCACCATAGTAGAAGACAGATGAAGCATCTACGTTGATGTAATAGCCATTCAAAAGTAGTACAATTCAAGTTTTAGGTATCGATTATTGACTTTTTACCCTTCTTTGCTGCCTTGGACATGAGCTAGGACCTTAAGATTCTGCATGAAAGGAGGATTAGCAGCCGAGTTGCACGGGAGAATGTGAAAAGTGTTCATATGTAGTAAAAACCTGAGAAATCCGTCCATTTTCGTCATTTGTTATCGAATCGACTTAAAGACCGGTCGTCACATTGGCTGCTCTTCTCTCTAAAATGGTTGTACTTATCGTCTGAAAAGCTATGTCGCGTGCTACGGTATGCGGAGACACTAAAAGTACCATAGTAGAACACAGATGAAGCTTCTAAGTTGATGTAATAGCCAGTAAGAAGTAATACTGTTCAAGTTTTAGGTATCGATTATTTACTTTTTAGCTGCCTTTGGTGCCTTGTACATAAGCTAGGACCTTAAGATTCTGCATGAAAAGAGGACTAGCAGCCGAGTTGCACGGGAGAATGTGAAAAGTGTTCATATGTAGTAAAAACCTGAGAAATCCGTCCGTTTTCGTTATTTGTTATCGAATCGACTTAAAGCCAGATCGTCACATTGGCCGCACTTCTGTCTGAAACTGTTACATTTATCGTCTGCAAGGCTATGTCGCGTACTGCGGTATGCGGAGATACTAAAAGAACCATAGTAGAACACAGATGAAGCTTCTAAGTTGAGGTAATAGCCAGTAAGAAGTAGTACAATTCAAGTTTTAGGTATCCATTCTTGACTTTTTACCCTTCTTTGGTGGCTTGGACATGAGCTAGGAACTTAAGGTTTTGCATGAAAGGAGGACCAGCAGCCGCGTTGCACGGGAGAATGTGGAAAGTGTTCATATGTAGTAAAAACCTGAGAAATCCCTCCGTTTTCGTCATTTGTTATCGAATCGACTTAAAGCCAGATCGTCACATTGGCCGCGCTTCTCTCGACAACGGTTGTACTTATCGTCTGCAAAGCAATGTCGCGTGCTGCGGTATGCGGAGACACTAAAAGCACCATAGTGGAACACAGATGAAGCTTCTAAGTTGATGTAATATCCAGTAAGAAGTAGTACAGTTCAAGTTTTAGGTATCGATTATTGACTTTTTAGCTATCTTTGGTGCCTTGGACATGATCTAGGACCTTAAGGTTTTGCACGAAAGGATGACTAGCAGCCGCGTTGCACGGGAGAATGTGAAAAGTTTTCATAAGTATTAAAAACCTGAGAAATCTGTCCGTTTTGGTCATTTGTTATCAAATCGACTTGAAGCCAGATCGTCACACTGACCGCACGTCTGTCTGAAACGGTTGCATTTATCGTCTGCAAAGCTATGTCGTGTGCTGCGGTATGCGGAGACACTAAAAGCACGATAGTAGAACACAGATGAAGCTTCTAAGTTGATGTAATAGCCAGTAAGAAGTAGTACAATTCAAGTTTTAGGTATCGATTATTGACTTTTTACCCTTCTTTGGTGCCTTCGACATGAGCTACGAACTTAAGATTTTGCATCAAAGGAGGACTAGCAGCCCCGTTGCACGGGAGAATGTGAAAAGCGTTCGTATGTAGTAAAATCCTGAGAAATCAGTCCGTTTTCGTCATTTGTTATCGAATCGAATTAAAGCCAGATCGTCTCATTGGCCGCTCTTTTCTCTGAAATGGTTGTATTTTTCGTCTGCAAAGCTATGTCGCGTGCTGCGGTATGCGGAGACACTAAAAGCACCATAGTAGAACACAGATGAAGCTTCTAATTTGATGTAATAGCCAGTAAGAAGTAGTACAATTCAAGTTTTAGGTATACATTATTGACTTTTTACCCTTCTTTGTTGCCTTATACGTGAGCTAGGAACTTAAGATTTTGCATGAAAGGAGATTTAGCAGCCGCGTTGCACTTGAGAATGTGAAAAGTTTTCATAAGTAGTATAAACATGAGAAATCTGTCCGTTTTCGTCATTTGTTATCGAATCGACTTAAAGCCAGATCGTCACATTGGCCGTTCTTCTCTCTGAAACGGTTGTACTTGTCGTCTGCAAAGCTATATCGCGTGCTGCGGTATGCGGAGACACTAAAAGCACCATAGTAGAACACAGATGAAGCTTCTAAGTTGATGTAATAGCCAGTAAGTAGTAGTACTATTCAAGTTTTAGGTATCGATTATTGACTTTTTACCCTTCTTTGGTGCCTTGGACATGAGCTAGGAACTTATGATTTTGCATGAAAGGAGGAGTAGCAGCCGCGTTGCACGGGAGAATGTGAAAAGTGTTCATATGTAGCAAAAACCTGAGAAATCCGTCCGTTTTCGTTATTTGTTATCGAATCGACTAAAAGCCAGATCGTCACACTGGCAGCACTTCTGTCTGAAACGGTTACATTTATCGTCTGCAAAGCTATGTCGCGTGCTGCGGTATGCGGAGACACTAAAAGCACCATAGTAGAACACAGATGAAGCTTCTAAGTTGATGTAATAGCCAGTAAGAAGTAGTAAAATTCAAGTTTTAGGTATCGATTATTGACTTTTTACCCTTCTTTGGTGCCTTGGACATGAGCTAGGAACTTAAGATTTTGCATCAAAGCAGGACTAGCAGTGCCGTTGCACGGGAGAATGTAAAAAGTTTTCATATGTAGTAAAAACCTGAGAAATCTGTCCGCTTAAGTCATTAGTTATCGAATCGACTTAAAGCCAGATCGTCACATTGGCCGCTCTTCTGTCTGAAACGGTTACATTTATCGTCTGCTAAGCTATGTCGCGTGCTGCGGTATGAGGAGACACTAAAAGCACCATAGTAGACCACAGATGAAGCTTCTAAGTTGATGTAATAGCCAGGAAGAGGTAGTAAAATTCAAGTTTTAGGTATCGATTATTGACTTCTTACCCTTCTTTGGTGCCTTGGACATGAGCTAGGAACTTAAGATTTTGCATGAAAGGAGGACTAGCAGCCGCGTTGCACTTGAGAATGTGAAAAATTTTCATAAGTAGTATAAACATAAGAAATCTGTCCGTTTTCGTCATTTGTTATCGAATCGACTTAAAGCCCGATCGTCACATTGGCCGCTCTTCTCTCTGAAACGGTTGTACTTATCGTCTGCAAAGCAATGTCGCATGCTGCGGTATGCGGAGACGCTAAAAGCACCATAGTAGAAGACAGATGAAGCATCTACGTTGATGTAATAGCCATTCAAAAGTAGTACAATTCAAGTTTTAGGTATCGATTATTGACTTTTTACCCTTCTTTGCTGCCTTGGACATGAGCTAGGACCTTAAGATTCTGCATGAAAGGAGGATTAGCAGCCGAGTTGCACGGGAGAATGTGAAAAGTGTTCATATGTAGTAAAAACCTGAGAAATCCGTCCATTTTCGTCATTTGTTATCGAATCGACTTAAAGACCGATCGTCACATTGGCCGCTCTTCTCTCTAAAATGGTTGTACTTATCGTCTGAAAAGCTATGTCGCGTGCTACGGTATGCGGAGACACTAAAAGTACCATAGTAGAACACAGATGAAGCTTCTAAGTTGATGTAATAGCCAGTAAGAAGTAATACTGTTCAAGTTTTAGGTATCGATTATTTACTTTTTAGCTGCCTTTGGTGCCTTGTACATAAGCTAGGACCTTAAGATTCTGCATGAAAAGAGGACTAGCAGCCGAGTTGCACGGGAGAATGTGAAAAGTGTTCATATGTAGTAAAAACCTGAGAAATCCGTCCGTTTTCGTTATTTGTTATCGAATCGACTTAAAGCCAGATCGTCACATTGGCCGCACTTCTGTCTGAAACTGTTACATTTATCGTCTGCAAGGCTATGTCGCGTACTGCGGTATGCGGAGATACTAAAAGAACCATAGTAGAACACAGATGAAGCTTCTAAGTTGAGGTAATAGCCAGTAAGAAGTAGTACAATTCTAGTTTTAGGTATCCATTCTTGACTTTTTACCCTTCTTTGGTGGCTTGGACATGAGCTAGGAACTTAAGGTTTTGCATGAAAGGAGGACCAGCAGCCGCGTTGCACGGGAGAATGTGGAAAGTGTTCATATGTAGTAAAAACCTGAGAAATCCCTCCGTTTTCGTCATTTGTTATCGAATCGACTTAAAGCCAGATCGTCACATTGGCCGCGCTTCTCTCGACAACGGTTGTACTTATCGTCTGCAAAGCAATGTCGCGTGCTGCGGTATGCGGAGACACTAAAAGCACCATAGTGGAACACAGATGAAGCTTCTAAGTTGATGTAATATCCAGTAAGAAGTAGTACAGTTCAAGTTTTAGGTATCGATTATTGACTTTTTAGCTATCTTTGGTGCCTTGGACATGATCTAGGACCTTAAGGTTTTGCACGAAAGGATGACTAGCAGCCGCGTTGCACGGGAGAATGTGAAAAGTTTTCATAAGTATTAAAAACCTGAGAAATCTGTCCGTTTTGGTCATTTGTTATCAAATCGACTTGAAGCCAGATCGTCACACTGACCGCAAGTCTGTCTGAAACGGTTGCATTTATCGTCTGCAAAGCTATGTCGTGTGCTGCGGTATGCGGAGACACTAAAAGCACCATAGTAGAACACAGATGAAGCTTCTAAGTTGATGTAATAGCCAGTAAGAAGTAGTACAATTCAAGTTTTAGGTATCGATTATTGACTTTTTACCCTTCTTTGGTGCCTTCGACATGAGCTACGAACTTAAGATTTTGCATCAAAGGAGGACTAGCAGCCCCGTTGCACGGGAGAATGTGAAAAGCGTTCGTATGTAGTAAAATCCTGAGAAATCAGTCCGTTTTCGTCATTTGTTATCGAATCGAATTAAAGCCAGATCGTCTCATTGGCCGCTCTTTTCTCTGAAATGGTTGTATTTTTCGTCTGCAAAGCTATGTCGCGTGCTGCGGTATGCGGAGACACTAAAAACACCATAGTAGAACACAGATGAAGCTTCTAAATTGATGTAGAAGCCAGTAAGAAGTAGTACAATTCAAGGTTTAGGTATCCATTATTGACTTTCTACCCGTCTTTGTTGCCTTATACATGAGCTAGGAACGTAAGGTTTTGCATGAAAGGAGGATTAGCAGCCGCGTTGCACGGGAGAATGTGAAAAGTTTTCATAAGTAGTAAAAACCTGAGAAATCTGTCCGATTTCGTCATTTGTTACCGAATCGACTTAAAGCCAGATCGTCACATTGACCGCTCTTCTCTCTGAAACGGTTGTACATGTCGTCTGCAAAGCTATGTCGCGTGCTGCGGTATGCGGAGACACTAAAAGCACCATAGTAGAACACAGATGAAGCTTCTAAGTTGATGTAATAGCCAGTAAGAAGTAGTACAATTCAAGTTTTAGGTGTCGATTATTAACTTTTTACCCTTCTTTGATGCCTTGGACATGAGCTGGGAACTTATAATTTTGCATGAAAGGAGGACTGGCATCGGCGTTGCACGGGAGAATGTGAAAAGTGTTCATATGTAGCAAAAACCTGAGAAATCCGTCCGTTTTCCTTATTTGTTATCGAATCGACTTAAAGCCAGATCGTCACACTGGCCGCACTTCTGTCTGAAACGGTTACATTTATCGTCTGCAAAGCTATGTCGCGTGCTGCGGTATGCGGAGACACTAAACGCACCATAGTAGAACACAGATGAAGCTTCTAAGTTGATGTAATAGCCAGTAAGAAGTAGCAAAATTCAAGTTTTAGGTATTGATTATTGACTTTTTACCCTTCTTTGGTGCCTTGGACATGAGCTAGGAACTTAAGATTTTGCATCAAAGGAGGACTAGCAGCCCCGTTGCACGGGAGAATGTGAAAAGTTTTCATATGTAGTAAAAACCTGAGAAATCTGTCCGCTTTCGTCATTTGTTATCGAATCGACTTAAAGCCAGGTCGTCACATTGGCCGCTCTTCTGTCTGAAACGGTTACATTTATTGTCTGCAAAGCTATGTCGCGTGCTGCGGTATGCGGAGACACTAAAAGCACCATAGTAGAACACAGATGAAGCTTCTAAGTTGATGTATAGCCAGTAAGAAGTAGTAGAATTCAAGTTTTCGGTATCGATTATTGTCTTTTTACCCTTCTTTGCTGTCTTGGACATGAGCTAGGACCTTAAGATTCTGCATGAAAGGAGGACTAGGAGCCGAGTTGCACGGGAGAATGTGAAAAGTGTTCATATGTAGTAAAAACCTGAGAAATCCGTCCGTTTTCGTCATTTGTTATCAAATCGACTTAAAGCCCGATCGTCACATTGGCCGAACTTCTCTCTAAAATGGTTGTACTTATCGTCTGCAAAGCAATGTCGCGTGCTGCGGTATGCGGAGACACTAAAAGCACCATAGTGGAACACAGATGAAGCTTCTAAGGTGATGTAATATCCAGTAAGAAGTAGTACAGTTCAAGTTTTAGGTATCGGTTATTGACTTTTTAGCTATCTTTGGTGCCTTGGACATGATCTAGGACCTTAAGGTTTTGCATGAAAGGAGGACTAGCAGCCGCTTTGCACGGCAGAATGTCAAAAGTGTTCATATGTAGCAAAATCCTGAGAAATCCGTCCGTTTTCCTTATTTGTTATCGAATCGACTTAAAGCCAGATCGTCACACTGGCCGCTCTTCTCCCTGAAACAGTTACATTTATCGTCTGCAAAGCTATGTCGCGTGCTGCGGTATGCGGAGACACTAAAAGCACCATATTAGAACACAGATGAAGCTTCGAAGTTGATGTAATATCCAGTAAGAAGTAGTACAATTCAAGTTTTAGGTATCGATTATTGACTTTTTACCCTTCTTTGGTGCCTTGGACATGAGCTAGGAACTTAAGATTTTGCATCAAAGGAGGACTAGCAGCCCCGATGCACGGGAGAATGTGAAAAGTATTCATATGTAGTAAAAACCTGAGAAATCTGTCCGCTTTCGTCATTTGTTATCGAATCGACTTAAAGCCAGGTCGTCACATTGGCCGCTCTTCTGTCTGAAACGGTTACATTTATTCTCTGCAAAGCTATGTCGCGTGCTGCGGTATGCGGAGACACTAAAAGCACCATAGTAGAACACAGATGAAGCTTCTAAGTTGATGTATAGCCAGTAAGAAGAAGTACAATTCAAGTTTTAGTTATCGATTATTGACTTTTTACCCTTCTTTGTGTCTTGGACATGAGCTAGGACCTTAAGATTCTGCATGAAAGGAGGAATAGCAGCCGAGCTGCACGGGAGAATGTGAAAAGTGTTCATATGTAGTAAAAACCTGAGAAATCCGTCCGTTTTCGTCATTTGTTATCGAATCGACTTAAAGCCCGATCGTCAAATTGGCCGCTCTTCTCTCTAAAATGGTTGTACTTATCGTCTGAAAAGCTATGTCGCGTGCTGCAGTATGCGAAGACACCAAAACCACCATAGTAGAACACAGATGAAGCTTCTAAGTTGTTGTAATTGCCAGTAAGAAGTAGTACAATTCAAGTTTCAGGTATCGATTATTGACTTTTTAGCTGGCTTTGGTGCCTTCGACATGAGCTAGGACCTTAAGGTTCTGCATGAAAGGAGGACTAGGAGCCGAGTTGCACGGGAGAATGTGAGAAGTGTTCATATGTAGTAAAAACCTGAGAAATCCGTCCGTTTTCGTCGTTTGTTATCGAATCGACTTAAAGCCAGATCGTCACATTGGCCGCTCTTCTCTCTGAAAGGGTTGTACTTATTGTCTGCAAAGCTATGTCGCGTGCTGTGGTATGCGGAGACACTATAAGCACCATAGTACAACACAGATGAAGCTTCTAAGTTGATGTAATACCCAGTAAGAAGTAGTACAATTCAAGTTTTACGTATCGATAATTGACTTTTTACCCTTCTTTGGTGCCTTGGACATGAGCTAGGAACTTAAGATTTTGCATCAAACGAGGACTAACAGCCGCGTTGCACGGGAGAATGTGAAAAATTTTCATATGTAGTAAGATCTGAGAAATCTGTCCGTTTTCGTCATTTGTTATCGAATCGACTTAAAGCCAGATCGTCACATTGGCCGCTCTTCTCTCCAAAATGGTTGTACATATCGTGTGCAAAGCTAAGTCGCTTGCTGCGGTATGCGGAGACACCAAAAGCACCATAATAAAACACAGATGAAGCTTCTAAGTTGATGTAATAGCCAGTAAGAAGTAAAAAAATTCATGCTTTAGGTATCGATTATTGACTTTTTACCCTTCTTTGGTGCCTTGGACATGAGCTAGGAACTTATGATTTTGCATGAAAGGAGGAGTAGCAGCCGCGTTGCACGGGAGAATGTGAAAAGCGTTCGTATGTAGCAAAAACCTGAGAAATCCGTCCGTTTTCGTCATTTGTTATCGAATCGACTTAAAGCCAGATCGTCACACTCACCGCACTTCTGTCTGAAACGGTTGCATTTATCGTCTGCAAAGCTATGTCGCGTGATGCGGTATGCGGAGACACTAAAAGCACCATAGTAAAACACAGATGAAGCTTCTAAGTTGATGTAATAGCCAGTAAGAAGTAGAAAAATTGAGGCTTTAGGTATCGATTATTGACTTTTTAAACTTCTTTGGTGCCTTCGACATGAGCTACGAACTTAAGATTTTGCATCAAAGGAGGACTAGCAGCCCCGTTGCACGGGAGAATGTGAAAAGCGTTCGTATGTAGTAAATTCCTGAGAAATCCGTCCGTTTTCGTCATTTGTTGTCGAATCGACTTAAAGCCAGATCGTCACATTGGCCGCTCTTTTCTCTGAAATGGTTGTATTTTTCGTCTGCAAAGCTATGTCGCGTGCTGTGGTATGCGGAGACTCTAAAAACACCATAGTAGAACACAGATGAAGCTTCTAAATTGATGTAGAAGCCAGTAAGAAGTAGTACAATTCAAGTTTTAGGTATCGATTATTGACCTTTTACCCTTCTTTGATGCCTTGGACATGAGCTAGGAACTTATGATTTTGCATGAAAGGAGGACTAGCATCGGCGTTGCACGGGAGAATGTGAAAAGTGTTCATATGTAGCAAAAACCTGAGAAATCCGTCCGTTTTCCTCATTTGTTATCGAATCGACTTAAGGCCAGATCGTCACACTGGCCGCACTTCTGTCTGAAACGGTTACATTTATCGTCTGCAAAGCTATGTCGCGTGCTGCGGTATGCGGAGACACTAAAAGCACCATAGTAGAACACAGATGAAGCTTCTAAGTTGATGTAATAGCCAGTAAGAAGTAGCAACATTCACGTTTTAGGTATAGGTTATTGACTTTTTACCCTTCTTTGGTGCCTTGGACTTGAGCTAGGAACTTATGATATTGCATGAAAAGAGGACTAGCAGCCGCGTTGCACGGGAGAATGTGAAAAGCTTTCATATGTAGTAAAAACCTGAGAAATCCGTCCGTTTTCGTCATTTGTTATCGAATCGACTTAAAGCCAGATCGTCACATTGACCGCTCTTCTCTCTGAAACGGTTGTACTTGTCGTCTGCAAAGCTATGTCGCGTGCTGCGGTATGCGGAGACACTAAAAGCACCATAGTAGAACACAGATGAAGTTTCTAAGTTGATGTAATAGCCAGTAAGAAGTAGTACAATTTAAGTTTTAGGTATGGATTATTGACTTTTTACCCTTCTTTGATGCCTTGGACATGAGCTAGGAACTTATGATTTTGCATGAAAGGAGGACTAGCATCGGCGTTGCACGGGAGAATGTGAAAAGTGTTCATATGTAGCAGAAACCTGAGAAATCCGTCCGTTTTCCTTATTTGTTATCGAATCGACTTAAAGCCAGATCGTCACACTGGCCGCACATCTGTCTGAAACGGTTACATTTATCGTCTGCAAAGCTATGTCGCGTACTGCGGTATGCGGAGACACTAAAAGCACCATAGTAGAACATAGATGAAGCTTCTAAGTTGATGTAATAGCCAGTAAGAAGTAGCAAAATTCAAGTTTTAGGTATCGATTATTGACTTTTTACCCTTCATTGGTGCCTTGGACATGAGCTAGGAACTTTAGATTTTGCATCAATGGAGGACTAGCAGCCCCGTTGCACGGGAGAATGTGAAAAGTTTTCATATGTAGTAAAAACCTGAGAAATCTGTCCGCTTTCGTCATTTGTTATCGAATCGACTTAAAGCCAGATCGTCAAATTGGCCGCTCTTCTGTCTGAAACGGTTACATTTATTGTCTGCAAAGCTATGTCGCGTGCTGCGGTATGCGGAGACACTAAAAGCACCATAGTAGAACACAGATGAAGCTTCTAAGTTGATGTATAGCCAGTAAGAAGAAGTACAATTCAAGTTTTAGGTATCGATTTTTGACCTTTTACCCTACTTTGCTGCCTTGGACATGAGCTAGGACCTTAAGATTCTGCATGAAAGGAGGACTAGCAGCCGAGTTGCACGGGAGAATGTGAAAAGTGTTCATATGTAGTAAAAACCTGAGAAATCCGTCCGTTTTCGTCATTTGTTATCGAATCGACTTAAAGCCAGATCGTCACATTGGCCGCTCTTCTCTCTGAAACGGTGGTAATTATCGTCTGCAAAGCTATGTCGCGTGCTGCGGTATGCGGAGACACTAAAAGCACCATAATAGAACACAGATGAAGCTTCTAAGTTGATGTAATTGCCAGTAAGAAGTAGTACAATTCAAGTTTCAGGTATCGATTATTGACTTTTTAGCTGGCTTTGGTGCCTTCGACATGCGCTAGGACCTTAAGGTTCTGCATGAAAGGAGGACTAGGAGCCGAGTTGCACGGGAGAATGTGAAAAGTGTTCATATGTAGTAAAAACCTGAGAAATCCGTCCGTTTTCGTCGTTTGTTATCGAATCGACTTAAAGCCAAATCGTCACATTGGCCGCTCTTCTCTCTGAAAGGGTTGTACTTATTGTCTGCAAAGCTATGTCGCGTGCTGTGGTATGCGGAGACACTAAAAGCACCATAGTAAAACACAGATGAAGCTTCTAAGTTGATGTAATAGCCAGTAAGAAGTAAAAAAATTCAAGCTTTAGGTATCGATTATTGACTTTTTACCCTTCTTTGGTGCATTGGACATGAGCTAGGAACTTATGATTTTGCATGAAAGGAGGAGTAGCAGTCGCGTTGCACGGGAGAATGTGAAAAGCGTTCGTATGTAGTAAAAACCTGAGAAATCCGTCCGTTTTCGTCATTTGTTATCGAATCGACTTAAAGCCAGATCGTCACACTCACCGCACTTCTGTCTGAAACGGTTGCATTTATCGTATGCTAAGCTATGTCGCGTGATGCGGTATGCGGAGACACTAGAAGCACCATAGTGGAACACAGATGAAGCTTTTAAGTTGATGTAATAGCCAGTAAGAAGTAGTAGAATTCAAGTTTTAGGTATCGATTATTGACTTTTTACCTTTCTTTGGTGCCTTGGACATGAGCTAGGAACTTAAGATTTTGCATCAAAGGAGGACTAGCAGCCGCGTTGCACGGGAGAATGTGGAAAGTGTTCATATGTAGCAAAAACCTTGAGAAATCCGTCCGTTTTCGTCATTTGTAATCGAATCGACTTAAAGCCAGATCGTCACATTGGCCGTACTTCTGTCTGAAACGGTTACATTTATCGTCTGCAAAGCCATGTCGCGTGCTGCGGTATGTGGAGACACTAAAAGCACCATAGTAGAACACAGATGAAGTTTCTAAGTTAATGTAATAGCCAGTAAGAAGTAGTACAATTCAAGTTTTAGGTATAGGTTATTGAATTTTTACCCTTCTTTGGTGCCTTGGACTTGAGCTAGGAACTTATGATATTGCATGAAAGGAGGACTAGCAGCCGCGTTGCACGGGAGAATGTGAAAGGCGTTCATATGTAGTAAAAACCTGAGAAATCCGTCCGTTTTCGTCATGTGTTATCGAATCGACTTAATGCCAGATCGTCACACTGGCCGCTCTTCTCTCTGAAACGGTTACATTTATCGTCTGCAAAGCTATGTCGCGTGCTGCGGTATGCGGAGACAATAAGAGCACCACAGTAGAACACAGATGAAGCTTCTAAGTTGATGTAATTGCCAGTAAGAAGTAGAAAAATTCAAGCTTTATGTATCGAATATTGACTTTTTACACTTCTTTGGTGCCTTCGACATGAGCTACGAACTTAAGATTTTGCATCAAAGGAGGACTAGCAGCCCCGTCGCACGGGAGAATGTGAAAAGCGTTCGTATGTAGTAAAAAACCTGAGAAATCCGTCCGTTATCGTCATTTGTTATCGAATCGACTTAAAGCCAGATCGTCACATTGGCCGCTCTTCTCTCTGAAATGGTTGTATTTTTCGTCTGCAAAGCTATGTCGCGTGCTGCGGTATGCGGAGACACTAAAAGCACCATAGTAGAACACAGATGAAGCTTCTAAGTTGATGTAATAGCCAGTAAGTGGTAGTACAGTTCAAGTTTTAGGTATCGATTATTGAATTTTTATCCTTCTTTGGTGCCTTGGACATGAGCTAGGAACTTATGATTTTGCATGAAAGGAGGAGTAGCAGCCGCGTTGCACGCTAGAATGTGAAAAGTGTTCATATGTAGCAAAAACCTGAGAAATCCGTCCGTTTTCCTTATTTGTTATCGAATCGACTTAAAGCCAGATCGTCACACTGGCCGCACTTCTGTTTGAAACGGTTACATTTATCGTCTGCAAGGCTATGTCGCGTGCTGCGGTATGCGGAGTCACTAAAAGCACCATAGTAGAACACAGATGAAGCTTCTAAGTTGATGTAATAGCCAGTAAGAAGTAGTAAAATTCAAGTTTTAGGTATCGATTATTGACTTTATACCCTTCTTTGGTGCCTTGGACATGAGCTAGGAACTTAAGATTTTGCATGAAAGGAGGACTAGCAGCCGCGTTGCACGGGAGAATATGAAAAGTGTTCATATGTAGTAAAATCCCTCAGAAATCCGTCCGTTTTCGTCATTTGTTATCGAATCGACTTAAAGCCAGATCGTCACATTGGCCGCTCTTCTCTCTGAAACGGTTGTACTTAACGTCAGCAAAGCAATGTCGCGTGCTGCGGTATGCGGAGACGCTAAAAGCACCATAGTAGAACACAGATGAAGCATCTAAGTTGATGTAATAGCCATTCAAAAGTAGTACAATTCAAGTTTTAGGTATCGATTATTGGCTTTTTACCCTTCTTTGCTGCCTTGGACATGAGCTAGGACCTTAAGGTTCTGCATGAAAGGAGGACTAGAAGCCGAGTTGCACGGGAGAATGTGAAAAGTGTTCATATGTAGTAAAAACCTGAGAAATCCGTCCGTTTTCGTCATTTGTTATCGAATCGACTTAAAGCCCGATCGTCACATTGGCCGCTCTTCTCTCTACAATGGTTGTACTTATCGTCTGAAAAGCTATGTCCCGTGCTGCAGTATGCGAAGACACCAAAAGCACCATAGTAGAACACAGATGAAGCTTCTAAGTTGATGTAATAGCCAGTAAGAAGTAGTACAATTCAAGTTTTAGGTATCGATTATTGACTTTTTACCCTTCTTTGGTACCTTGGACATCAGCTAGGAACTTACGATTTTGCATTAAAGTGGGACTAGAAGCCGCGTTGCACGGGAGAATGTGGAAAGTGGTCATATGTATTAAAAACCTGAGAAATCCGTCC
This sequence comes from Schistocerca gregaria, assembly GCF_023897955.1. Classification (NCBI taxonomy): domain Eukaryota; kingdom Metazoa; phylum Arthropoda; class Insecta; order Orthoptera; family Acrididae; genus Schistocerca; species Schistocerca gregaria. The sequence goes on along the minus strand of NW_026061883.1, from coordinate 2,636,787 downwards.
GTTTTCGTCATTTGTTATCGAATCGACTTAAAGCCAGATCGTCACATTGGCCGCTCTTCTCTCTGAAACGGTTGTCATATCGTCTGCAAAGCTATGTCGCGTGCTGCGGTATGCGGAGACACTAAAAGCACTATAATAGAACACAGATGAAGCTTCTAAGTTGATGTAATTGCCAGTAAGAAGTAGTACAATTCAAGTTTCAGGTATCTATTATTGACTTTTTAGCTGGCTTTCGTGCCTTCGACATGAGCTAGGACCTTAAGGTTCTGCATGAAAGGAGGACTAGGAGCCGAGTTGCACGGGAGAATGTGGAAAGTGTTCATATATAGTAAAAACCTGAGTAGTCCGTCCGTTTTCGTCGTTTGTTATCGAATCGACTTAAAGCCAGATCGTCACATTGGCCGCTCTTCTCTCTGAAAGGGTTGTACTTATTGTCTGCAAAGCTATGTCGCGTGCTGTGGTATGCGGAGACATTATAAGCACCATAGTAGAACACAGATGAAGCTTCTAAGTTGATGTAATAGCCAGTAAGATGTGGTAAAATTCAAGTTTTACGTATCGATTATTGACTTTCTACCCTTCTTTGGTGCCTTGTACATGAGCTAGGAACTTATGATTTTGCATGAAAGGAGGACTAGCAGCCGCGTTGCACAGGAGAATGAGAAAAGTGTTCATATGTAGTAAAAACCTGAGAAATCCCTCCGTTGTCGTCATTTGTTATCGAATCGCCTTAAAGCCAGATCGTCACACTGGCCGCACTTCCGTCTGAAACAGTTACATTTATCGACTGCAAAGCTGTGTCGCGTGCTGCGGTATGCGGAGACACTAAAAGCACCATAGTAGAACACAGATGAAGCTTCTAAGTTGATGTAATAGCCAGTAAAAAGTGGTACAATTCAAGTTTTACGTATCGATTATTGACTTTCTACCCTTCTTTGGTGCCTTGTACATGAGCTAGGAACTTATGATTTTGCATGAAAGGAGGACTAGCAGCCGCGTTGCACAGGAGAATGAGAAAAGTGTTCATATGTAGTAATAACCAGAGAAATCCGTCCGTTTTCGTCATTTGTTATCGAATCGACTTAAAGCCAAATCGTCACATTGGCCGCTCTTCTCTCTGAAACGGTTGTACTTGTCGTCTGCAAAGCTATGTCGCGTGCTGCGGTATGCGGAGACACTAAAAGCACCATAGTAGAACACAGATGAAGCTTCTAAGTTGATGTAATAGCCAGTAAGAAGTAGTACAATTCAAGTTTTAGGTATCGATTATTGACTTCTTACCCTTCTTTGGTGCCTTGGACATGAGCTAGGAACTTAAGATTTTGCATGAAAGGAGGACTAGCAGCTGCGTTGCACGGGAGAATATGAAAAGTTTTCATATGTAGTAAAATCCCTGAAAAATCCGTCCGTTTTCGTCATTTGTTATCGAATCGACTTAAAGCCAGATCTACACATTGGCCGCTCTTCTCTCTGAAACGGTTGTACTTATCGTCTGCAAAGCAATGTCGCGTGCTGCGGTATGCGGAGACGCTAATAGCACCATAGTAGAACACAGATGGAGCATCTAAGTTGATGTAATAGCCATTCAAAAGTAGTACAATTCAAGTTTTAGGTATCGATTATTGACTTTTTACCCTTCTTTGCTGCCTTGGACATGAGCTAGGACCTTAAGATTGTGCATGAAAGGAGGACTAGCAGCCGAGTTGCACGGGAGAATGTGAAAAGTGTTCATATGTAGTAAAAACCTGAGAAATCCGTCCGTATTCGTCAATTGTTATCGAATCGACTTAAAGAACGATCGTCACATTGGCCGCTCTTCTTTCTAAAATGGTTGTACTTATCGTCTGAAAAGCTATGTCCCGTGCTGCAGTATGCGAAGACACCAAAAGCACCATTGTAGAACACAGATGAAGCTTCTAAGTTGATGTAATAGCCAGTAAGAAGTAGTACAATTCAAGTTTTAGGTATCGATTATTGACTTTTTACCCTTCTTTGGTACCTTGGACATCAGCTAGGAACTTAAGATTTTGCTTGAAAGTGGGACTAGCAGCCGCGTTGCACGGGAGAATGTGGAAAGTGGTCATATGTATTAAAAACCTGTGAAATCCGTCCGTTTTCGTCATTTGTTATCTAATCGACTTAAAGCCAGATCGTCACATTGGCCGCTCTTCTCTCTGAAACGGGTGTCATATCATCTGCAAAGCTATGTCGCGTGCTGCGGTATGCGGAGACACTATAAGCACCATAGTAGAACACAGATGAAGCTTCTAAGTTGATGTAATAGCCAGTAAGAAGAAGTACAATTCAAGTTTTACGTATCTATTATTGACTTTTTACCCTTCTTTGGTGCCTTGGACATGAGCTAGGAACTTAAGATTTTGCATCAAACGAGGAATAACAGCCGCGTTGCACAGGAGAATGTGAAAAATTTTCATATGTAGTAAGAACCTGTGAAATCAGTCCGTTTTCGTCATTTGTTATCGAATCGACTTAAAGCCAGATCGTCACATTGACCGCACTTCTCTCTAAAAAGGTTGTACGTATCGTGTGCAAAGCTAAGTCGCTTGCTGCAGTATGCGGGGACACTAAAATCACCATAGTAGAACACAGATGAAGCTTCTAAGTTGATGTAATAGCCAGTAAGAAGTAAAAAAATTCAAGCTTTAATTATAGATTATTGACATTTTACCCTTCTCTGGTGCCTTCGACATGAGCTACGAACTTAAGATTTTGCATCAAAGGAGGACTAGCAGCCCCGTTGCACGGGAGAATGTGAAAAGCGTTAGTATGTAGTAAAATCCTGAGAAATCCGTCCGTTTTCGTCATTTGTTATCGAATCGACTTAAAGCCAGATCGTCACATTGGCCGCTCTTCTCCCTGAAACGGTTGTACTTATCGTCTGCAAAGCAATGTCGCGTGCTGCGGTACGCGGAGACGCTAATAGCACCATAGTAGAACACAGATGAAGCATATAAGTTGATGTAATAGCCATTCAAAAGTAGTACAATTCAAGTTTTAGGTATCGATTATTGACTTTTTACCCTTCTTTGCTGCCTTGGACATGAGCTAGGATCTTAAGATTCTGCATGAAAGAAGGACTAGCAGCCGAGTTGGACGGGAGAATGGGAAAATTGTTCATATGTAGTAAAAACCTGAGAAATCCGTCCGTTTTCTTCATTTGTTATCGAATCGACTTAAAGCCCAATCGTCACATTGGCCGCTCTTCTCTCTAAAATGGTTGTACTTATCGTCTGAAAAGCTATGTCGCGTTCTGCAGTATGCGAAGACACCAAAAGCACCATAGTAGAACACAGATGAAGCTTCTAAGTTGATGTAATAGCCAGTAAGGAGTAGTACAATTCAAGTTTTAGGTATCGATTATTGACTTTTTACCCTTCTTTGGTACCTTGGACATGAGCTAGGAACTTAAGATTTTGCATGAAAGTGGGACTAGCAGCCGCGTTGCACGGGAGAATGTGGAAAGTGGTCATATGTAGTAAAAACCTGAGAAATCCGTCCGTTTTCGTCATTTGTTATCGAATCGACTTAATGCCAGATCGTCACATTGGCCGCTCTTCCTACTGAAATGGTTGTATTTTTCGTCTGCAAAGCTATGTCGCGTGCTGCGGTATGCGGAGACACTTAAAGCACCATAGTAGAACACAGATGAAGCTTCTAAATTGATGTAATAGCCAGTAAGAAGTAGTACAATTCAAGTTTTAGGTATCCATTATTGACTTTCTACCCTTCTTTGTTGCCTTATACATGAGCTAGGAACGTAAGGTTTTGCATGAAAGGAGGATTAGCAGCCGCGTTGCACGGGAGAATGTGAAGAGTTTTCATAAGTAGCTAAAACCTGAGAAATCTGTCCGCTTTCGTCATTTGTTATCGAATCGACTTAAAGCCAGATCGTCGCATTGGCCGCTCTTCTCTCTGAAACGGTTGTACTTGTCGTCTGCAAAGCTATGTCGCGTGCTGCGGAATGCGGAGACACTAAAAGCACCATAGTAGAACACAGATGAAGCTTCTAAGTGCATGTAATAGCCAGTAAGAAGTAGTACAATTCAAGATTTAGGTAGCGATTATAGACTTTTTACCCTTCCTTGGTGCCTTGGACATGAGCTAGGAACTTAAGATTTTGCATGAGAGTGGGACTAGCAGCCGCGTTGCACGGGAGAATGTGGAAAGTGGTCAGATGTAGTAAAAACCTGAGAAATCCGTCCGTTTTCGTCATTTGTTATCGAATCGACTTAAAGCCAGATCGTCCAATTGGCCGCTCTTCTTACTGAAATGTTTGTATTTTTCGACTGCAAAGCTATGTCACGTGCTGCGGTATGCGGAGACACTAAAAGCACCATAGTAGATCACAGATGAAGCTTCTAAATTGATGTAATAGCCAGTAAGAACTAGTACAATTCAAGTTTTAGGTATCCATTATTGACTTTCTACCCTTCTTTGTTGCCTTATACATGAGCTAGGAACGTAAGGTTTTGCATGAAAGGAGGATTAGCAGCCGCGTTGCACGGGAGAATGTGAAAAGTTTTCATAAGTAGTAAAAATCTGAGAAATCTGTCCGTTTTCGTCATTTGTTATCGAATCGACTTAAAGCCAGATCGTCCCATTGGCCGCTCTTCTCTCTGAAACGGTTGTACTTGTCGTCTGCAAAGCTATGTCGCGTGTTGCGGTATGCGGAGACACTAAAAGCACCATAGTAGAACACAGATGAAGCTTCTAAGCTGATGTAATATCCAGTAAGAAGTAGAACAATTCAAGTTTTAGGTATCGATTATAGACTTTTTACCCTTCTTTGGTGCCTTGGACATGAGCTAGGAATTTATGATTTTGCATAAAAGGAGGAGTAGCAGCCGCGTTGCACGGGAGAATGTGAAAAGTGTTCATATGTAGCAAAAACCTGAGAAATCCGTCCGTTTTCGTTATTTGTTATCGAATCGACTTAAAGCCAGATCGTTACACTGGCCGCACTTCTGTCTGAAACGGTTACATTTATCGTCTGCAAAGCTATGTCGCGTGCTGCGGTATGCGGAGACACTAAAAGCACCATAGTAGAACACAGATGAAGCTTCTAAGTTGATGTAATAGCCAGTAAGAAGTAGTGCAATTCAAGTTTTAGGTATCGATTATTGACTTCCTACCCTTCTTTGGTGCCTTGGACATGAGCTAGGAACGTAAGGTTTTGCATGAAAGGAGGATTAGCAGCCGGGTTGCACGGGAGAATGTGAAAAGTTTTCATAAGTAGTAAAAACCTGAGAAATCTGTCCGTTTTCGTCATTTGTTATCGAATCGACTTAAAGCCAGATCGTCACATTCTCCGCTCTTCTCTCTGAAATGGTTGTACATATCGTCTGAAAAGCTATGTCGCGTGCTGCGGTATGCGGAGACACTAAAAGCACCATAATAGAACACAGATGAAGCTTCTAAGTTGATGTAATAGCCAGTAAGAAGTAGTACAATCAAGTTTTAAGTATCGATTATTGACTTTCTACCCTTCTTTGGTGCCTTGTACATGAGCTAGGAACTTATGATTTTGCATGAAAGGAGGACTAGAAGCCGCGTTGCACGGGAGAATGAGAAAAGTGTTCATATGTAGTAAAAACCTAAGAAATCCGTCCGTTTTCGTCATTTGTTATCGAATCGACTTAAAGCCAGATCGTCACACTGGCCGCACTTCTGTCTGAAACGGTTACATTTATCGTCTGCAAAGCTACGTCGCGTGCTGCGGTATGCGGAGACACTGAAAGCACCATAGTAGAATACAGATGGAGCTTCTATGTTAATGTAATAGCCAGTATGAAGTAGTACAATTCAAGTTTTAGGTATCGATTATTGACTTTTTATCCTTCTTTGATGCCTTGGACATGAGCTAGGAACTTAAGATTTTGCATCAAAGGAGGACTAGCAGCCGGGTTGCACGGGAGAATGTGAAAAGTTTTCATATGTAGTAAAAACCTGAGAAATCTGTCCGTTTTCGTCATTTGTTATCGATTTGACTTAAAGCCAGATCGTCACATTGGCCGCTCTTCTCTCTGAAACGGTTGTACTTATAGCCTGCAGAGCTATGTCGCGTGCAACGGTATGCGGAGACACTAAAAGCACCATAGTAGGACACAGATGAAACTTCTAAGTTGATGTAATAGCCAGTAAGAAGTAGTACAATTCAAGTTTTATGTATCAGTTATTGACTTTGTACCCTTCTTTGGTGCCTTGTACATGAGCTAGGAATTTAAGATTTTGCATCAAAGGAGGATTAGCAGCCGCGTTGCACGGGAGAATATGAAAAGTGTTCATATGTAGTAAAATCGCTAAAAAATCCGTCCGTTTTCGTCATTTGTTATCGAATTGACTTAACGCCAGATGGTCACATTGGCCGCTCTTCTCTCTGAAACGGTTGTACTTATCGTCTTCACAGCTGTGTTGCGTGCTGCGGTATGCGGAGACACTAAAAGCACCATAGTAGAACACAGATGAAGCTTCTAAGGTGATGTAATAGCCAGTAAGAAGTAGTACATTTCAAGTTTTAGGTATCGATTATTGTCTTCTTACCCTTCTTTGGTGCCTTCGACATGAGATAGGAACTTCAGATTTTGCATGAAAGTAGAACTAGCAGCCGCGTTGCACGGGAGAATGTGAAAAGTGTTCACATGTAGTAAAAACCTGAGAAATCCTTCCATTTTCGTCATTTGTTATGGAATCGACTTGAAGCCAAATCGTCTCATTGGCCGCTCTTTTCTCTGAAATGGTTGTATTTTTCGTCTGCAAAGCTATGTCGCGTGCTGCGGTATGCGGAGACACTAAAAACCCAATAGTAGAACACAGATGATGCTTCTAAATTGATGTAGAAGCCAGTAAGAAGTAGTACAATTCAAGTTTTAGTTATCGATTATTGAATTTTTAGCTGGCTTTGGTGCCTTGGACATGAGCTAGGACCTTAAGATTCTGCATGAAAGGAGGACTAGCAGCCGCGTTGCAAGGGAGAATGTGAAAAGTGTTCATATGTACTAAAAACTTGAGAAATCCGTCCGTTTTCGTCATTTGTTATCGAATCGACTTAAAGCCAGATCTTCACATTGGCCGCTCTTCTCTCTGAAACGGTTGTACTTATCGTCTGCAAAGCTATGTCGCGTGCTGCGGTTTGTGGAGACACTAAAAGCACCATAGTAGAATACAGATAAAGCTTGCAAGTTGATGTAATAGCCAGTAAGAAGTAGTACAATTAAAGTTTTAGGTATCGATTATTGACTTTTTACCCTTCATTGGTGCCTTGCACATGAACTAGGAATTTAAGATTTTCCATGAAAGGAGGACTCGCAGCCGCGTTGCATGGCAGAATGTGAAAAGTGTTCATATGTAGTAAAAACCTGAGAAATCCGTTCGTTATCGTCATTTGTTATCGAATCGACTTTAAAACAGATCGTCACATTGGCCGCTCTTCTCTCTGAAACGGTTGTACTTATCGTCTGCAAAACTTCGTCGCGTGCTGTGGTATAGGGAGACACTATAAGCACCATAGTAGAACACAGTTGAAGCTTCTAAGTTGATGTAATAGACAGTAAGAAGTAGTACAATTCAAGTTCTAGGTATCGATTATTGACTTTTTACCCTTCTTTGGTGAATTGGACATGAGCTAGGAACTTAAGATTTTGCATGAAAGGAGGACTAGCAGCCGCGTTGCATGGGAGAATGTGAAAAGTGTTCATATGCAGTAAAAACCTGAGAAATCCATCCGTTTTCGTCATTTGTTATCAAATCGACTTAAAGCCAGATCGTCACATTGGCCGCTCTTCTGTCTGATACAGTTACATTTATTGTGTGCAAAGCTATGTCGCGTGCTGTGGTATGCGGACACACTAAAAGCACAATTGTAGAACACAAACGAAGCTTTTAAGTGGATGTAATAGCCAGTAAGAAATAGTACAAATCAAGTTTTAGGTATGGATTACTGACTTTTTACCCTTCTCTTGTGCCTTGGACATGAGCTAGGAACTTAATATTTTGCATGAAAAAAGGACTAGCAGCCGCGTTGCGCGGGAGAAATTGAAAAGTGTTCATATGTAGTAAACACCTGAGAAGTCCGTCCTTTTTCGTCATTTGTTATCGAATCGACTTAAAGCCAGATCTACACATTGGCCGCTCTTCTCTCTGAAACGGTTGTACTTATAGTCTGCAAAGCTATGTCGCGTTCTGCGGTTTGCGGAGACACTAAAAGCACCATAGTAGAATACAGATAAAGCTTCTAAGTTGATGTAATAGACGGTAAGAAGTAGTACAATTCAAGTTCTAGGTATCGATTATTGACTTGTTACCCTTCTTTGGTGAATTGGACATGAGCTAGGAACTTAAGATTTTGCATGAAAGGAGGACTAGCAGCCGCGTTGCATGGGAGAATGTGAAAAGTTTTCATATGTGGTAAAAACATGAGAAATCCGCCCCTTTTCATCGTTTGTTATCGAATCGACTTAAAGCCAGATCGTCACATTAGAATCACTTCTGACTGAAACGGTTACATTTATTGTCTGCAAAGCTATGTCGCGTGCTGCAGTATGCGGAGTCAGCAAATGCACCATTGTAATACACAGATGAAGCTTCTAAGTTGATGTAATAGCCAGTAAGAAGTAGTACAATTCAAGTTTTAGTTATCGATTATTGACTTTTTAGCTGGCTTTGGTGCCTTGGACATGAGCTAGGACCTTAAGATTCTGCATGAAAGGAGGACTAGCAGCCGCGTTGCAAGGGAGAATGTGAAAAGTGTTCATATGTACTAAAAACCTGAGAAATCCGTCCGTTTTCGTCATTTGTTATCGAATCGACTTAAAGCCAGATCTTCACATTGGCCGCTCTTCTCTCTGAAACGGTTGTACTTATCGTCTGCAAAGCTATGTCACGTGTTGCGGAATGCGGAGACACTAAAAGCACCATAGCAAAACACGGATGAAGCTTCTAAGTTGATGTAATAGCCAGTAAGAAGTAGTACAATTCAAGTTTTAGTTATCGATTATTGAATTTTTAGCTGGCTTTGGTGCCTTTGACATGAGCTAGGAACTTAAGATTTTGCATGAAAGGAGGACTAGCCGCCGCGTTGCACGGGAGGATGTGAAAAGTTTCCATATGTAGTAAAATCCAGAGAAATCCGTCCGTTTTCGTCATATGTTATCGAATCGGCTTAAAGCCAGATCGTCACATTGGCCGCTCTTCTCTCTGAAACGGTTACATTTATCGTCTGCAGAGCTATGTCGCGTGCTGCGCTATACGGGACACTAAAAGCACAATAGTAGAATACAGATGAAGCTTGTAAGTTGGTGTATTAGCCAGGTATCGATTATTGACTTTTTACCCTTCTTTGGTGCCTTGGACATGAGCTAGGAACTAGAGATTTTGCATGACAGGAAGACTAGCAGGCACGTTGCGTGGGAGAATGTTAAAGTGTTCATATGTAGTAAAAACCTGTGAAATCCGTCCGTTTTCGTAATTTGTTATCGAATTGACTGAAAGCCACATCGTCACATTGGCCGCTCTTCTCTCTGAAACGGTTGTACTTACCGTCTGCAAATTTATGTAGCGTGCTGCGGTATGCGGAGACACGAAAAGCACCATAGTAGAACACAGATGAAGCTTCTAAGTTGCTGTAATAGCCAGTAAGAAGTAGTACAATTCAAGTTTTAGGTATCGATTATTGACTTTTTTACCCTTCTTCGGTGCCTTGGAAATGAGCTAGGAACTTAAGATTTTGCATGAAAGGAGGACTAACAGCCGAGTTGCACGGGAGAATGTGAAAAGTGTTCATATGTAGTAAAAACCTGTGAAATCCGTCCGTTTTCATCATTTGTTATCGAATCGACTTAAAGCCAACTCGTCACATTGGCCGCTTTTCTCTCTGAAACGGTTGTACTTATCGTCTGCAAAACTATGTAGAGTTCTGCGGTATGCGGAAACACTGAAAGCACCATAGTAGAACGCAGACGAAGCTTCTAAGTTGATGTAATAGCCAGTAAATAGTAGTACAGTTCAAGTTTTAGGTATCGATTATTGACTTTTTACCCTTCTTTGGTGCCTTGGACATGAGCGAGGACCTTAAGATTTTCCATGAAAGGAGGACTCGCAGCCGCGTTGCATGGCAGAATGTGAAAAGGGTTCATATGTAGTAAAAACCTGAGAAATCCGTTCCTTATCGTCATTTGTTATCGAATCGACTTTAAAACAGATCGTCACATTGGCCGCTCTTCTCTCTGAAACAGTTGTACTTATCGTCTGCAAAGCTATGTCGCGTGTTGCGGAATGAGGAGACACTAAAAGCACCATAGTAAAACACGGATGAAGCTTCTAAGTTGATGTAATAGCCAGTAAGAAGTAGTACAATTCAAGTTTTAGTTATCGATTATTGACTTTTTAGCTGGCTTTGGTGCTTTTGACATGAGCTAGGAAATTAAGATTTTGCATGAAAGGAGGACTAGCAGCCGCGTTGCACGGGAGAATGTGAAAAGTGTTCATATGTAGTAAAAACCTGAGAAGTCCGTCCTTTTTCGTCATTTGTTATCGAATCGACTTAAAGCCAGATCTTCACAATGGCCGCTCTTCTCCCTGAAACGGTTGTACTTATAGTCTGCAAAGCTATGTCGCGTTCTGCGGTTTGCGGAGACACTAAAAGCACCATAGTAGAATACAGATAAAGCTTCTAAGTTGATGTAATAGACGGTAAGAAGTAGTACAATTCAAGTTCTAGGTATCGATTATTGACTTTTTACCCTTCTTTGGTGAATTGGACATGAGCTAGGAACTTAAGATTTTGCATGAAAGGAGGACTAGCAGCCGCGTTGCATGGGAGAATGTGAAAAGTGTTCATATGTAGTAAGAACCTGAGAAATCCATCCGTTTTCGTCATTTGTTATCAAATCGACTTAAAGCCAGATCGTCACATTGGCCGCTCTTCTGTCTGAAACAGTTACATTTATCGTGTGCAAAGCTATGTCGCGTGCTGTGGTATGCGGAGACACTAAAAGCACAATAGTAGAACACAACCGAAGCTTCGAAGTGGATGTAATAGCCAGTAAGAAATAGTACAAATCAAGTTTTAGGTATGGATTACTGACTTTTTACGCTTTTTTGTTGTTTGGACATGAGCTAGGAACTTAAGATTTTGCATGAAAGGAGGACTAGCCGCCGCGTTGCACGGGAGAATGTGAAAAGTTTCCATATGTAGTAAAATCCAGAGATATCCGTCCGTTTTCGTCATTTGTTATCGAATCGGCTTAAAGCCAGATCGTCACATTGGCCGCTCTTCTCTCTGAAACGGTTGTACTTACCGTCTGCAAATTTATGTCGCGTGCTGCGGTATGCGGAGACACTAAAAGCACCATCGTAGAACACAGATGAAGCTTCTAAGTTTATGTAATAGCCAGTTAGAGGTAGTACAATTCAAGTTTTAGGTATCGATTATTGACTTTTTAGCTGGCTTTGGTGCCTTGGACATGAGCTAGGACCTTAAGATTCTCCGTGAAAGGAGGACTAGAAGCCGAGTTGCAAGGGAGAATGTGAAAAGTGTTCATTTGTAGTAAAAACCTGAGATATCCGTCCGTTTTCGTCATTTGTTATCGAATCGACTTAGCCAGATCGTCACATTGGACGCTCTTCTCCCTGAAACGGTTGTACTTATAGTCTGCAAAGCTATGTCGCGTTCTGCGGTTTGCGGAGACACTAAAAGCACCATAGTAGAATACAGATAAAGCTTGCAAGTTGATGTAATAGCCAGTAAGATGTAGTACAATTCAAGTTTTAGGTATCGATTATTGACTTTTTACCCTTCATTAGTGCATTGGACATGAGCTAGGAACTTAAGATTTTGCATGAAAGGAGGACTCGCAGCCGCGTTGCATGGCAGAATGTGAAAAGGGTTCATATGTAGTAAAAACCTGAGAAATCCGTTCGTTATCGTCATTTGTTATCGAATCGACTTTAAAACAGATCGTCACATTGGCCGCTCTTCTCTCTGAAACGGTTACATTTATCGTGTTCAAAGCTATGTCGCGTTCTGCGGTATGCGGAGACACTAAAAGCACCATAACAGAACACAGATGAAGCTTCTAAGTTGATGTGATAGCCTGTACGAAGCAGTACAATTCAAGTTTTAGTTATCGATTATTGAATTTTTAGACTATTTTGCTGCATTGGACATGAGGTAGGACCTTACGACCTTGCATGAAGGGAGGTCTAGCAGCCGCGTTGCACGGGGGAATGTGAAAAGTGTTCATATGTAGTGAAAACCTGAGAGATCCGCCCGTTTTGTCATTTGCTATCGAATCGACTTTTGCCTGATGGTCATATAGGCCGCCCTTCTCTCTGAAACGCTTACACTTACCGTGTGCAAAGCAAGGTCTCGTGCTGCGGTATGCGGAGACACTAAACGCACCATAATGGATCACAGAAGAAGCTTCTCAGTTAATGTGATAGACAGTACGAAGCAGTACAGTTAAAGTTTTAGGTATCGATTATTGACTTTTTAGACTGTTTTGGTGCCTTGGACATGAGCTAGGACCTCACGATTTTGAATGAAGGGAGGTCTAGCAGCCGCGTTGCACGGGAGAATGTGAAAAGTGCTCATGTGTGGTGAAAACCTGAGAAATCCGCACGTTTTCGTCATTTGCTATCGAATCGAGTTAATGCCAGATCGTCATATTGGCCGCTCTTCTCTCTGAAACGGTTACACTTATCGTGTGCAAAGCTATGTCGCGTGCTGCGGTATGCGGAGACACTAAAAGCACCATAACAGAACACAGAAGAAGCTTCTATGATGACATGATAGCCAGTGCGAAGCCGTACAATTCAAGTTTCAGTTATCGATTACTGACTTTTTAGACGGCTTTGGTTCCTTTGACATAAGCTTCGACCTTAAGATATTGCATGAAGGGAGATCTAGGAGCTGCGTTGCATGGGGGAATGTGAAATGTGTTCATATGTAGTGAAAACCTGAGAAATCCACCCGTTTTCGTCATTTGTTATCTAATCGACTTAATGCCAGATCGTCATATAGGCCGCTATTCACTCTGAAACCGTTACATTTATCGTGTGCAAAGCTATGTCGCGTGCTGCGGTATGTGGAGACACTAAAAGGTCCATAACAGAACACAGATGAAGCTTCTAAGTTGATGTGATAGCCAGTACGATGCAGTACAATTCAGGTTCTAGTTATCGATAATTGATTTTTTAGACTGCTTTGGTGCCTTGTACATGAGCTAGGACCTTAAGATTTTCCATGAATGGAGATCTAGCAACCGCGTTGCACGGGGGAATGTGGAAAGTGTTCATATGTAGTGAAAACCTGAGAAATCCGTCCGTTTTCTTCATTTGCTATCGAATCGACTTTTGCCAGATGGTCATATTGGCCGCTCTTCTCTCTGAAACGGTTACATTTATCGTTTTCAAAGTTATGTCGCGTGCTGCGGTATGCGGAGACACTAAAAGCACATTAACAGAACACAGATGAAGCTTCTAAGTTGATGTGATAGCCTGTACGAAGCAGTACAATTCAAGTTTTAGTTATCGATTATTGAATTTTTAGACTATTTTGGTGCCTTCGACATGAGGTAGGACCTTACGACCTAGCATGAAGGGAGGTCTAGCAGCCGCGTTGCACGGGGGAATGTGAAAAATGTTCATATGTAGTAAAAACCTGAGAGATCCGCCCGTTTTCGTCATTTGCTATCGACTCGACTTAATGCCAGATCGTCATATTGGCCGCTCTTCTCTCTGAAACGGTTACATTTATCGTGTGCAAAGCTAGGTCTCGTGCTGCAGTATGCGGAGACACAAAAAGCACCATAATGGATCACAGAAGAAGCCTCTAAGTTGAAGTGATAGCCTGTACGAAGCAGTACATTTCAAGTTTTAGTTATCGATTATTGAATTTTTAGACTATTTTGGTGCCTTGGACATGAGGTAGGACCTTACGACCTCGCATGAAGGGAGGTCTAGCAGCCGCGTTGCACGGGGGAATGTGAAAAGTGTTCATATGTAGTGAAAACCTGAGAGATCTGCCCGTTTTCGTCATTTGCTATCGAATCGACTTTTGCCTGATGGTCATATAGGCCGCCCTTCTCTCTGAAACGGTTACATTTACCGTGTGCAAAGCAAGGTCTCGTGCTGCGGTATGCGGAGACACTAAACGCACCATAATGGATCACAGAAGAAGCTTCTCAGTTAATGTGATAGACAGTACGAAGCAGTACAGTTAAAGTTTTAGGTATCGATTATTGACTTTTTAGACTGTTTTCGTGCCTTGGACATGAGCTAGGACCTTACGATTTTAAATGAAGGGAGGTCTAGCAGCCGCGTTGCACGGGAGAATGTGAAAAGTGTTCATGTGTGGTGAAAACCTGAGAAATCCGCCCGATTTCGTCATTTGCCATCGAATCGACTTAATGCCAGATCGTCATATTGGCCGCTCTTCTCTCTGAAACGGTTACACTTATCGTGTGCAAAGCTATGTCGCGTGCTGCGGTATGCGGAGACACTAAAAGCACCATAACAGAACACAGAAGAAGCTTCTATGATGACATGATAGCCAGTGCGAAGCCGTAAAATTCAAGTTTCAGTTATCGATTACTGACTTTTTAGACGGCTTTGGTTCCCTTGACATAAGCTTCGACCTTAAGATATTGCATGAAGGGAGATCTAGGAGCTGCGTTGCATGGGGGAATGTGAAATGTGTTCTCATGTAGTGAAAACCTGAGAAATCCACCCGTTTTCGTCATTTGTTATCTAATCGACTTAATGCCAGATCGTCATATAGGCCGCTATTCACTGTGAAACCGTTACATTTATCGTGTGCAAAGCTATGTCGCGTACTAAGGTATGCGGAGACACTAAAAGCACCATAACAGAACACAGATGAAGCTTCTAAGTTGATGTGATAGCCAGTACGATGCAGTACAATTCAAGTTTTAGTTATCGATTATTGAATTTTAGACTGCTTTGGTGGCTTGTACATGAGCTAGGACCTTAAGGTTTTCCATGAATGGAGATCTAGCAGCAGCGTTGCACGGGGGAATGTGGAAAGTGTTCATATGTAGTGAAAACCTGAGAAATCCGTCCGTTTTCGTCATTTGCTATCGAATCGACTTTTGCCAGATGGTCATATTGGACGCTCTTCTCTCTGAAACGGTTACATTTATCGTGTTCAAAGCTATGTCGCGTGCTGCGGTATGCGGAGACACTAAAAGCACCATAACAGAACACAGATGAAGCTTCTAAGTTGATGTGATAGCCTGTACGAAGCAGTACAATTCAAGTTTTAGTTATCGATTATTGAATTTTTAGACTATTTTGGTGCCTTCGACATGAGGTAGGACCTTACGACCTTGCATGAAGGGAGGTCTAGCAGCCGCGTTGCACGGGGGAATGTGAAAAATGTTCATATGTAGTGAAAACCTGAGAGATCCGCCCGTTTTCGTCATTTGCTATCGAATCGACTTAATGCCAGATCGTCATATTGGCCGCTCTTCTAACTGAAACGGTTACATTTATCGTGTGCAAAGCTAGGTCTCGTGCTGCAGTATGCAGAGACACTAAAAGCACCATAATACAGCACTGATGAAGTTTCTAAGCTGTTGTGATAACCAGTAAGAAGCAGTACAATTCAAGTTTTAGTTATCGATTATTGACTTTTTAGACGGTTTTGGTGCCTTGGACATGAGCTAGGACCTTAAGATTTTGCATGAGGGAGTTCTAGCAGCCGTGTTTTACGGGGGAATGTGAAAAGTGTTCATATGTAGTGAAAACCTGAGAAACCCTCCCGTTTTCGTCATTTGCTATCGATTCGACTTAATGCGAGATCGTCATATTGGCCGCTCTTCTCTCTGAAAAGGATACATTTATCGTGTGCAAAGCTATGTCGCGTGCTGTGGTATGCGGAGACACTAGAAGCACCATAATAGAACACAGAAGAAGCTTCTAGGTCGATGTTATAGCCAGTACGAAGCAGTACAATTCAAGATTTAGTTATCGATTACTGACTTTTTAGACGATTTTGGTGCCATGGAAATGCGCTAGGACTTACGACCTTGCATGAAAGGAGAATAGCAGCCGCGTTGCACGGGGGAGTGTGAAAAGTGATCGTATGTAGTGAATACCTAAGAAATCCGCTCGTTTTCGTCATTTGCTATCGAATCGACTTAATGCCAGATCGTCATATTGGCCACTCTTGTCTCTGAAATGGTTACATTTATCGTGTGCAAAGCTATGTCGCGTGCTGCGGTACGCGGAGACACTAAAAGCTCCATAATAGAACACAGAAGAAACTTCTAAGTTGATGTGATAGCCAGTACGAAGCAGTACAATTCAAGTTTCAGTTACCTGTTATTGACTTTTTTGCCGGCTTTGGTGCCTTGGACATGAGCTAAGAACTGAAAGTTTTGCATGAAGCGAGATCTGGCAGCAGCGTTGCACGGGGGAATGTCAAAAGTGTTCTTATGTAGTGAAAACCTGAGAAATCCGCCCGTTTTCGTCATTTGCTATCGAATCGACTTTTGCCAGATCGTCATATTGGCCGGTATTCTCCCTGAAAAGGTTATATTTATCGTGAGGAAAGGGATGTCGCGTGCTGCGGTATGCGGAGATACTAAAAGCACCATAATAGAACACAGAAGAATCTTCTAAGTTGATGTGATAGCTAGTACGAAGCAGTACACTTCAAATTTTAGATATCGATTATTGAATTTTTAGACGGTTTTATTGCCTTGGACATGAGCTAGGACATTACGATTTTGCATGAAGAGAGGTCTAACAACCGCGTTGCACAGGTGAATGTGAAAAGTGTTCATATGTTGTGAAAACCTGATAAACCCGCCCGTTATGGTCATTTGCTATCGAATCGACTTAATGCCAGATCGTCATATTGGCCGTACTTCTCTCTGAAACGGTTACACTTATCGTCTGCAAAGCTATGTCGCGTGCTGCGGTATGCCGAAACACTAAAAGCACCATAGTAGAACACAGAAGAAGCTTCTAAGTTGATGTGATAGCCAATACGCAGCAGTACAATTCAGGTTTCAGTTGTCGATTATTGACTTTTTAGACGGCTTTGGTTCCTTTGACATGAGCTAGGACCTTAAGATATTGCATAAAGGGATGTCTAAGAGAAGCGATGCACGGGCGAATGTGAAAATTGTTCATATGTAGAGAAAACCTGAGATAACCGAGCGTTTTCGTCATTTGCTATCGAATCGACTTAATTACAGATTGTCATATTGCCCGCAATTCTCTCTGAAACCATTACATTTAGCGTGTGCCAAGCTATGTCGCGTGCTGCGGTATGAAGAGACACTAAAAGCACCATAATAGATCACAGAAGATGCTTCTAAGTTGATGTGATAGCCAGTAAGAAACAGTGCAATTCAGGTTTTAGTTATCGATTATTGACTTCTTAGACGGCTTTGTTGCCTTGGACATGACCTAGGACCTTAAGATTTTGCATGAAGGGAGGTCTAGCAGCCGCGTTGCACGGGGGAATGTGAAAAGTGTTCATATGTTGTGAAAACCTGAGAAATCCGTCCGTTTTCGTCATTTGCTATCGAAACGACTTTTGCCAGATCGTCATATTGGCCACTCTTTTCTCTGAAACGGTTACATTTATCGTGTGCAAAGCTTCGTCGAGTGCTGCGGTATGCGGAGACACTAAAAGCACGATAATAGAAAGCAGAAGAAGCTTCTAAGTTGGTGTGATAGCCAAAACGAAGCAGTACAATTCAAGTTTTAGTTATCGATTGTTGACCTTTTTGACGGCTTTGGTGCATTGGACATGAGCTAGGACCTTAAGATTTTCCATGAAGGGAGGTCTAGCAGCCGCGTTGCACGGAGGAATGTGAAAAGTGTTCATATGTAGTGGAAGCCGGAGAAATCCGCCCGTTTTCGTCATTTGCTATAGAATCGAATTAATGCCAGATCTTCATATTGGCCGCTCATCAATCTGAAACTGTTACATTTATCGTGTGCAAAGCCATATGGCGTGCTGCGGTATGTGGAGACACTAAAAGCACCATAATAGAACACAGATGAAGCTTCTAAGTTAATGTGATAGTCAGTACGATGCAGTACAATTCAAGTTTTAGTTGTCGATTATTAACTTTTTAGACGGCTTCGGTGTCTTGGACCTGATCCAGGCACTTAAGATTTTGCATGAACCGAGGTCTAGCAGCCACGTTGCACTCGAGATTGTGAGAAGTGTTCATATGTAGTGAAATACTGAGAAATCCGCTCTTTTTCGTCATTTTCTATCAAGTCGAATTAATGCCAGATCGTTATAATGGCCGCTCTTATCTCAGAAACGGTTACATTTTTCGTGTGCAAAGCTATGTCGCGTGCTGCGGAATGCCTAGACGTTAAAAGCTCCATTATAGAACACAGAAGAAGCTTCTAAGTTGATGTGATAGTTAGTACGAAACAGTACAATTCAAGTCTTAGTTATCGATTATTGAATTTTTAGACGGATTCGGTGTCTTGGACATGAGCTAGTACATTACGATTTTGCATGAAGGGAGGTCTAGCGACCGCGTTGCACGGGGGAATGTGAAAGGTGTTCTTATGTAGTGAAAACCTGAGAAATCCGCCCGTTTTCGTCATTTGCTATCGAATCGACTTAATGCCAGATCGTCATATTGGCCGGTATTCTCCCTGAGAAGGTTACATTTATCGTGAGGAACGCTATGTCACGTGCTGCAGTATGCGGAGTCACTAAAAGCACCATAATAGATCAAAGAAGAAGCTTCTAAGTTGATGTGATATCCGTTTCGAAGCAGTCCAATTCAAGTTTTAACTATCGCTTATTGACTTTTTAGACGGCTTTCGTGGCTTGGACATGAGGTAGGTCCTTAAGATTTTGCATGAGGGAGGTCTAGCAGCCGCATTTGACGGGGGAATGTGAGAGGTGTTCATATATAGTGAAAACCTGGGAAATCCGCCCGTTCTCCTCATTTGCTATCGAATCGACATTTGCCAGATCGTCATATTGGCGGCTCTTCTCTCTGAAACGGTTACATTTATCGTGTGCAAAGCTATGTCACGTGCTGCGGTATGCGGAGACACTAAAAGCACCACAATAAAACACAGAAGAAGCTTCTAAGTTGATGTGATAGCCAAAACGAAGCAGTACAATTCAAGTTTTAGCTATCGATTATTGACTTTTTAGACGGCTTTGGTGTCTTGGACATGAGCTAGGACATTAAAATTTTGCATGAAGGGAGATCTAGCAGCCGCGTTGCACGGGGGAATGTGAAAAGTGTTCATATGTAGTGAAAACCTGATAAACCCGCCCGTTTTCTTCATTTGCTATCGAATCGACTTAATGCCAGATCGTCATATTGGCCGTACTTCTCTCTGAAACGGTTACATTTATCATGTGCAAAGCTATGTCGCGTGCTGCGGTATGCGGAGACACTAAAAGCACCATAATGGATCACAGAAGAAGCATCTAAGCTGATGTGATAGCTAGTACGTAGCAGTACAATTCAAGTTTTAGATATCGATTATTGAATTTTTAGACGGTTTTGGTGCCTTCGACATGAGCTAGGACATTACGATTTTGCATGAAGGGAGGTCTAGGAGCTGTGTTGCACTGGGGAATGTGAAAAGTGTTCATATGTAGTGAAAACCTGAGAAATCCGCCCGTTTTCGTCATTTGCTATCGTATCAGCTTAATGCCAGATCGTCATATTGGCCGCTTTTCTCTCTGAAACCGTTAGATTTATCGTGTTCAAAGCTATGTCGCGTGCTTCGGTATGCGGAGACACTAAAATCACCATAGTAGAACACAGAAGAAGCTTCTAAGTTGATGTGATAGCCAGTACGAAGCAGTACAATTTAAGTTTAGCTATCGATTATTGATTTTGTAGACGGCTTTGTTGCGTTGGGCATGAGCTAGGACCTTCAGATTCTGCATGAAGGGAGCTCTAGTTGCCGCATTGCTCGGGGGAATGTGCAAAAGTGTTCATATGTAGTGATAACCTGAGAAACCTGCCAGTTTTTGTCATTTGCTATCGAATCGACTTAATGCCAGATCGTCAGATTAGACGCTCTTCTCTCTGATACGGTTAAATTTATCGTCTGCAAAGCTATGGCGCGTGCTGCGTATGCGGAGATACTAAAAGCACCATAGTAGAACTCAGATGAAGCTTCTAAGTTGATGTAATAGCTAGTAAGAAGTAATACAACACAAGTTTTAGATATCGATTATTGTCTTTTTAGACTTTGGTGCCTTTGACATGAGCTAGGACCTTACGATTTTGCATGATGGGAGGTCTAGCAGCCGCGTTGCACGAGAGAGTGTGAAAAGTGTTCATTCGTCGTAAAAAACAGAGAAATCAGTCCGTTTTCGTCATTTGTTATCGAATCGGCTTTTAGCTAGATCGTCACATTGGCCGGTCTTCTCTCTGAAACGGTTACATTTATCGACTGCAAATCTATGTCGCGTGCTGTGGTATGCGTAGACACTAAAAGCAGCATAGCAGAACACATAAGAGGCTTCTAAGTTGATGTAATAGGCAGTAAGAAGCAGTACAATTCAAGTTTTAGTTATCGATTATTGACTTTTTAGCCTTCTTTGGTGCCTAGGACTTGAGCTAGGACCTTACAATTTTGCACGAAAGAAGAACTAGCACAAGGGAGAATGTGAAAAGTGTTCAAAAGTAGTAAAAACCTGTGAAATCCGTCCGTTTTCGTCATTTGTTATCAAATCGTCTTAAAGTGAGATCGTCACATTGGCCACTCTTCACTCTGAAACGGTTACATTTATCGTCTGCAAAGCTAAGTCGCGTGCTGCGGTATACGGAGACAATAAAAGCACCATAGTAGAACACAGAAGAAGACTCTCAGAAGATGCAATCTTCTAGTACGAAGCATTACATTTCACATTTTACTTATCTATTATTGACTTATTAACCGGCTTTGGTTATTTGGAGATGAGCTATGACCTTGAGATTGTTCATGAAACGAGGTCTGTCTGCCACGTTGCGCCTGAGAATGTGAAAAGTGTTCATATGTAGTAAAAACCTGAGAAATCCTCCCGTTTTCGTCATTTTCTATTTAATCGATTTACTGCCAGATCGTCATATTGGCCGCTTTTCTCTCTGAAACTGTTACATATATCGTCTGCAAGCTTATGTCGCGTGCTGCGTTATGCGGAGACAGTCAAAGCATCACAGTAGAACACAGATGAAGCTTCTCTGTTGGTGTAATCAGCGAGAAAGAACAAGTAATAAGCAGCACAATTAAAATTTTAGTTATCATTTATTGACTTATTAGCCTGCTTTGGTACCTTGGACATGAGCTAGGGCCTTAAGATTTTGCATGAAACGCGGTCTGGACGCCACGTTGCACGGGATGATGGGAAAAGTGTCCATTTGTAGTAAAAACCTAAGAAATCCGACCGTTTTCTTCATTTGCTGTCGAATCGACTTATTGGCAGATCGTCACATCGGCCGCTTTACGCTCTGAGACGGTTAAATTTATAGTCTGCAAACTTATGTCGCCTGCTGCGGTTTGCGGAGACACTAAAAGCACCACAGTAGAAGACAGAAGAAGGTGTTAAGAAGATGTATTTGGCCAGTAAGAAGCAGTACAATTCAAGTTTTAGTTATCGATTACTGACTTATTAGCCGGCTTTGGTGCCTTGGACATGATCGAGGACCTCAAGCTTTTGCATCAAACGAGGTCTGAACGCCACGTTGCACGGGGAAATGTGAAACGTGTTAATATGTAGTAAAAACCTAAGAAAACCTTTCGCATTTATTTAAGTTCCGTTAGTACAATAAGAATCTGTTAAAAAACTGACTACAATAATCATAATCTTGCTGTACAAGGGAAGTAGCTACTATTATTAACAGTATTTATTAACAGCAAATAAAACAAAAGGTAAAACAGAAAGATTATCAAATGTCTAATGGCACAGTAACGAAACTGAATACAGTTCGCGACAATTTCTTCTGAAATTATTTCACCAGGAAACAACAAGAACAGCGATTGAAGACTACTAAAGTTCCAAAATAAACCACTATACACAAACAACTAATTAGTACTTAGCTTTGGATGTCCCGCTACAGCTGCAACTGGTCAGCGCGGAATGTAAACACAGGTAAGAAGTTAAGTTGCTCGATACGAAACACTCGCAAATATCAGGTCACAACCCAAGAAAGGCGGAGGTGAATGAAGAAACCACTAATAAGTATCTTATATAGTAAATATTATCACAAAAACCGTTAAAATATGTATCTGAAACCTATAAATGTATGAAAACTTAGAGAGCGATTTCACACGCACTCACGCGCCTAATCGTAATGCCAGATCGTCGCAGTGGCAGCTTTGCTCACGGAACTGTTTACATATACATCTGGAAACTTACGTCATGTGCTGTGGTATGCGGTCGCACCACAAACAACAAAATAGGTGCTTCTCATTTGATGCAATCGGCAGGTAAGAAGTAGTACTACTCAAGTTTTAGGTATCGAAAATTCAACTGTAGGCCGGTTCTGGTGTCTTGCAGTTGATAGAGGACCTTGGAACATGTCTGTCTTTTTACCCCCCTCCGCCCTCGTAAGATGACTGTCTACGTACACCCGCCACCCCCCCCCCCCCCTCGTAATATGTCTGTCTACCTACTCACGCCTTCTGAAAATGTGTGTCTACCCACTTCCCCCTCAGAAGATGACTCTCTACTTATCCCCCCAACCGGAAAACGTCAGTTTTCCCACCCCCTCCCCCCCCTCAGAAGATGACTGTCTACCTACACACCCTCGGAAGATACCTGTCTACCTAACCCCCCCCCCCCCTCGTTTGGAACATGTCTGCCTACCTACCAGCCTCTCAAAATATGTCTTTCTATCTACATCCCCCACCCCCCTCAGAAGATCACTCACTACCTACTCCGCACGTGGATGATGTCTGTCTCCCTAACCCACCCTTCAGAAGATGTTTGCCTACCTACTACTCCATGGAAGATGTCTCTATACATACCACCTATCGGGTGATGTTTGTCTACTCGCCCCCCCCCCCCACCCCATAAGATGCCAATCTAACATCCCCCCCTGTGAAGATGCCTATCTATCGCCTAGCTCGGAAGCTACCCCAACTCAGAAGATTCCTATCTACCTGCACTTGGAAGATGACTATCTCTCCATCACCTTCAGAAGACTCTTATCTACCCCCTCAGAAGATGGCTGTCTACATACCCCACCCTCAGAATATGACTCTCTCTGATCTCCCACCCTATCTGTCTGTCTACCATTCTCACACATCGAGAGAGGTGGTACAGTGGTTAGCACACTGGACTCGCATTCGGGAGGACGACGGTTCAATCCCGTCTCCGGCCATACTGATTTAGGTTTTCCGTGATTACCCTAAATCGTTTCAGGCAAATGCCGGGATGGTTCCTTTGAAAGGGCATGGCCAATTTCTTTCCCAATCCTTCCCTAACCCGAGCTTGCGCTCCGTCTCTAATGACCTCGTTGTCGACTGGACGTTAAACACTAACCACCACCACCAC
This sequence comes from Schistocerca gregaria, assembly GCF_023897955.1. Classification (NCBI taxonomy): domain Eukaryota; kingdom Metazoa; phylum Arthropoda; class Insecta; order Orthoptera; family Acrididae; genus Schistocerca; species Schistocerca gregaria. Next base: position 2,613,251 of record NW_026061883.1, on the reverse strand, counting down.
CATTCTCACAATCAGAAACTGTCTGTCTACCTACCTCCCCCCCCCCCCCCGAAGATGTTTGCCTATCTGCCTAGGTACCGCCATTTAGATGGTGTCTGCCTACCTATACCCACTTCAAAAGATGTGTAACTGACTACCCCACCTCCGAAGATCTCTGTCAAACCCTCCTCCCATCCCTGGAGGATGTATGTGTGCAGACCCCCCTCTTGGAAGACATTTGACAACCGAAAAAACCGCTTTGGAAGATGTATGACTTCCTACCACTACCCTCGGAAGGTGTATGTCTAGCTAGCACACCCTCGAAGATGCCTGTCTATCTACCGAACCGCGGTATATGCCTGCCTCACCCTGTCAGAATATGTCTGTCTACATACCCCACATGGAAGATGTCTGTCTACTTACCCCCCCCCCCCCCCCTTGGAAGATGTTTGTCTACCTAGCCCCTCTTGGAAGATGTCTGCCCACATAAACACACACTCGGAATATGTATGACTAGCCACCACTCCCCTCGGAACATGTGTGTCTACCTACCCCACTTCCGGACATGTCTTTCTACCTATGCCCCCACTCATAAGTTGTGTGTCTACCAACCCGCCATTTGAAGATGTCTGTCAACCTGGCCCTCCCTCAGAAAATGTCTGTCTACCTGCCCACCTTGGAATATTTATGTCTACCAAAACCCGGAGGATGTCTGTCTACCCAACACTCCCCTCAGAAGATGATTGTCTACCTACCCCCGGAAGATTTCAGTCTACCTGCACCCCCTCACTTCTGAAAGATGCCTGTCAATCAACCCCTCCAACAGAAAATGTCTGTCTACCTACTGCCCCTCGAAAGTTGTATGTCTATCACCCCTCCTCGGGAGATGTCTGTCTACCTACCCCCCTTCAGAAGATGTCTATCTACCTACCCTCCACCCCCTCGGTAAATGCCTGTCTACCCAACCCCCTCTCGGGAAAAGTATGTCTATCTATCCCCACTCGGAAGATGGCTGTCTACCTACCACCTCCCTCGGAATATGTCTGTATATCTAACCCGACCTCGGAATATGATTTTCCACCTACTGCATGGGAGATGTCAGTCCACCTGCACCCCACTTTGTAAAATGCCTGTCTACTTTCCACCCCTTTGGAAGATGTCTATCATCCCACCTCGGAAGATGTCTGTCTACCTACCCCCCTCTGAACATGATTGCCTACTGAACCACAACTCAGAAGATGATTGTCTACTGACCACCCAGAAGATGGAAGCCTACCTGCCCCCTCCCACTACAACAGAAGATGACCATACATCTAACCCCCTTGGTGGATGTCTGTTAATCTCCCCCCCCCCCTTGGAGGACTTTGTCTTCCTACCCCCTCGGAAGATGTATGTATTCCATTCGCCCCTCAGAAGATGTCTATCTTCCAACCCCCCTCAGACGATTTTTGTCTACCTACCCTGCCTTGGTATATGTATGTCTTCCTACACCCCCTCATATGATGTCTGCATACCTACCCCCCTCGGAAGAAGTTTATCATCCCTCTGTTGGAGATTTTCTGTCTACCTTGCCCCCCCCCCCCTCGGAAGATATATGTCTTCATATCCTCTACCCTTGGTGCCTACATACTCAACCTCAGAAGATGTCTACCAACCTACCCCACCTTATAATAAATCTTTCTACCTACCCCCCCCCCCCTCGTAATATCTGTGTCTACCCCTCGTAAAATGTCTATCTTTCCCAGTTGGAAAGATGTCTATCATCCCACTCTTAGAAGGTGTCTGTCTACCTATCCTCCCACTCTGAAGATGTCTGTGTACCTACCCTCCCTCAGGAGATATCGGTCTAATTGCCCACCGGGACTATGTCTATCTATATACTCTCAGCCTTGGAAAATACGTGCCTACTTACTCCACCCCCTGTAAGATATCTGTCTACCTACAACCTGCCCTCGGAAACTGTCTGTCTACATACACCCTCTAATAAGATGTCTGTCTACCTACCCCACACTGTCTGTCTTCCTACCCCAACCATCCTCGGAAGATGTATGTCTACCTACCCCTCCTTGGAAAATGCCTGTCTACCTAAATCTCGCTTGGAAAATATCTGTCTGCCTACCCCCCATCCTTGGAAGGTGTCTGTCCACCAACTCTCCTGTCGGAAGATGTATGGCTACCTAACCCCCCTCAGAAGATGTCTGTCCATCTATCTGCCTGTGGGATGTGTATGTCTACCTAACTACCTTAGACAATGTCAGTCTACATACCCCCCTCGGAAGATACCTGTCTACCAATACTCCTCTACATGCCAAAACTAATAATAAGATAGCTGCCAACCTAACCCACCTCAGAAGGTCTCTGTTTATGCACCCAAACTGAACATGTATGTCTATCTACCCCCCAGAAGTTGTCTGTCTACCTGCCCCCTCAGAAAATGTCAGTCGACCTACCCCCCCTTGGAAGATTTCTGTCTACCTATAACACCTCACGGAAAATATCTGTCTACCAGCCCCCTCTCAGAAGATGTCTCTCTACCTACCACCCCCCTCAGAAGTAGTATATCTATCTACCCTACCCTTGAAACATGTCTGTCTACCTACCCCCCCCCCCCCAGTCAGCAGATGTCTGTCTACCACCTACATAAGTTGTCTATCTACACCCGCTCGGAAGATGTCTGTCCAATACACCACCCTCAGAAGATATCTGTCCTACCCCTCTCGAAAATGTTAGTCTACCTACACCCCAGATAATGAATGTCTACCAACCCCACCTCGGAAGATGATTGTCTACCTACCCCATAGAAGATGTGTTTACCTACCACCACTCGTAGTATGTGTGTTTACCTACCCCCATTGGAAAATATCGGTCTACCAACCGCCCTTGAAGATGTATGCCTACATACCCAACACCCTCGGAAGACGTCTGGCTACCTAGCTCCCCCTACGAAGATATCTGCCTTCATACCCACTTCTATTGGAAGATGTCTGTCAACATACCCAAATTCAGAAAACGACTGCCTACCTACCCCACCTCAGAAGATGTCTGCCTACCAACCACCCCTCGGAATATGTATGTCTACCTACACTCATTCGGAATATTGCTTTCTACCACCCCTCCCTCTGAACATGTCTATCTCCCTCCCTCCCTCAGAACATGTCTATCTACCAGCATCCCCCACCTCCTATGAAGTCTCTCTCACTACCCCCACCCCCTCCCCCCTTCGAAAGTGACACCCTACCTACCATCCTCAGGAAATGTCAGTCTTCCTACTCCCCATACCTCAGAAGGTGTGTCTAACTATCCCCATGGACAATGTCTGTCTACATACCCCTAGCCTCAGAAAATACTTGTCTAACTACACCCCCTCAGATTATTTCTGTCTACCTACAACCCAGCCTCGGATAATGTCTGTCTACCTACCCCCTCACTAATTGTCTCTCTACCTACGCTACCTTAGAAGATGTCTGTCTACATATCCCTCATCCTCTGAAGCTGTATGTCTACTACCCCTGCTCAGAAGATATCTGTCTACTTAAAAAAACCCTCAGAACATGTCTGTCTAACAACCCCCCCCCCTCAGTTGTCTGTCTACCTACCCCCTTGAAGATGTCTGTCTACCTACCCCCAGTAAAACATCTCTGTACCCATCTTCCCCTCAGAAAATGATTGTCTACCTACCCCTGTATGTAAGATGTCTCACTACCTACCCCACCCCTTCGGGAAATGTCTATCTATCTACCCCATCCACTCATGGAAGATGCTTATCTAATCACCTTGGAAGATGCCTTTCTACCCCAGCTCAGAAATTGTTTATCTACCCCCTCCTCAGAAGATGTCGGCCAGTGTACCACCCCTTCAGAAAATGTCTATCTACCACCCTTGGAAGATGTATGTCTGTCTACCCCTTCAAAGATATATGTCTACCTGCCCAACTCGGAAAATGTCCGTCAATGTGCCCCCCTTTGGAAAATGTCTAACATCACCAAACTCAGTAGATGTGTGTCTATCTGTCCCACACCCTCGGAAGATGTCTGTATTTCCAGCCCATCTCAGAAGAAGTATGTTTACCAACTTTACATCAGGAGAAGTCTGTCCAACTACCCCCTAGGAAGGTCTCTGTCTCCCTACCCCCTCTTGGAAGATACCTCTCTACCTACAAAACCCCTCAGAAAATGTCTGTCTACCTACCCCCTCAGAAGGTTTCTGTCTACCTACACCTCCTCAGATGATGTCTATCTACCTACCCCCCCCCCCCCCTCATCCTCAGAAGACGTATGTCTACCTACCATCCTCAGAAGATGTCTGTCTACCTAACCACCCCCCCAGAAGATTTCTGTCTATCTACTGCCTCCCTTAGAAGAAGTCTGTTACCAACACACCCATCAGAAGATGTCAGTCTACCAATCCCCACCTCAGAAGATGTCAGTCTTACCCCCCCCCCACTTGGAAAAAGTCTATCAACCTCCCTCATCAGATGTCCATCTACCACCCCATCAGAAGATGTCTGTCAACATACCCCCAGAAGATGGCACTTTTCCCAACCACAATCAGAAGATGTTTGTCTACCTGCCCTTCTGCTATAGGAAGATTACCTATCAGCCCTCAGAATGTCTGTCTACCTAAATTCCCTCAGAAGATGTCTTACTACCAACCATCCCCCCTAAGGAAAAGTCTGTCTATCTACCCCCCCCCCTCGGAGGAATTTCTATCTAACCCCTAACTAGAAGTCTGTCTACCTATACCCCCTATCTAAGGTGTCTGTCTACATACCCAACCTCCAAAGATGACTGTCTACCTCCCGCCCTCGAAAACGTTGGTGTACCCATCTTCCCCCTCAGAAGATGATTGTCTACCTACTCCCATGTGCTAGATGTCCCTCTACCTGCCTCCCTTTGGAAGATGTCTGTCTAACTGCCCGCTCCACCCACAAAGATGCCTTTCTAATACTGGCAGAACATGTCTATCAACCCCCCCTCAGATGATGTCTGTCTACCCACCCCCGGAAGAGGTCTGTGTACCCATCCCCCTCAGAAGATGATTGTCTACCTACCCCCGTACAGAAGATGCCAGTCTACTTACACCCCTTTCCGAAAATGTCTGTCTACCTACCCCATCCACGCACGGAAGATTCCTATCTACCCATCTTGGACGATGCCTTTCTACCCCAACTCAGAAATGTCTATCTACCACCATCTCAGAAGATGTCTGTCTACCTACCCCCCATTGAATATATCTGCCTACCCAACCCATCTTTGGAAGATGATTGGCTACCTACCCCATGGAAGATGTCAGGCAACCTGCCCGCTCACTTAGGAAGATGCCTACCTCCCCCTTGGAAGTGGTCTATTTTCCACCACTCAGAAGATGTCTGTCTAACTACCCCCTCTGAATGTATATCTCTGTCAACTATGTCTGTTTACCTACTCCCATAAGATGTCTATCATCCCCCTCAGAAGGTATCTTCCTATATACTCCCTCCCCTTGGAAGATGTCTGTCTACATACCCAAACTAAGATGACGTCTGCCAACCTACTCCCCCACAGAAGATGTCTGTCTACCTACCACCCTTGGAACATCTATGTCTTTCTACTCCCCAGAAGATGTCTGTCAGTCTGCCCAACTTGGAACATGTCTGTCTACGTGCCCTCCTTCGGAAGATGTCTATCATCCCCAGCCTCAGAAGAATTATGTCTATTTGTCCCGCACCAACAGTAGACGTCTGTGTACCTACCCCCTTAAGAAGAAGTCTGTTTACCAACCCCCCATCAGGAGATTCTCAAACCACCCACCAGGAAAGTCTCTGTCTACCTATCCCCCCCCCCCCCTTTGGGAGATATCTGTCTACCTACAACACAACTCGGTAAATGTCTGTCTACCTACCTCTCAGAAGATGTCTGTTTATCCACACCTCCACAGATGATGTCTATCTACCTACCCCCTGCCCCCATCCTCCGAGGATGTCTGTCTACCTACACCCTCCGAAGATTTCTGTCTACCTACCCCCCTTGGAAGATGTTGGTCTACTTACCCCTCTAGATGATGTCTGTCTAAGTACACCCATCAGAAGATGGCTGTGTACCAACCCACCAATGGGAGATGTCTGTCAACAAACCCCCTCGAAAGGTGCCTTTCTGCCTACCCCCTCAGAAGATTGTCTACCTACGAACACTCAGAAAATGTATGTATACCTACCCCCCCCCTCGGAAGAAGTCTGTCTAATTATTCCCCACCCCTTGGTAATTTCTGTCTACATACCACTCCCTTGCAAGATGTCTGTCTACCTACTCCCTCTTGAAAGATATCTGTTTACCTACATCTTCTGTGGGGAGGTAGGAAGACACACATCTTCCACGAGGGGTAGGTAGACAGACATATTCCAAAGCAGGGTACATGGTCAGACATCTTCTGAATGGTGGTAGGTAGACAGACATCTTCCAAGAGGGGGGAGAGACAGCTTCTGTGGTGATAATGGTAGACAAACAATTCCAAGGAGGGGTAGTAAGACAGACATCTTCTGAGGGGTTGTTTCTTAGTCATACGTCTTCAAGGGGGAGGCTTGGTAGACCGACATTTTCCAAGGGGGGAGACATTTTTCGATTGGGGCCAGATAGGGGAGGTAGACATTTTCCGGGGGGGGGGGAGATATTTTCGAGGGGGAGAGTAGATTGACATCTTCTGGGAGGGGGGAGATAGTATTCTTCCATGGGGGAAGGTGAGTAGTCAGACATCTTCAAAGGTTGGGGGGGGGGGGGTGTCAGTAGACAGACATCTTCCAAGAAATGTCGGTAAGTAGACAGACATCTTCTGTGGGGAGTGATGGTATGTACACTTACGTCTTCTGATGGGTTCGGGTAGATAAACAGGCATCTTTCATGAAGGGGGGATAGAGCTCCTTGAAGATGGGGTGTAGATATCTTTGGCAAGGAGGGTAGATAGACATAATCAGAGAGGGGTTTAGACATATTTCTTCCATAGTGGGGATAGATAGACTTGTCCGGAGTTTGTGAGGTAGACAGACATACAGACATCTTCCTAGAATTTGGAGGTAGACAAACATATACAGAATGGGCAGTAGACACATTCCAAATGAAGGAAGGCTGTAGAACTCTTCTGAGTCTAGGATAAATGTTCTCTGAGAGGAGGGGCTAGATGGAAATCTTAACAGGGGTGGGGTAGGTAGACATACATATTCTGAGAGGAGGGGGTTGATAGACAGGCATCTTTCATGAGGTGAGTTATAGACATCCGCGTGGGGGATAGACATCTTCTGAGGTGGGGGTAGATACACCTCTTCCGAGGAAGGTATGGATAGATAATCTTATGAGGTGGGTGTTGGTAGGCATCAGCTGAAGGGAGCTAGATTGGCATCTTCCGATGTGGAAGGGTTTAGGTAGGCATTTTTAGAGGGAGGGATTTCATCCCAGGGGTTTAGATAGGCATCTTCCAAGTGGGTGTAGAATGACATCTCAGAGAGGGGGTAGACAAAATCTTCCGAGAGGGGGTAGGTAGAAAGACATCTTTGGATGGGAGAGTAGGTAAGCAGACATCTTTTGAGTGGGGTTGGTAAACTGACATCTTCCAAAGGGGCAAGGTAGACAGATAGTTTCTGAGGGTGGGGCATAGGTAGACTGACACTTTCCGATGTGTGGTAAGTAGAATTACATCTTCTGAAGTGATGGGGTAGGATTTTCCGAAGGGGTGTAGGTTTACAGACATATACCTAGGGGGAAGGTAGACAGACATGTCCCGAGTGGTGGTAGGTAGACAGCCATCTTCCAGTTGGGTAGGTACACAGACATCATCCAAGGGGGTTAGAAGGACAGACATTTTCCATGTGGGGGTTGGTAGACATAAATCATCTGAGGGGGGAGAGACATCTTTTGAGGGGAGGGTACATAGACGGACATCTTCAGAGAGGAGGTAGTCATCCTCCGAGAGGGAGATAGTCATCCTCCGAGAGGGGGAGTAGATGTCTTCCAAGATGGGAGGCAGTTGTACATCTTCCACTGGTCTTAGCTAGGCAGACATCTTCTGAGGGAGGGTATGTAGACAGACATCTTCTGAGGGGGATAACGTCGACAGTCATCTTCTGATCGGGGTGGGTGGGTAGACAGACATCTTCCGAGTGGTGGTAGGTATGGAGGCATCTTCTGAGGCTGGATTCGGTAGACAGGCATCTTCCAAGGGGGGGTGTTGGAAGACAGATATCTTTCAAGGGGTGGGAAACATCTTCTAAAGGATGCAGTTTGGTAGACAGTATCCTCCGAGAGGGGCCTAGACATTCTGTGAGGGAGATAACGTCGACAGTCATCTTCTGATGGGGGTGGGTAGGTAGAAAGACATCTTCCGAGGAGTGTTAGGTATGGAGACATCTTCTGAGCCTGGGTGCGGTAGAAAGACATCTTCCAAGGGGGGGAAGGGGGGTGTTGGAAGACAGACATCTTCCAAGGGGTGGGAAGCACCTTCTAAAGGATGCAGTTTGGTAGACAGACATCCTACGAGAGAGGATGTAGACATTCTCAGATGGGGAGTGTATATCTTCTGAGAGGAGTGGTAGATTGACATATTCCGAGAGGGGGGAGATACTTTTCTTCCATGGCGGCAATAGATACATATCTTCCCAGAGGAGTACATAGATAGACATGTTTAAATGTGTGGTGAATGTAGACAGACAACTTTCGAGAAAGGGGGGGGGGTAGGTATACAGACATCCTCAGAGGGGGTGGGTTGGGAGACAGACATCTTCCGAGATAGGGATAAGATAGAGACAAATCATTCAAGGTGTGGTAGATAAATATACAGATTCTGAGGGGTTTAGGTAAACATTCATATTATGACGGGTTGTGGGTGTAGGTAGACAGAAACCATCCGAGGAGGGGTATTTAGGCAGATAACGTCTGAGAGGGGTTATGAAGACTGACATCTTCTGAGGGGTTGTAGGAGGACAGACGTCTTCCCAGTGGAGGGTTGGTAGACAGACATCTTCAGATGTGGGGTGGGGTAGGTAGCCAGACATCTTCCAATAGGAGGTTGGTAGGCAGACATATCATGTGAGGGGATGGTTGTAGACAGCCTTCTTCTGATGGGTGGGTGGGTAGACTGACATCTTCCATGATGGGGCGTAGGCAGAGAGACATTGTCCGAGGCAGGGTGACTATAGACATTTTTTGAGAGGGGGGGAGTTAGACAGACTTCTTCTGGGGGGTTGTAGGTAAACTGACCTCTTCAGAGGGGTGGTGTAGAATGACATTTGCCAAGAGCGGTAGGTAGAGAGACATTTTCAAATGGTGGAAAGTAGTCAACATCTTCTGATGAGTGTAGGTAGACAGACATCTTCTGAGGGGGATGTGTAGATGGACATACATCTTCCGATGGTTGGTGGGTACATAGACAGACATATTCCAATGGGTGCGGTAGGTAGACAAACATCTTCCAAGTGCGGGCGTCATAGATAGATATCATACAAAAGTTCATGTAGGTAGACACACATCTTCTGAGGGGGTGTAGGGAGACAGACATTTTCCGAGGGGTGTACATAGACATACATTTTCCAAGTGGGGTCTAGGTAGACAGACATCTTCAGATGAGGGGGTAATTAGACAATCATCTTCTGGGGTAGGTAGACAGACATATTCAGAAGTATGGGTTGGTAGACAATACTTTATGACTGGAGGGATGTAGAGAGACATCTTCCAAGGGGTGTAAGTAGGTAGACAGACCTCTTCCGAAGCAGAGGTGTTGGTAAACAGACAATTATCATGGACAGGGTTAGGTAGGCAGACATCTTCCCAGTGAAGTTTTTTAGACAGGCATCTTCCGACGAAGGGTTAGGTAAACTGACACCTTCTGAGGCAGGGTAGGTAGATAGTCATCTTCAGAGGGGTGTTTGGTATACAGACATCTTCCGAATGGGTGTAGGTATACAGACATATACCTAAGGGGGAGGTAGACAGACATCATGGGAGTGGGGGTACATAGACAGACAGGTGGGTAGGTATACTGACATCTTCCGAGGGGGATTAGGAGGACAGACATTTTCCATTTGAGGGTTGATAGACTTACATCATCTGAGGGAGGAGAAATATCTTTCGAGAGGGGGGTATGTAGACAGACATCTTCAGAGAGAGGGTAGACATCATCCGAGAGGGAGGTAGTCATCCTCCAAGACAGGGGTAGATATCTTCCTAGAGGGGTGTAAATAAATATCTTCCAAGATGCGAGGTAGATGGACCTCTTCCGAGGGTTTTAGGTAGGCAGACATGTTCCGAGGCGTGGCATGTAGACATACACCTTCTGAGGGGAATAAGGTCATCTTCTTATGGGAAATGGATAGGTAGACAGACATATTCCAAGGGAGGGGGGGGGTAGGTTAGGAGGAGATATATTCTGAGGGTGAGTTCAGTACACAGACATCTTCTGCGGGGTGTTCATTGTAGACAGACATCTTTCAAAGGGGGTGAGACATCTTCCAAAGTATGCGTTTTGGTATACAGACATCCTCCAAGAGGGGTGTGGACATTCTCTGATGTGGGAGTAGATATCTTCCCAGAGGAGTGGTAGTTTAACAACTTCCGGGAGGGGGGGGGGGGGTAGGCAGACAGATATCCTCAGAGGTAGGGGTAGGGAGACAGATATCTCCCACAGGAGGGATAAAATCGAATCATTTGAAGGGGGTAGATAGGCATACATCTTCTGAGGGGTTTAGGTAGACATTCATCTTATGACAGGGGAAGGGGGTAGGTAGACAGATCATGTGGGGGGGGGGGATATGTAGACAGATATCTTACGAGAGGGGGGTAGGTAGGCAGACATATTCTGAAGAGTTGTAGGAGGACGGACATATTCCAAGGGGGTAGGTAGACAGGCATCTACAGAGGGGGGTTAGGTAGACAGTCGTCATCAGAGGTGTATAGGTAGACAGACATCTTCTAAGGGGTTTGGTAACCGACATTTCCTAAGGAGTGGCAGGTAGACAAACTTTTTCCGAGTGTGGGTGGGTATGTAGACAGACACCTGTAAGGAATTGTAGGCTGACAGACAACCTTTGTGATAGATGGTAGGTAGGCAGAAATATTCTGAAGGGAGGGTTGGAAAACATATATCTTCCAATGGGAGGGGTAGGTAGTCATACATCTTCTGAGGGCTGGGTTTAGGTATACAGAGATCTTTCCAAGGGGGGGCAGGTAAGTAGACAGACATATACTCAGGGTAGGGGGATGAGAGACAGACATTTTCCGAGGGGGAGGGGTAGGTAGACAGACATCTTCTGATGGTTGGGTAGGTAGACAGACATCTTCCGGGATGGATAGCTAATCGGACATGGTTTGAGGGAGCTTAGGTAGACAGACATTTCCGATGGGGAGTGTAGGTAGACAGACATATTCCAAGGGTGGGGAGATGAGAGACAGACATTTTCTGATGTGGAGATAGGTAGACAGACGTCTTCTGAGGGGTTGTAGGTAGACAGACATCTTCCAAGCGGGAGCTGTAGGTAGACAGACATCTTCAGAAGGAGATTGTAGGTTGATGGACATATTTTGTGCAGGTAATGATAGATAAACAAATTCCAAGGGGTGGTAGTTTAACAGATATCTTCCCAGGGGGGCTGAGTAGATAGACAGACATCATCCAACGTGGGTAGACAGACATATTCCAGGTGGAGTAGACATCCTCCAAGGGGTAGACATCTTCGAATGGTGGTGAGGGTAGGTAGACAGACATCCTATGAGAGTGGGGTTAGAGATTCTCTGAGAGGGGGGTGTAGATAGCTACTGAGAGTGGAGGTAGATAGACATATTCCAAGTGGGGGGGGGGGTTGGATAGAAATCTTCCGGGGGTTGAAATTTGGCAGTTGGTAGACTGGGCTCTTCTGAGACTGTGTTTGGAAGACATTTTCCGAGGTGGGAGGTAGACAGATATATTCCGAGGCAGTTGGTAGGTAGACAGACTAATTCCAGGGTGGTTGGTATGCTGACAGACATCTTCTGAGGGGGGGGGGTAGACAGACATCGCCTGAGGGGCTGGAAGACACCTTCCAAAGTTTGGGGGTCGCTAGACATCTTCCGAGACAGGGGTAAACAACTTCCGAGTGGGGGGGCTGAGTAGGGGTTGGGATAGGTCGACAGACAAATTCCGAGAGGGCAGGTAGGTAGATAGACATCTCCTTAGTGTGGGGGGGGGGGGGGGTTGAGAGACATCTTTCAGGGTGATAGACATCTTACGAGGTGGGGAGAGAGTTTTTGTGGGGGTGTAGATAGACATCTTCACAGGGTGAGGTAGGTGGACAAACATCTTCCTTAGGGGGGTGACGTAGGCAGACATCTGCCGAGGGGGTAGGTAGATAGACATCTCCTGTGGAGAGTTACGTAGACTGACATTTTCTAACGAGGCAAGTAGGTAGAATTACATATTAGGTGGTGGGGCGATGAGAGACAGACAGCTTTCGATGGGGTAGAGGTAGTATGAAATCTTCCGATGTGGGAGGTGTAGGTAGATATCTTCTGGGAGGGGTGGGTACACAGACATCTCCCGAGGGGTGGGGTAGGTAGACATTCATATTCTGTGGGGAGGGGTAGGTAGTCATACATATTCTAAGGGGAGGGGGTTTAGGTAGACAGACATATTCCAAGGGTGTGGGTAGGTATACAGACATCATCTGAGGGGGGAGGGGAGGTGCAGGTTGACAGAGATCTTCCATGGATGGGTAGCTCGGTAGATATCTTCTGAGGGGGATAGATAGGCATATTTCGAAGGTGGGGTAGATAGGCACCTTCCCAAGGGGGGGGGGGGGGGGGGGCAGATCATCATGTGTGTGACGTCACGTGAGCTGCACTGCTGTTGAAATAGCTTGTTAATGTTTTATAAATTTTAGACTTCATTTACGTATTTTAAAGTTTTTTTGTGTTATTATTTTTGCCGTAAAAGCAAATTATTTGTGGATATTCATTTATCTCAGTCTTTCTTCCTGTGGTATTGACTCGAGTGGTCTATTATTTGTGAGTGTGCTTTCATGGTTCGTCTAAGCCTCGCGCCTCATCAGTGTGTTTACATTTTGCGGCGTGCACTGCCTCTGTAGCGGTTATAAGTTAAGTACTGACGAACTTGTTTGTGCTCTGTAATACAGTTATTAAACTGAATAGATTGCAGTGGTGTTGCTTGCCATTTTTGGCGAAATAATGACTTAATAAACTCTTGTAATCGTTCGCTCGCTGTGTTTTATAGAGTTTTCAGTGTGTTGAAGTCGTTTAGTAAATTTCGTGCTTTAGTTTTCAACTGGCGTTTAGTTTAAATTTTTTGGTTTTAGCCAATAATTTTGTGAAGTTTTGCTGGTATTGGTATCGGCTGTGTTGTAGTAGTGTTAATACAAGAAGCTGCTTTCTTAGTAGACAGAGAATTTCGAGACCATAGTTGTTAGTTCTTAAATAGTGCTGCTTTTGTAACTGAACTTTGGTAACGTAGACGTATAGTTTTTTTTAGTAACTGTAAAATTTTATCGTGAGTGAGAAGTGATGGCTATGTCGTAGGTTTGTGAGTAGTGGATTACGCTGTGGGATTTGTTCAAAGTATTTTCATTGGGGGGAATGCAGTGGGGAAGCCAGTGGTCATTTGAGGGTGATCCTGTCCTGGGAATGTAGAATCTGTAGTAGAAACAAGTTAATAGAGGAGCAGGAGCGTAAGATCTGTGCCCTTCAGGTGCAGTTACAATGCGCAAAGGAGGAACTAGATAAGTTGAGGAGGGTGAAGGGTGCTGGGGAATGGGAACTGGCAGGTGACAAGAAGATAGATAGGAAAAGGAGGTAGTCAGACAGTTTTACTTTGCATACATGCAATAGATACGACAAACTGTCAAAGTTGAGCGGAGAGGAGCCTCGTGTAGCTGTATATGGAGGTAACTTGCAGCCGTCCTCAGCAATTAGGAGGCCTAGGTTCTGCTGCTAGGTAGTTACCGGGTAGAGGTGTGGGCCAGCATTTGCAAGAAGTTTTGTGGAGTGAGTACCAGGTCACAAGCATTGTGAAGCCTAATGCAGGGTTGGCTCAGGTGGCTGAAAGCATAGGGGAGTTATGTAAGAATTTTACAAAGGAGGATCAGGTAGTGATAGTGGGTGGTGCTGGGAGCAGTCACAATAGGGACAGGGGGTATGATGTCAGTGGTGACTTGGTTAAGATAGCTACTCAAACTGGTGGCACTAATGTGCTTTTCGTGCAACTGTTTCAGCATAATGATCGGGCACACCTTAATGCGGCTGTTGGGCGCGTAATTGTGGGGCTGGGGAGTGCACTGATGGGAGAGGGCGTGGATCACATCTCAGTGGTGCCAGTTGGGTCTATCAGTAGATGGGGTTTCACTAGGCATGGCCTTCCCCTCAATAGGTATGCGAAGGAGAGGCTACCTAAGCTTATAGGTGACAGTGTAGTGGGTGGTGGTGGCGGTAGTGGTGTCACTCATGGAAAAATTCCTGTAGTAGTTGGTGTTAGAGCTGCACCTTTTTAATACTGAAGTCAGCTGATTGGTATACCTGCTTAAAGGAAGTGCTTCTAAGTTTCAAAAATGGTTCTAATGGCTCTGAGCACTATGCAAATTAACATGTGGGGTCATCAGTCGCCTAGAACTTAGAACTAATTAAACCTAACTAACCTGAGGACATCACACACATCCATGCCCGAGGCAGGATTCGAACGTGCGACCGTAGCAGTCGCGCGGTTCCGAACTGAGCGCCTAGAACCGCAAGACCACCGCGGCCGGCGTGCCTCTAAGGGCTCTCCTCCAGAGGATGTAATGTTTCCAAGTAGAGAAGGAATTGGCATATTTCATCAGAATATAAGAGTTATTAGGGATAAAGTTAGTGAACTGCTAACAGATGTTAACGCTGAAATTATTTGTATATCAGAGCACCACTTCAATAAATTGATAATTTATAGGCTTCCTTTACCAGGCTACATATTAGCTGGCTGTTTCTCAAGGAGTTTCTTGCGGGGTGGGGAGGTGTCACCGTACATAAAAAACAGTACGTTATTTGAGTCCATAGACTTATCACGACACTGCACTGAACAGATATTTGAAAGTTGTGCAGCATTTGTTGAATTTAGTGAAACTCAACTTCTAATTGCTTGTGTTTATAGGGCCTCTAACTCCAACTTCAGAGCATTTTTGCTTAAGCTAGAGAGGGTTCTTGATTCACTTTGTAGGAAGTACCAGCAAGTAGTTATATGTGGGGGACTTCAATATTAATTTTGTATATGATTGTGCAAGAAAAAGGGGGGTTGGGTTGTTTGGGGAAGGAGACCAGACAGCGATGTCATTGGTCTCATCGGATTAGGGAAGGATGGGGAAGGAAGTCGGCCATGCCCTTTGAGAGGAACTAACCCAGAATTTGCCGGGAGTGATTTAGGGAAATCACGGAAAACCTGAATCAATATGGCTGAACGCGGGACTGAACCGTCGTCCTCCCGAATGTGAGTCCAGTGCCTTAACCACTGCGCCACCTCGCTCGGTCCCAAGAAAAATGATGTTGGTAGATCACCTAAATTCATATGATCTGATGCCAACTGTGTTTTTTTTTCAAACTAGGGTGCAGGCGAATAGTAGCACGGTCATAGACAATATTTTTATTCGTTCCTCAATACTAGATGGGCATCCTGTTAGTAAAAGTGTGAATGGCCTTTCAGACCATAATGCACAAATTTTAACACTAAAAGGTTTTTGTACTCAACTCAATGTCATATTTAGTTACAAAGAACGTAGGAAAGTCAATCCAACAGCAATAGAGTGTTTTTTAAAACTTGTCAAGGAACAAGAGTGGCAAGATGTTTATAGTGCCAATAATACAGATGATAAATACAATGCTTTCCATGGCACATTTCTCATGCTCTTTGAGAGTTGTTTTCCATTAAAACATTCTGAATGGGGTACTAGCAGTAATAGACAGCACAGTTGGCTGACTAGTGGGATAATGATTTCATGTAAAACATAGGGCGAATTATATCAAAATGTTCGAAGTAGTCACAATCAAGCTAAATAAAAATTTAGTTCCAACAGGAAATCATACAAATTTCTTAGCAAATACCTTTCTGAGATTGACGTCTGAAATACTCCTCTGTGATACAAACAAGAGAGAGATTGAGTCAATAACTATATCACTGAAGACTAAGGACTCTCATGGATATGATGGAGTGCCTAGCAGCATGTTAAAGTACTGTGCTGCACATGTTAGCCCTGTATTTAGCCATATTTGCAATTTTTCCTTTAGAACTGGTCAGTTTCCTGACCGATTAAAGTACTCATCAGTAAAGCCGCTTTATGAAAAGGGAGAAAGGGATAATGTAGCTAATTTTAGACCTACTTCTATGCCATCAGTGTTTGCAAAAGTTACCGAAAAGGCTGTGCATGTAAGGTTAATTGATCATTTGATATCACACAATTTGCTGTCAAATGAACAGTTCGGTTTTAGAAGCCGTTTGACAACTGAAAATGATGTATTCTGGCGTACAGACGTACTTTTATGCAAAATCGTAAGGTCCTAGCTCTTGTCCAATGCACCAAAGCCGACAAATAAGGGAATAACCGATAACTAAAACTTGAATAGTACTGCTTCTTACTGGCTATTACATCTTCTTAGAAGATATTTCTGTGTTCTAATAGAATGTTTTCATTTTTTTCCGCATACCGCAACACGCGACATAATTTTGCAGACGATAAATGTAACCGTTTCAGAGAGAAAAGCGGCCAATGTGAAGATGTGGCAATAAAGTCGATTCGATAGCAAATGACGAAAGCGGGCGGATTTCTGAAGTTTTTACTACGTATGAACAGTTTCACATTCTCCCGTGCAACGTGGTTTCCAGACGTCGTTTCATGCTGAATCTTTAGGTCGTCGGTCATGTCCAATGTACCAAAGCCGGCAAATAAGTGAATAACCGATAACTAAAACTTGACTACTACTGCTTGTTACTAGCCGATAACATCTTCTTAGAAGCTTCTTCTGTGACTACTATAGTGCTTTTAGTGACTGCGCATACCGCGGCAAGCGACATAACTTTGTATACGATGAATGTAACCGTTTCAGAGAGAAAAGCCACCAGTGTGACGATCTGTCATTAAGTCGATTCTTATGCAAATGACGAAAACGGTTGGATTTCTCATGGTGTTACTACATATGAAAGCTTTTCTCATTCTCCCGTACAACGTGGCGTACAGACGTACTTACATGCAAAATCTTAAGATCTTAGCTCATGTCCAATGTACCGTTTCAGAGAGAAAAGCGGCCAATATGACGGTCTGACATTAAGTCGATTCGATGGAAAATGTCGAAAACGGGCGGATTTCTCATGTTGTTACTACATATGAACATTTTTTATATTCTCCCGTGCAACGTGGCGTACAGACGTACTCTCATGCATAATCTTAAGGTCCTAGCTCATGTCCAATGCACCAAGGCGGCAAATAAGTGAATAACCGATAACTAAAGCATGTATATTACTGCTTCCTACTTTCGATTATATCTTCTTTGAAGCTTTTTCTGTCTTCTAATATAATGTTTTCAGTTTTTTCCGCACACCCCAACACGCGACATAACTTTACAAACGATAAATGTAACCGTTTCAGAGAGAAAAGTAACCGATATGACGATCTGGCAATAAGTCGATTCAATGGCAAATGTCGAAAACGGGCGGATTTCTCATGTTGTTAGTACATATGAACACTTTTCACATTCTCCCGTGCAACGTGGCGTACAGACGTACTTTCATGCAAAATCTTAAGGTCCTAGCTCATGTCCAACCGTGCGACTGCTAAGGTCGCAGGTTCGAATCCTGAATGGGGCATGGATGTGTGTCATCTCCTTGGGTGAGTTAGGTTTAAGTAGTTCTAAGTTCTAGGGGACTAACGACCTCAGCAGTTGAGTCCCATTGTGCTCAGAGCCATTTGAACTGATGTTCAATGCACCAAAGCCGGCAAATAAGTCAATAGTTTAGTTCTGCTTGCTGCTTTCGATTACATCTTCTTAGAAGCTTTTTTTGTGTTCTAATATGATGTTTTCAGTTTCTTCCGCATATTGCAATACGCGACATACATTTCCAGACGATAAATGTAACTGTTTCAGAGAGAAAAGCGGCCAGTGTGACGATCTGGCATCAAGTCGATTCGATGGCAAATGACGAAAGCGGGTGGATCTCTCAAATTTTTACTACATATGAACAGTTTTCACATTCCCCCGCGCAATGTGATTTCCAGACGTCGTTTCATGCGAAATCTATAGGTCGTCGGTCATGTCCAATATACCAAAGCCGGCAAATAAGTGAATTACCGATAGCTAAATCTTGAATAGTACTGCTTCTTATTGGCGATTACATCTTCTTCGAAGCTTTTTCTGTGTTCTAATATAATGTTTTCAGTTTTTTTCCATACCGCAACACGCGACATAATTTTGTCGACGATGGATGTAACCTGTTCAGAGAGAAAAGCGGCCAATGGGACGATCTGGCAATACATTCGACTCGATAGCAAATGACGAAAGCGATCGGGTTTCTCAGGTTTTTACTACATATGAACACTTTCCACATTCTCCCGTGCAACGTTTCGTACAGACGTACTTTCTTGCAAAATCCTAAGGTCCTAGCTCATGTCCAATGCACAAAAGCCGGAAAATAAGTGAATAAACCGATAACTGAAACTTGAATAGTACTGCTTCTTACTGGCAAATACATCTTTTTTGAAGCTTTTTCTGTATTCTAATATAATGTTTTCAGTTTTTTCCGCATACCGCTACACGCGACATAATTTTGCATACGATAAATGTAACCGTTTCAGAGAGAAAAGCGGCCAATGTTACGATCTGGCATTAAGTCGATTCGAACGCAAATGACGAAAACTGGCGGATTTCTCATGTTGTTACTATTATGTACACCTTTCTCATTCTCCCGTGCAACGTGGCGTACAGACGTACTTTCATGCAAAATCTTAATGTTATAGCTCACGTCCAATGCACCAAAGCTTGCAAATAAGTGAATAACCGATAGCAAAAACTTGAATAGTACTGCTTCCTACTTTCGATTACGTCTTCTTAGAAGCTTTTTTGTGTTCTGATATGATGTTTTCAGTTTTTTCCGCATATTGCAATACGCGACATAAATTTCCAGACGATAAATGTAACTGTTTCAAAGAGAAAAGCGGCCAATGTGAAGATTTGGCAATACATTCGATTCGATAGCAAATGACGAAAGCGATCGGATTTCTCAGGTTTTTACTACATATGAACACTTTCTACATTCTCCCGTGCAACGTGGCGTACAGACGTAATTTCATGCAAAATCCTAAGGTCCTAGCTCACGTCCAATGCAACAAAGCCGCAAATAAGTGAATAACCGATCGCTTAAACTTGAATAGTACTGCTTCCTACTTTCGATTACATCTTCTTGGAAGCTTTTTCTGTGTTCTATTATGATGTTTTTAGTTTTTTCCACATATTGCAAACACGTGACACAAATTTCCAGACGATAAATGTAACCGTTTCAGAGAGAAAAGCGGCCAATATGAAGATCTGGCAAATAAGTCGATTCGATAGCAAATGACGAAAGCGGGCGGATTTCTGAGGTTTTTAATACATATGAACACTTTCCACATTCTCCCGTGCAACGTGGCGTACGGACGTACTTTTATGCAAAATCTTAAGGTCCTAGATCATGTCCAATGCACCAAAGCCGGCAAATTAGTAAATAACCAATAGCTAAAACGTGAATAGTACTGCTTCCTACTTTCGATTACATCTTCTTAGAAGCTTTTTCTGTGTTCTATCATGATGTTTTCAGATTTTTCCGCATATTGCAAAACACGTGGCAAAAATTTCCAGACGATAAATGTTACCGTTTTAGAAAGAAAAGCGGCCAATGTGAAAATCTGGCAATTAATTAGATTCGATAGCAAATGACGAAAGCGGGCGGATTTCTGAGGTTTTTACTACATATGAACACTTTCGACATTCTCGCGTGCAACGATGCGTACGGACGTAATATTATGAAAAATATTAAGGTCCTAGCTCATGCCCATTGCACCAAAGCCGGCAAATAAGTCAATAGAATATTTCTGCTTGGTACTTTCGATTACATCTTCTTAGAAGCTTTTTTGTGATCTAATATGATTTTTTCAGTTTTTTCCTCATATTGCAATACGCGACATAAATTTTCAGACGATAAATGTAATTGTGTCAGAGATAAAAGCGGCCAATGTGAAGATCTGGCAATAAAATAGATTCGGTAGCAAATGACGAAAGCTGGCGGTTTTCTGTAGTTTTTAGTACATATGAACAGTTTCCACACTCCCCCGTGCAAAGTGGTTTCCAGACGTCGTTTCATGCAAAACTTTAGGTCGTCGGACATGTCCAATGTACCAAAGGCGGAAAATAAGTGAATAACCGAGTACTAAATCTTGAATAGTACTGCTTCTTATTGGCGATTACATCTTCCTAGAATGTGCTTCTGTATTATACTATGTTGCTTTTGTGTCGCCACATACCGCGGCAAGCGACCTATCTTTGCAGACGATGAATGTAACCGTTTCAGAGAGAAGAGCGGCCAATGTGGCGATCTGCCATTAAGTCGATTCGATAGCAAATGACGAAAACGGGAGGATTTCTGAGGGTTTTACTACATATGAAGACATTTTGCATTCACCCGTGCAACGCGGCTGCTAGTCCTCCCTTCATGCAAAATCTTAAGGTCTTAGCTCATTTCCAAGGCACCGACGAAGGGAAAAACGTCAGTAATCGATAACTAAAACTTGAATTTTACTGCTTCTTACTGGCTATTACATCAACTTAGAAGCTTCTTCTGTGTTCTACTATGGTGCTTTTAGTGTCTCCGCATTCCGCACCGCGCGACATAGCTTTGCACGCGATAAATGTAACCGTTTCAGGAGAAGAGCGGTCAACGTGACCATATGACACTGAGTCGATTCGATTGCAGATGACGAAAACAGGCGGATTTCTTAGGTTTTTACTACATATGAACACTTTTTATATTTTCACGTGCAACGTGGCAGCTAGGCGTCCCTTCATGCAAAATCTTAAGGTCCTAGCTCATGTCCATGGCACCAAAGCCAGCTCAAAAGTCAAAAATCGATAACTAAACTTGAATTGTACTGCTTCTTACTGGCATTTACATGAAATTAGAAACTTCTTCTGTGTTCTTTTATGGGGATTTTAGTGTCTCCGCATCCGCAGCAGGCGACATAGCTTTGCACATGATAAATGTCACTGTTCTACATCTACATCTACATCTACATGACTACTCTGCAATTCACATTTAAGTGCTTGGCAGAGGGTTCATCGAACAACAATCATACTATCTCTCTACTATTCCACTCTCGAACAGCGAGCGGGAAAAACGAACACCTAAACCTTTCTGTTCGAGCTCTGATTTCTCTTATTTTATTTTGATGATCATTCCTACCTATGTAGGTTGGGCTCAACAAAATATTTTCGCATTCGGAAGAGTAAGTTGGTGACTGAAATTTCGTAAAAAGGTCTCGCCGCGACGAAAAACGTCTATGCTGTAATGACTTCCATCCCAACTCGTGTATCATATCTGCCACACTCTCTCCCCTATAACGCGATAATACAAAACGAGCTGCCTTTCTTTGCACCCTCACGATGTCCTCCGTCAATCCCACCTGGTAAGGATCCCACACCGCGCAGCAATATTCTAACAGAGGACGAACGAGTATAGTGTAAGCTGTCTCTTTAGTGGACTTGTTGCATCTTCTAAGTGTCCTGCCAATGAAACGCAACCTTTGGCTCGCCTTCCCGACAATATTATCTATGTGGTCCTTCCAACTGAAGTTGTTCGTAATTTTAACACCCAGGTACTTAGTTGAATTGACAGCCTTGAGAATTGTACCATTTATCGAGTAATCGAATTCCAACGGATTTCTTTTGGAACTTAAGTGGATCATCTCACACTTTTTTTACTTAGCGTCAACTGCCACCTGACACACCATACAGCAATCTTTTCTAAATCGCTTTGCAGCTGATACTGGTCTTCGGATGACCCTACTAGACGGTAAATTACAGCATCATCTGCGAACAGTCCAAGAGAACTGCTCAGATTGTCACCCAGGTCATTTATATAGATCAGGAACAGTAGAGGTCCCAGGACGCTTCCCTGGGGAACACCTGATATCACTTCAGTTTTACTCGATGATTTGCCGTCTATTACTACGAACTGCGACCTTCCTGACAGGAAATCACGAATCCAGTCGCACAACTGAGACGATACCCCATAGCTCCGCAGCTTGATTAGAAGTCGCTTGTGAGGAACGGTGTCAAAAGCTTTCCGGAAATCTAGAAATACGGAATCAACTTGAGATCCCCTGTCGATAGCGGCAATTACTTCGTGCGAATAAAGAGCTAGCTGCGTTGCACAAGAGCGATGTTTTCTGAAGCCATACTGATTACGTGTCAATAGATCGTTCCCTTCGAGGTGATTCATAATGTTTGAATACAGTATATGCTCCAACACCCTACTGCAAACCGACGTCAATGGTATAGGTCTGTAGTTAAATGGATTACTCCTACTACTCTTCTTGAACACTGGTGCGACCTGCGCAATTTTCCAATCTGTAGGTACAGATCTATCGGTGAGCGAGCGGTTGTATATGAGTGCTAAGTAGGGAGCTATAGTATCAGCGTAATCTGAAAGGAACCTAATCGGTATACAATCTGGACCTGAAGACTTGTCCGCATCAAGCGATTTGAGTTGCTTCGCAACCCCTAAGGTATCTACTTCTAAGAAACTCATGCTAGCAGATGTTCGTGTTTCAAATTCTGGAATATTCCATTCGTCTTCCCTGCTGATGGAATTTCGGAAAACTGCGTTCAATAACTCCGCTTTAGCGGCACAGTCGTCGATAACAGTACCATCGGCACTGCGCAGCGAAGGTATTGACTGCGTCTTGCCGCTTGTGTACTTTACATACGACCAGAATTTCTTCGGATTTTCTACCAAATTTCGAGACAATGTTTCGTTGTGGAACCTATTAAAGGCATCTCGCATCGAAGTACGTGCCAAATTTCGCGCGTCTGTAAATTTTAGCCCATCTTCAGGATTTCGCGTTCTTCTGAACTTCGCATGCTTTTTCCGTTGCCTCTTCAACAGCGTTCGGACCTTTTTTTGAGTACCACGGGGGATCCGTTCCATCTCTTACCAATTTATGAGGTATGAATATCTCAATTGCTGTTGCTACTATATCTTTGAATTTGAGCCACATGTCGTCTACATTCGCATAGTCAGTTCGGAAGAAATGGAAATTGTCTTTTAGGAAGGCTTCTAGTGGCACTTTATCCGCTTTTTTAAATAAAATTATTTTGCGTTTGTTTCTGATGGATTTGGAAGAAATGGTATTGAGCCTAGCTACAATGACCTTGTGATCACTAATTCCTGTATCAGTCATGATGCTCTCTATCAGCTCTGGATTGTTTGTGGCCAAGAGGTCAAGTGTGTTTTCGCAACCATTTACAATTCGCGTGGGTTCGTGGACTAACTGCTCGAAATAATTTTCGGAGAATGCATTTAGGACAATCTCGGAAGACGTTTTCTGCCTACCACCGGTTTTGAACAAGTATTTTTGCCAACATACCGAGGGTAGGTTGAGTCCCCACCAACTATAACTGTATGAGTGGGGTATTTATTTGTTACGAGACTCAAACTTTCTCTGAACTGTTCCGCAACTATATCATCGGAGCCTGGGGGTCGGTAGAAGGAGCCAATTATTAACTTAATTCGGCTGTTAAGTATAACCTCCACCCACACCAATTCGCACGGAGTATCTACTTCGACTTCACTACAAGATAAACCACTACTGACAGACACAAACACTCCACCACCAATTCTGCCTAATCTATCTTTCCTGAACACCGTCTGAGACTTTGTAAAAATTTCTGCAGAACTTATTTCAGGCTTTAGCCAGCTTTCTGTACCTATAACTATATCAGCTTCTGTGCTTTCTATTAGCGCTTGAAGCTCAGGGACTTTTCCAGCGCAACTACAACAATTTACAACTAAAATTCCGACTGTTCCTTGATCCAAGCACGTCCTGTAATTGCCAAGCACCCTTTGACATTTCAGCCCATCCCGCACTTTCCCGAGGCCTTCTAACCTAAAAAACCGCCCAGTCCACGCCACACAGCCTCCGCTACCCGTGTAGCCGCCAGCTGAGTGTAGTGAACTCCCGACCTATTCAGCGGAACCCGAAACCCAACCACCCTATGGCGCAAGTCTAGGAATCTGCAGCCAATACAGTCGCAAAACCGTCTGAGCCTCTGATTCAGACCCTCCACCCGGCTCTGCACCAAAGATCTGCAGTCGGTTCTGTCAACGATGCTGAAGATGGTGAGCTCTGCCTTCATCTCGTAAGCAAGACCGGCAGCCTTCACCAAATCAGATAGCCGCTGGAATCCAGAGAGAATTTCCTCAGATCCAAAGCGACTCAATTCATTACTGCCGACATGTGCCACCACCTGCAGCAGGCTGCACCCTGTGCTCTCCATAGCATCCGGAAGGACCCTTTCCACATCAGGAATGACTCCTCCCGGAATGCACACGGAGTGCACACTGGATTTCTTCCCCTCCTTAGCCGCCGTATCCCTAAGGGGCCCCATTACGCGCCTAACATTGGAGCTCCCAACTACCAGTAAGCCCACCCTCTGCGATTGCCTGGACCTTGAAGGCTGAGAATGATCCTCTGAAACAGGGCAGGCAGCTGCATCTGGCTCAGCCAGAGACAGTGCGTGAAACCGGTTTGTCAGACGCACCAGAGAGGCTTTCTGTTCAGCCTCCGGGGACGCCTTTCGCTGCCTGCCACGCCTTGGAACGACCTCCCAATCAACCACAGGCGAGGGCTCAGCCCCATTGCGGGCAGCAACCGGGGCAACCACAGCGGCAGACCGATCTGGGGACAGACGGGACGAGGTTGACATCCCCGTGATACCCGAGTCCGGCTCCCCACAGTGGTGCCCATTGGAAACAGCCTCAAGCTGCGCGACCGAAGTCAGCGCCGATTGCAGCTGTGAGGGAAGGGATGCCAAGTCAGCCCTCATCCGAACACAGCAATCGCAGTCCCTGTCCATTCTAATCGATGTTTAACAACACAAGTCCTTGCCTAGATAACGCAAGCGGAACACGCAAAGAATGTATCAACTAACCTGTACAAATGCCTAACGACTGCGCTACAATCTGCTGATTTTACGATTACTGTAACTAAAACTCGAAATTGCACCTCCTATACGAAACTCACACGCAATTTAAATAAGAATCTACGAAGTAAACACAGGGAAGAGCGGCCAATGTAACGATCTGACATTAAGTCGATTCGATAGCAAATGACGAAAACGGTCGGATTTCTTAGGTTTTTTTTACATATGAACACTTTTCACATTCTCCCGTGCAACGTGGCTGCTAGTCCTCCCTTCATGCAAAATCGTAAGGACCTAGCTCAAGTCCAAGGCACCGAAGCCGGCTAAAAAGTCAAAAATAGATAACTATACTTGAATTGTACTGCTGGTTACTGGCTATTACATCAACATAGAAGCTTCTTCTGTGTTCTACTGTGGTGCTTTTAGTGCCTCCGCATATCGCAGCACGCAACATAGCTTTGCACACCATAAATGTAACCGTTTCAGAGAGAAGAGCGGCCAATGTGACGATCTGACATTAAGAAAATTCGACAGCAAATGACGAAAACGGACGAATTTCTCAGGTTTTTACTACACTTTTCACATTCTCCCGTGAGAGGTGGCTGCTAGTCCTACCTTCATGCAAAATTGTAAGGTCCTAGCTCAGTCCGATGCACCAAAGCCGTCTAAAAATTCAAAATTCGATAACTAAAACTTGAATTGCTATGCTTCTTACTGTTTATTACTTCAACTTAGAAGCTAATTCTGTGTTCTACTATGGTACTTTTAGTGTCTGCGCATTTCGCAGCACGCCACATAGTTTTGCACACGAAAAATGTACCAGTTTCATTGAGAAGAGCGGCCAATGCGACGATCTGACATTAAGTCGATTCGATAGCAAATGACGAAAACGAGCGGATTTCTTAGGTTTTTACTACATTCGATCACTTTACACATTCTCTACGTGGCTGCTAGTCCTTCCTTCATGCAAAATCGTAAGGTCCTAGCTCATGTCCAAGGCACCAAAGCCGGATAAAAAGTCAAAGATTAATAACTATAACTTGAATTGTACTGCTTCTTACTGGTTATTACATCAACTTAGAAGCTCCTTCTGTGTTCTACTATGGTGATTTTTGAGTCTCCGAATTTTGCAGCACGCAACATAGCTTTGCACACGATAAATGTAACCGTTTCAGAGAGAAGAGCGGCCAATGTGACGATATGACATAAAGTCGATTCGATAGCAAAGGAAGAAAACAGGCGGATTTCCTACGTTTTTACGACATATGAACACTTTTCACATTCTCCCGTGCAACGTGGCTGCTAGGCGTCCCTTCATGCAAAATCGTAAGGTCCTAGGTCATGTCCAAGGCACCAAAGCCAGCTAAGAAGTTTACAATCGATAGCTAAAATTATTGTTTTACTGCTTCATACTGGCTATTCCATCAACTTAGAAGCTTCATCTGTGTTCTACTATGGTGCTTTTAGTGTTTCCCCATATCGCAGCACGCGACATAGCTTTGCACACGACAAATGTAACCGTTTCAGAGAGAAGAGCGGCCAATGTGACGATCTGACATTAAGTCGATTCGACATCAAATGACGAAAACGGGCGGATTGGTAGGTTTTTACTACATATGAACACTATTCACATTCTCCCGTGCAACGTGGCTGCTAGTCCTTCCTTCATGCAAATTCTTAAGGTCCTAGCTCAGTCCAAGGCACAAAAGCCGTTTAAAAAGTCAAAAATCGATAACTAAAACTTGAATTGTTATGCCTCTTAGTGTATTTTTACATCAACTTAGAAGCTACTTCTGTGTTCTACTACGGTACATTTAGTGTCTGCGCATTCCGCAGCACGCCACATAGTTGTACACACGATAAATGTAACCGTTTCATAGAGAAGAGCGGCCAATGTGACGATCTGACATTAATTCGATTCGATAGCAAATGACGAAAACGCTCGGATATCTTAGGTTTTTTTTTACATATGAACACTTTTCACATTCTCCCGTACAACGTGGCTGCTAGTCCTCCATGCAAAATCGTAAGTTCCCAGCTCATGTCCAAGGCACCAAAGCCGGCTAAAAAGTCAAAAATCGTTAACTATAACTTGAATTGTACTGCTTCTTATTGGCTATTACATCAACTTAGAAGCTTCTTCTGTGTTCTACTATGGTGCTTGTACAGTCTCCGCATTCCGCAGCACGAGACATAGCTTTTCACAAGATAAATTTAACCGTTTCAGACAGAAGAGCGGCCAGTGTGACGATCTGACATTAAGTCGATTCGATAGCAAATGACGAAAACGGTCGGATTTCTTAGGTTTTTACTACATATGAACAACTTTCACGTTCTCCCGTGCATCGTGGCTGCTAGTCCTCCCTTCATACAAAATAGTTAGGTACTAGCTCATTTCAAAGGCACCAAAGCCAGCTTAAAAGTCAAAAATAGATAAATAAAACTTGAATTGTACTGTTTCTTACTGGTTATTACATCAACTCAGAAGCTCCTTCTGTGTTCTACTATGGTGCTTTTAGTGTCTCCGAATTCCGCATCACGCGACATTGCTTTGCACACGATAAATGTCACCGTTTCAGAGGGAAGAGCGGCCAATGTGACGATCTGACATTAAGACGATTCGATAGCAAATGACGAAAACGGGCGGATTTCTTAGGTTTTTACTACATATGAACACCTTTCACGTTCTCCCGTGCATCGTGGCTGCTAGTCCTCCCTTCATACAAAATAGTAAGGTACTAGCTCATTTCCAAGGCACCAATGCCAGCTTAACAGTCAAAAATAGATAAATAAAACTTGAATTGTACTGTTTCTTACTGGTTATTACATCAACTTAGAAGCTCCTTCTGTGTTCTACTATGGTGCTTTTAGTGTCTCCGCATTCCACAGCACGCGACATAGCTTTGCACACGTTGAATGTAACAGTTCAGAGAAAAGAGCGGCCAATGTGACCATCTGACATTAAGTCGATTCAATAGCAAATAACCAAAGAGGGGCGGATTTATTAGGTTGTTACTACTTACGAAAACTTTTCACATTCGCCCGTTTAACGTGGCTGCTAGTCCTCGCTTCATAGAAAGTCTTAAGGTCCTAGCTTATGTCCAAGTAACCAAAGGCGGCTAAAAAGTCAATAACCGATAGCTAAAACTATTACTTTACTGCTTCTTACTGCCTATTACATCAACTTAGAAGCTTCTTCTGTTTTCTACTATGGTGCTTTTAGATTCTCCGCATTCCGCAGCACGCTACATATCTTTGCACACGATAAACGTAACCGTTTCAGAGAGAAGAGCGGTCAACGTGACGATATGATATTGAGTCGATTCGATAGCAGATGACGAAAACAGGCAGATATCTTAGGTTTTTACTACATGTGAACACTTTTTACATTCTCCCGTGCAACGTGGCAGGTAGGCGTCCCTTCATGCAAAATCTTAACGTCCTAGCTCATGTCCAAGGCACCACAGCCGCCTAAAAAGTCAACAATCGATAACTAAAACTTGTGTTGTACTGCTTCTTACTGGTTATTACATCAACTTAGAAGCTCCTTCTGTGTTCTACTATGGTAATTTTAGTGTCTCCGAATTTCGCAGCCTGCAACATAGCTTTGCACACGATAAATGTAACTGTTTCAGAGAGAAGAGTGGCCAGTGTGACGATCTGACATTAAGTCGATTCGATAGCAAATGACGAAAACGAGCGGATTTCTTAGGTTTTTACTACATTCGATCTCTTTTCACATTCTCAAGTGCAACGTGGCTGTTAGCCCTCCCTTCATGCAAAATATTATGGTCCTACCTCATGTCCAAGGCACCAAAGCCTGCTAAAAAATCAAAAATCGATAGCTAAATTTGAGTTCTACTGCTTCTTACTGGCTATTACATCAACGTAGAAGCTTCTTCTGTGTTCTACTATGGTGCTTTTAGTGTCTCCGCATATCGCAGCACGCAACATAGCTTTGCACACGATAAATGTAACCGTTTCAGAGAGAGGAGCGGCCAATGTGACGATCTGATATAAAGTCGAATCGATAGCAAATGACGAAAACGAGCGGATTACTTAGTTTTTTACTACATTCGATCACTTTTCACATTCTCCCGTGCAACGTGGTTGCTTGTCCTCCCTTTATAGAAATTCTTAAGGTCCTAGCTCATGTCCAAGTCACCAAAGCCGGCTAAAAAGTTAATAATCGATAACTAAAACGATTATTTTACGGCTTGTTACTGGCTATTACGTCAACTTGGAAGCTTCTTCTGTGTTCTACTATGGTGCTTGTAGTGTCTCCGCATATCACAGCACGCGACGTAGCTTTGCACACGATAAATGTAACCGTTTCAGATAGAAGAGCCTCCAATGTGACCATCTGACATTAAGTCGATTCGATAGCAAATGAGGAAAGCGTTCGGATTTCTTAGGTTTTTACTACATATGAACACGTTTCACATTCTCCCGTGCAACGTGGCTGCTAGTCCTCCCTTCATGCAAATTCTTAAGGTCCTAGCTCATGTCCAAGGCACCAAAGCCGGCTAAAAAATCAAAAATCGATAACTAAACTTTAATTGTACTGCTGGTTACTGGCTGTTACATCAACTTAGAAGCTTCTTCTGTGTTCTACTATGGTGCTTGTAGTGTCTCCACATGTCGCAGCACGCGACGTAGCTTTGCACACGATATATGTAACCTTTTCAGATAGACGAGCGGCCAATGTGACGGTCTGACATCAAGTCGAGTCGATAGCAAAAGACGAAAACGGGCGGATTTCTTAGGTTTTTACTACATATGAACACGTTTCATATTCTCCCGTACAACGTCGCTGCTAGTCCTTCCTTCATACAAATTGTTAAGGTCCTAGCTCATATCCAAGGCACCAAAGCCGGCTAAAAAGTGAATAATCGATAGCTAAACTATTATTTTACGTCTTCTTACTGGCTATTACGTCAACTTAGAAGCTTCTTCTGTGTTCTACTATGGTGCTTGTAGTGTCTACGCATTCCGCAGCACGCGACATAGCTTTGCACACGATAAATGTAACCGTTTCAGGGAGTAGACCGGCCAATGTGACGATTTGATATTAAGTCACTTCGACAGCAAATGACGAAAACTAGCGGATTTCTTAGATTTTTACTACATTTGAACACATTTCACATTCTCCCTTGCAAAGTGGCTGCTAGTCCCCCCTTCATAAAAATTCTTAAGGTCCTAGCTCAGTCCAAGGCACCAAAGTCGTCTAAAATGTCAAAAATCGATAACTAAAACCTGAATTGTTATGCCTCTTAGTGTTTTTTACATCAACTTAGAAGCTACTTCTGTGTTCTACTATGGTATTTTTAGTGTCTGCGCATTCCGCAGCACCCCAAATAGTTTTGCACACGATAAATGTAACCGTTTAATAGAGAAGAGCGGCCAATGTGACGATCTGACATTAAGTTGATTCGATAGCAAATGACGAAAACGGGCGAATTTCTTAGGTTTTTTTTTTACATATGAACACTTTTCACATTCTCCCGTGCAACGTGGCTGCTACTCCTCCCTTCATGCAAAATCTTAAGGTCCTAGCTCATGTCCAAGGCACCAAATCGGGCTAAAAAGTCAAAAATCGTTAACTAAAACTTGAATTGTACTGCTTCTTATTGGCTATTACATCAACTTAGAAGCTTCTTCTGTGGTCTTCTATGGTGCTTTTAGTGTCTCCGCATTCCGCAGCACGCAACATAGCTTCGCACACGTTAAATGTAACCGTTTTAGAGAGAATAGCGGCCAATGTGAAAATCTGCCATTAAGTCGATTCGATAGCAAAATGACGAAAACGGGCGGATCTATTAGGTTTTTACTATATATGAACAGATTTCACATTCTTTCGTGCAACATGGCTCCTAGTCCTCCCATCATGAAAAATCTTAAGGTCCTAGCTCATGTGCAAGGCACCAAAGCCGCCTAAAAGGTCAATAATCGATAGCTAAAACTATTATTTTACTGCTTCTTACTGGCTATTACATCAACTTATAATCTTCTTCTGTTTTCTACTATGGTGCTTTTAGTGTCTCCGCAATTCGCAGCACGCAACATAGCTTTGCACCCGATAAATGTAACCGTTTCAGACATAAGAGCGGCCAACGTGGCCATCTGACATTAAAACGATTCGATAGCAAGTGACGAAAACGCTAGGATTTCTTAGGTTTTTGCTACATATGAACACTTTTCACATTATCTAGTGCAATGTAGCTAGTAGTCCTCCCTTCATGCAAAATCTTAAGGTCCTAGCTTATGTCCAAGGCAACAAAGCTGACTAAAAAGTCAAAAATCGTTAACTAAAGTTTGAATTGTACTGCTTCTTATTGGCTATTACATCAACTTAGAAGCTTCATCTGTGGTCTAGTATGGTGCTTTTAGTGTCTCCCCGTTCCGCAGCACGTGACATAGCTTTTCACACGTTAAATATAACCGTTTCAGAGAGAAGAGCGGCCAATGTGACGATCTGACATTAAGTCGATTCCATAGCAAATGACGAAAACGGGCGAATTTCCTAGGTTTTTACTACATATGAACACTTTTCACATTCTCCCGTGTAACGTGGATGCTAGTCCTCCCTTCATACAAATTCTTAAGGTCGTACCTCATGTCCAAGTCGCGAAAGCCGGCTAAGAAGTTTATAATCGATAGCTAAAACTATTATTTTACTGCTTCATACTGGCTATTCCATGAACTTAGAAGCTTCATCTGTGTTCTACTATGGTGCTTTTAGTGTTTCCGCATATCGCAGCACGCGACATAGCTTTGCCCACGACAAATATAACCGTTTCAGAGAGAAGAGCGGCCAATGTGACGATCTGACATTAAGTCGATTCGACAGCAAATGACGAAAACGGGCGGATTCCTAGGTTTTTACTACATATGAACACTTTTCACA
Source organism: Schistocerca gregaria (assembly GCF_023897955.1). Classification (NCBI taxonomy): domain Eukaryota; kingdom Metazoa; phylum Arthropoda; class Insecta; order Orthoptera; family Acrididae; genus Schistocerca; species Schistocerca gregaria. The sequence continues at coordinate 2,581,184 of NW_026061883.1, read as the reverse complement.
TTCTCCCGTGCAACGTGGCTGCTAGTCCTTACTTCTTGCAAAATCTTAAGGTCCTAGCAAAATGTCCAAATCACAAGAAGCCGGCTAAAACGTCAAAAATCGATAACTAAACTTGAATTGTAGTGCTTCTTACTGGCTATTACATCAACTTAGTATCTTCTTCTGTGTTCTACTATGGTACTTTCAGTTTCTGCGCATTCCGCAGCACGCCACATAGTTTTGCACACGATAAATGTCACCGTTTCATAGAGAAGAGCGGCCAATGTGACGATCTGACATTAAAATGATTCTATAGCAAACGACGAAGACGAGCGTATTTCTTAGGTTTTTAATACATTCGATCACTTTTCACATTCTCCCGTGCAACGTGGCTGCTAGTCCTCCCTTCATGCAAAATCGTAAGGTCCTAGCTCATGTCCAAGGCACCAAAGCTGTCTAAAATGTCAAAAATCGATAACTAAACTTGAATTGTACTGCTTCTTACTGGCTATTACATCAACTTAGAAGTTTCATCTGTGTTCTACTGCGGCGCTTTTAGTGTATCCGCATATCGCAGCACGCGACATAGCTTTGCATAGATAAATGTAAACATTTCATAGAGAAGAGCAGCCAATGTGACGATTTGATATTAAGTCAATTCAACAGCAAATGACGAAAACTAGCGGATTTCTTAGATTTTATCTACATTTGAACACATTTCACATTCTCCCGTGCAACGTGGCTGCTAGTCCTCCCTTCATACAAATTCTTAAGGTCCTAGCTCATGTCCAAGGCACCAAAGCCGGCTAAAAAGTCAAAAATCGATAACTAAAACTTGAATTGTTATGCCTTTTAGTGTTTTTTACATCAACTTAGAAGCTACTTCTGTGTTCTGCTATGGGACTTTTAGTGTCTCCGCATTCCGCAGTACGGGACATAGTTTTGCACACGATAAATGTAACCGTTTCAGAGAGAAGAGCGGCCAATATGACAATCTGATATAAAGTCGAATCGATAGCAAACGACGAAATCGGGCGGATTTCTTAGGTTTTTACTACATATGAACACATTTCACATTCTCCCGTGCAACGTGGCTGCTAGTCTTCCCTTCATGCAAAATCGTAAGGTCCTAGCTGATGTACAAGGCACCAAAGCCGCCTAAAAATTTAAAAATCTATCACTAAAACTTCAATTGCACTGCTCCTTACTGGCTATTACACCAACTTAGAAGCGTCTTCTGTGTTCTACTATGGGGCTTTTGGCGTCTCCGCATTCCTCAGCACGCGACATAACTTTGCACACTATAAATTTATCCATTACAGAGAGAAGTGCGGCCAACGTGACAACCTGACATTATGTCGATTTGACAGCAAATGACGAAAAAAACGGGCCGTTTCTTAGGTTTTTACTACATATGAACTCTTTTCACATTCTCCCGTGCAACGTGGCTGCTAGTCTTCCCTTCATGTAAAATCGTAAGGTCCTAGCTCATGTCCAAGGCACCAAAGCCGTATAACATGTCAAAAATCGATAACTAAAACTTGAATTGTTATGCCTCTTAGTGTTTTTTACATCAACTTAGAAGCTACTTCTGTGTTCTACTATGGGACTTTTAGTGTCTCCGCATATCGCAGCACGTGACGTAGCTTTGCACACCATAAATGTAAACGTTTCAGAGAGAAGAGCGGCCAATGTGACGATCTGACAATAAGTCAATTCGATAAAAAAAATGGCGAAAACGGACAAATTTCTCAGGTATTTGGTACATATGAACACTTTTCACATTCTTCCGTGGAAGGTGGCTGCTAGTCCTCCCTTCATGCAAGATCGTAAGGTCCTAGCTCATGTCCAAGGCACCAAAGCCGCCTATAAAGTCAACAATCGATAACTAAAACTTCTATTGTACTGCTTCTTACTGGATATTACATCAACTTAGAAGCTCCTTCTGTATTCTGCTATGGTGCTTTTAGTGTCTCCGAATTTCACAGCACGCAACATAGCTTTGAACACGATAAATGTAACCGTTTCAGAGAGAAGGGCGGCCAGTGTGACGATCTGACATTAAGTCGGTTCGATAGCAAATGACGAATACGGGCGGGTTTCTTAGGTTTCTACTACATATGAGCTCATTTCACATTATCCCGTGCAAGGTGGCAGCTAGTCCTCCCTTCTTGCAAAATCATAAGGTCCTAGCTCATGTCCAAGGCACCAAAGCCGTCTAACATGTCAAAAATCGTTAAGTAAACTTGAATTGTACTGCTGTTTACTGGCTATTACATCAACTTAGAAGCTTCTTCTGTGTTCTACTGTGGTGCTTTTAGTGTCTCCGCATATCGCAGCACGCGACATAGCTTTGCACACCATAAATGTAACCGTTTCAGAGAGAAGAGCGGCCAATGTGACGATCTGACAATAAATGAATTCTATAGCAAATGACGAAAACGGACGAATTTCTCAGGTTATTGCTACATATGACACTTTTAACATTCTTCCGTGCAAGGTGGCTGCTAGTCCTCCCTTCATGCAAGATCGTAAGGTCCTAGCTCATGTCCAAGGCACCAAAGCCGCCTATAAAGTAAACAATCGATAACTAAAACTTGTATTGTATTGCTTCTTACTGGTTAATAGATCAACTTAGAAGCTGCTTTTGTGTTCTACTATGGTGCTTTTAGTGTCTCCAAATTTCGCAGCACGCAACATAAATTTCCACACGATAAATGTAACTGTTTCAGAGTGAAGAGCGGCCAATGTGACGATCTGATATGAAGTCGAATCGATAGCAAATGACGAAAACGGGGGGATTACTTAGGTTTTTACTACATATGAACACTTTTCACATTCTCCCGTGCAACGTGGCTGCTAGTCCTCCCTTCATGGAAAATCTTAAGGCCCTAGGTCAGTCCAGGGCACCAAAGCCGTCTAAAAAGTCAAAAATCGATAACTAAAACTTGAATTGTTATGCCTCTTAGTGTTTTTTACATCAACTTAGAAGCTACTTCTGTGTTCTACTATGGGACTTTTAGTGTCTCCGCATATCGCAGCACGTGACGTAGCTTTGCACACCATAAATGTGAACGTTTCAGAGAGAAGAGCGGCCAATGTGACGATCTGACAATAAGTCAATTCGATAGCAAATGGCGAAAACGGACAAATTTCTCAGGTTTTTGGTACATATGAACACTTTTCACATTCTTCCGTGGAAGGTGGCTGCTAGTCCTCCCTTCATGCAAAATCGTAAGGTCCTAGCTCATGTCCAAGGCACCAAAGCTGTCTAAAATGTCAAAAATCGATAACTAAACTTGAATTGTACTGCTTCTTACTGGCTATTACATCAACTTAGAAGTTTCATCTGTGTTCTACTGCGGCGCTTTTAGTGTATCCGCATATTGCAGCACGCGACATAGCTTTGCATAGATAAATGTAAACATTTCATAGAGAAGAGCAGCCAATGTGACGATTTGATATTAAGTCAATTCAACAGCAAATGACGAAAACTAGCGGATTTCTTAGATTTTAACTACATTTGAACACATTTCACATTCTCCCGTGCAACGTGGCTGCTAGTCCTCCCTTCATACAAATTCTTAAGGTCCTAGATCATGTCCAAGGCACCAAAGCCGGCTAAAAAGTCAAAAATCGATAACTAAAACTTGAATTGTTATGCCTCTTAGTGTTTTTTACATCAACTTAGAAGCTACTTCTGTGTTCTACTATGGGACTTTTAGTGTCTCCGCATATCGCAGCACGTGACGTAGCTTTGCACACCATAAATGTAAACGTTTCAGAGAGAAGAGCGGCCAATGTGACGATCTGACAATAAGTCAATTCGATAGCAAATGACGAAAACGAGCGGATTTCTTAGGTTTTTACTACATTCGATCACTTTTCACATTCTCCCGTGCAACGTGGCTGCTAGGCCACCCTTCATGCAAATTCTTAAGGTCCTACCTCATGTCCAAGGCACCAAAGCCGGCTAATAATTCAAAAATCGATAACTAAATTTTAGTTCTACTGCTTCTTACTGGCTGTTGCTTCAAATTAGAAGCTTTTTTCTGTGTTCTACTATGGTGCTTTTAGTGTCTCCGCATATCGCAGCACGCAACATAGCTTTGCACACGATAAATGTAACCGTTTCAGAGAGAAGAACGGCCAATGTGACGATCTGATATAAAGTCGAATCGATACCAAATGACGAAAACGGGGGGATTTCTTAGGTTTTTACTGCATATGAACTCTCTTCAAATTCTCCCGTTCAACGTGGCTGCTAGTCCTCCCTTCATACAAATTATTAAGGTCCTAGCTCATGTCCAAGGCACCAAAGCCGGCCAAAAAGTCAATAAACGATAGCTAAAACTATTATTTTACGTCTTCTTAATGGTTATTACGTCAACTTAGAAGCTACTTCTGTGTTCTAGTATGGTACTTTTAGTGTCTGCGCATTCCGCAGCACGACACATAGTTTTGCAAACGATAAATGTAACCGTTTCATTGGTAATAACGGCCAATGTGACGATCTGACATTAAGTCGATTCGATAGCAAATGACGAAAACGAGCGGATTTCTTAGGTTTCTTCTACATTCGATCACTTTTCACATTCTCCCGTGCAACGTGGCTGCTAGTCCTCCCTTCATGCATATCTTAAGGTCCTAGCTCGTGTGCAAGGCACCAAATCCAGCTAAAAATTCAAAAATCGATAACTAAACTTGAATTGTACTGCTTCTTACTGGGTATAACATCAACATTGAAGCGGCTTCTGTGTTCTACTATGGTGCTTTTAGTGTCTCCGCATATCGCAGCACGCAACATAGCTTTGCACACGATAAATGTAACCGTTTCAGAGTGAAGAGCCTCCAATGTGACCATCTGACATTAAGTCGATTCGATAGCAAATGACGAAAACGGGCGGATTTCTTAGGTTTTTACTACATATGAACACTTTTCACATTCTCCCGTGCAACGTGGCTGCTAGTCCTCCCTTCATGCAAAATCGTAAGGTCGTAGCTCATGTCCAAGGCACCAAAGCACGCTAAAAAGTCAACAATAGATAACTAAACTTGAATTGTACTGCTTCTTACTGGCTATTGCATCAACATAAAAGCTTCTTCTGTGTTCTACTTTTGTGCATTTAGTGTCTCCGCAGTCCGCAGCACGCGACATAGCATTTCACACGATAAATGTAACCGTTTCAGAGATAAAAGCGGCCAACGTGGCCGTCTGACATTAAGTCGAATCGATAGCAAGTGACGAAAACGGGCGGATTTCTTAGGTTTTTACAACATATGAAAACATTTCACATTCTCCCGTGCAAAGTGGCTGCTAGTCATCCCTTCATGCAAAATCGTAAGGTCCTAGCTCATGTCCAAGGCACCAAAGCCGGCTAAAAAGTCAAAAATCGATAACTAAAACTTGAATGGTAATGCTTCTTACTGGTTATTACATCAACTTAGAAGCTATTTCTGTGTTCTACTATGGTGGTTTGAGTGTCTCCGCATATCGCAGCACGCGACATATCTTTGCAAAGATAAATGTAACCATTTCAGAGAGAAGGGCAGCCAATGTGACGATCTGACATTAAGTCGATTCGATAGCAGATGACGCAAACGGGCGGATTTCTTAGGATTTTACTACATATGAACACTTTTCACATTCTCCCGTGCAACGTTGGTGCTAGTCCTCCCTCATGCAAAATCTTAAGATCCTAGCTCATGTCCGAGGCACCAAAGCAAACTAAAAAGTCAATAATCGATAACTAACCTTGAATTGTACTGCTTCTTACTGACTGTTACATCAACTTAGAAGCTTCATTTGTGTTCTACTTTTGTGAATTTAGTGTCTCCGCATTCCGCAGCACGCGACCGTTTCAGAGATTAGGGTCCAATGTGACCATCTAACATGAAGCCGAATAGATAGCAAATGACGAAAACGGGCTGATTTCTTAGGTTATTACTACATATGCACACCTTTCAAATACTCCCGTGCAACGGGGTTCGCTAGTCCTCCGTTTATGCAATATCTTAAGGTCCTAGCTCATGTCCAAGGCACCGAACCTGGCTAAATATTCTATAACCTGTAACTTAAACTTGAATTGTACTGCTTCTTACTGTCTATTACATTAACTTAGAAGATTCTTCTGTGTTCTACTATGGTGCTTTTAGTGTCTCCGCATTTCGCAGCACGCGACATAACTTTGCACACGTTAAATGTAACCGTTTCAGAGAGAAGAGCGGTCAATGTGACGATCTGACATTAAGTCGACTCGATAGCAAATGACGATAACGGGCTGATTTCTTAGGTTTTTACTACATCTGAACTCTTTTCAGGTTCTCCCGTGCAACGTGGCTGCTAGTCCTCCCTTCATGCAAAATCTTAAGGCCCTTGCTCAAGTCCAACGCACCAAAGCCGGCTAAAAAGTCAAATATCGGTAAGTAAACTTGAATGGTACTGCTTCTTACTGGCTATTACATCAACTTAGAAGCTTCTTCTGTGTTCTAGTATGGTGCTTTTAGTGTCTCCGCATTCCGAAGCACGCGACAAAGATTTGCACACGATAATTGTAACTGTTTCAGAGAGAAAAGCGGCCATTTTGACGATCTGACATTAAGTCGATTCGATAGCAAATGACGAAAACGGGCAGATTTCTCAGGTTTTTCCTACATATGAACACTTTTCACATTCTGCTGTGCAACGTGGCTGCTAGTCCTCCCTTCATGCAAAATCGTAAGGTCCTAGCTCATGTCCAAGGCACCGAAGCCGGCTAAAAAGTCAAAAATCGAAAACTAAACTTTAATTGTACTGCTTTATACTGGCTATTACTTCAACTTAGAAGCTTCTTCTCTGTTCTACTATGGTTCTTTTAGTGTCTCCGCATTTCGCAGTTCGCGACATAGCTTTGCACAAGATAAATGTAACCGTTTCAGAGCGAAGAGCGGCCAATGTGACTATCTGACTTTAAGTCGATTCGATATCAAATTTATTTATTTATTTAACCTGACAAGATTAGGGCCATCAGTCCCTCTCTTACATCTAACCAGGCATTCTACTTATTTTACAGTCATATGTTGTAGTAGGCATGTTAAACTACATCTAATACAAAAAGTGAGATAAACAATTAGAAAGGTACACCTCCAAAAATACATTATTGAAGAGAAAGATTTCAGATAGGAGTGCTGGCAGCAGGGAGTGTGGGGGGAAATCATGGTGAAGGGAGGAGAAGAATAGAGGGACATGATGAAACATAATTAAGGAAAATATAAAGGAAAATAAGACTGCGTGGCTAATAGAGATAGATGAAGAAGAAGGCATCTCAGAAGCAAGATAGGAGACGCTAGCTTTGCTATTTGACATATGAGAGGATTGGCCTTGCACATTAATTTTGTGGAGAATTTTATGCGGATGATAGTAGGAAATGCTTCAACTTCTTCTTAAAATCAACAGGAGATTGAATTTTCCTCAAGGTAAGGGGCAGTTTGTTCCAGAGGCGGACAGCGGCAACTGAGAAGGAGTTTGCAAAAGTTTTTGTTTTGTGAGTGGGCACAGCTAGGATACCAGATAAGAGCGACCTCGTGTTTCGATTATGATGGCATTACACGTTTTTAATCTCTGAAGCTAGGTACTGGGGTGCTTGCGCGACGAGGAGTCGGTGAAGTAGACATATAGTGTGGTAGTCACGCAGTTTGTCCGGCGGCAGCCACCCTAGCTCGGAGTATGAAGCACTAACATGATCATATCGGCGAATGTTGCAGGTGTAACGCACACAGGCATTCATGGTTAGCTCTAGCCGTCTTTTGTTTTCACTACTCATGCCTTGTTGAATCACATCACAATAGTGGAGGTTCGGTAGAACGAGTGCTTGCACGAGCTGGCGTTTCAAGTTCTGTGGGAATATGTTCCGAAACTTTTTGAGAGCATAGAGACAAGCAGACGTCTTTCGGCACACTGCGACTGTATTCTCCGCCCAGTTGAGATGCTCGTCCAAAGTTACACCCAAGTTCTTCACTGTTTTCTGATATGGTATTGGAGTACCTTCGAGCAGAATAGGAGGTAGCCGTTCGCGGAAATCTGAACTTATTAATTTCTGATGGGCTATTAAGATTACTTGCGTCTTTTTTGCGTTTAATTTAAGCCCCTGGTTTTTCGCCCATGTCACTACTGAAGACAGATCATCATTCATCAGAGCGATTGCAGTGTTTACGTCTTCAGGTCTGACGCTTAGGTAGAGCTGGAGGTCGTCGGCATATGTTTACAGGAGGACAAAACCGACGAAATATCGTTGACATATAAAGAAAACAACAGTGGTCCTAAGACTGATCCTTGTGGCACTCCCGAAGAAATATGTTTCAAGGAAGATTTTTCATTTGCGCAGACAACACATTGCTGTCTGTCTTTTAAGTAGCTTTCAAACCATCTCATTGCACTATCAGAGAAATTAAGCTGTTGCATTTTTCTGAGTAATATGTCAAAGTTAACAATGTCAAAAGCTTTGCTAAAGTCCAGTACCGTCAATATTGTTGCCTTTCGATTGTCGATGGCATATTTCAGGTCATCAGTTACTTTAATTAGAGCAGTGTTTGTGCTGTGATGTTTATGGAAACCAGATTGAAATTTGTCATATAGACTGAATTCATGCAAGTGTTCAGTGATTTGGTCATGAACAATATATTCAAGGGCTTTGGAAACAGCTGGCTGTATGCTAATTGGTCGGTAATCACTAGGCAGTTGCGGGTTTTCGATCTTAGGGATGGGTCGAATTATGCTTCTTTTCCATGCAGTGGGGTATATTCCGTTCACGAGGGAAAAATTAAATATGTCAGTTAAGACAGGTACTAAGATATCGGCAACATTCTTAATCATGGTTATACCGATAATGTCGTTGCCTATTGCATCAGAAGAGATTCTCATTATTGCTTTTCTTGCCGTATTTGTTGTTACATGTTTTAGATGGAAGGTATCGTTGTTAGTTATCCTGTTTGGGGATTCTTGTGGACGGTAATTATCAGCCGTGCTGGTAATCAGAGGTGCAGAGAAGAATTCATTTAATTCGTTAGCTGACACATCAAAAGTAGTTTCCGATTTTGCCTTTCCGACCCCCAAGCTACGGACATTCTTCCATAGAGTCGTGGGTGTCAGATCGCTGCATACAAGGGAGCGAGCGTGCCTGATTTTGGCATTGCGAATGCATTGTTTCACTCTGTTCCGTAGCTTTCTATATTCTTCGAAACTCTCGGTTTTCGGATCTGCCTTGAAACGCCTGTGGGCAGCATCCCTATTAGTCATCCTTTGACGTAATTCAGCTGTCAGCGATGGAGCAGGAGATTTTCTTACACGGACTGTGCGCACAGGTGCATGTTTGTCAAAGAGGGCAGTGAGTTTATCACCAAGTTCATTAATTTTGCCGTCGCTTGTAGGTTCTCTGATTATTTGATGCCATGAGATTTCTGAGCAATCGGCTGTTAGAGCGTCAAGGTCAATACGTTTCATGTTCCTACAAGTTATGTAACGCGATTTGATCCTTGGGGGCTGCACAGAGTAGGCCAGGAATATTACATAATGTGCTGAGAGGCCAGGGGCTGCTGATTGACCAACATCTCTTACTTTGTCTGTTTCGTTGCGATCACGTCTATAAGAGTATGACTGTGCGCCATATGGTGTGTAGGTTGTAATGGAAGAATGTTCATGCTATTGCAACTAAACAATCTTCTTAGGTTTATTGCGGAGGAAGTGTCTCTTAGCAGGTCTATGTTCAAATCACCCATTACGATGACATGTTCGTATTGACACTGAAGTGAATGTAATTCCGACTGGAAGGAACTCATTGAGCTTACTTTTGGCGCATTGTACACGACGCCAGTCAAGAATCTCCGATTTTGTATATTTATCTCAATGAACATGAATTCAGCCTCTTTTTCTTCAGCAGGATTTGACGTACTTAAAACTTTCGCTTTGAGATCTGTTCGTATATTTGCGCCGACCCCGCCACCTCGCTTTTTTGATCTGTCTGCCCTAAGAAATTTGTACCCTGGGAGATGGATAGATGCAGAGGATACGTGTGGTTTCAACCACGTTTCGGATAAGAGGATTACGTGGTAGTTTAGTTGGTTGAAGAGGAGGCTAAGTTCTTCGTAATGCGCAGGTAAAGACTGAATGTTGCAGTGAGCTGCTAAAAGCTCGCTGAGCAGCCTGGAGTAGGGTGGCAGACTGGTTGTCCCATTTCTTTTTAATTCGTTAGCTGACACATCAAAAGTAGTTTCCGATTTTGCCTTTCCGACCCCCAAGCTACGGACATTCTTCCATAGAGTCGTGGGTGTCAGATCGCTGCATACAAGGGAGCGAGCGTGCCTGATTTTGGCATTGCGAATGCATTGTTTCACTCTGTTCCGTAGCTTTCTATATTCTTCGAAACTCTCGGTTTTCGGATCTGCCTTGAAACGCCTGTGGGCAGCATCCCTATTAGTCATCCTTTGACGTAATTCAGCTGTCAGCGATGGAGCAGGAGATTTTCTTACACGGACTGTGCGCACAGGTGCATGTTTGTCAAAGAGGGCAGTGAGTTTATCACCAAGTTCATTAATTTTGCCGTCGCTTGTAGGTTCTCTGATTATTTGATGCCATGAGATTTCTGAGCAATCGGCTGTTAGAGCGTCAAGGTCAATACGTTTCATGTTCCTACAAGTTATGTAACGCGATTTGATCCTTGGGGGCTGCACAGAGTAGGCCAGGAATATTACATAATGTGCTGAGAGGCCAGGGGCTGCTGATTGACCAACATCTCTTACTTTGTCTGTTTCGTTGCGATCACGTCTATAAGAGTATGACTGTGCGCCATATGGTGTGTAGGTTGTAATGGAAGAATGTTCATGCTATTGCAACTAAACAATCTTCTTAGGTTTATTGCGGAGGAAGTGTCTCTTAGCAGGTCTATGTTCAAATCACCCATTACGATGACATGTTCGTATTGACACTGAAGTGAATGTAATTCCGACTGGAAGGAACTCATTGAGCTTACTTTTGGCGCATTGTACACGACGCCAGTCAAGAATCTCCGATTTTGTATATTTATCTCAATGAACATGAATTCAGCCTCTTTTTCTTCAGCAGGATTTGACGTACTTAAAACTTTCGCTTTGAGATCTGTTCGTATATTTGCGCCGACCCCGCCACCTCGCTTTTTTGATCTGTCTGCCCTAAGAAATTTGTACCCTGGGAGATGGATAGATGCAGAGGATACGTGTGGTTTCAACCACGTTTCGGATAAGAGGATTACGTGGTAGTTTAGTTGGTTGAAGAGGAGGCTAAGTTCTTCGTAATGCGCAGGTAAAGACTGAATGTTGCAGTGAGCTGCTAAAAGCTCGCTGAGCAGCCTGGAGTAGGGTGGCAGACTGGTTGTCCCTTTCTTAGGGACTACCTGCCGCGAGGGGCACTGGCCGGTGTTTCCGCCAATTGACATCATACAGGGGTGTCCGAGATTTTGCGCGCCCTGTTTGTGACTCCGTGAGTGTCAAAAGAAACGCGACTGCAAGAGATTTCCTGAGGTTGCGGGAGTATAGAAAATGGATTAGTGGTATTCGGTGCAGGGAGAATATGACCAAAATGGAGACGGCTGTGTGTCACTGAGTATCCTATGTCGTAAGAGGAGAAATGTAATTAGAGTTGAAACGTCCCCTAGGAACAATTATACAAGACTGTGCTTAAACTGACACACAATATTTTTTAACGCAACGCAATCTGACTTTCAATAATCCTTACAAAAGAATGGCCCTGACTAACATTAACCTATACCTTTCACAAATCACTTACCTCACCAAAAATCTTCGTTACTCGAACTACTGCAATACAGCGAGCACCACTACTGCCAGCTAAATAAAAGATTCAAACTACGGAAGTCACTAACTACTGATAGGCAGGCATAGTTAGCAAATGAAAGATTTTAATTGAGAACAAACAATGTATTTACCTTAAGAGTCATTATATATATATATATATATCAGTTCATGACACCAATTCTTACAAATTTCAAAACTCCGCCATCTCTCTCCGCACATCCACCACTGCTGGCGGCTCACCTCCAACTGCACAACGCTACGCGCTGTTAACATCCAGCCGCCCAACACTACAATGGCGAGTATTACAACAATGCCAACCTGCCACTGACTGCACACAGCACAGCCAGTGATTTTTCATACAGAGCGCTATGTGGCGTTACCAATAAAAAAATCTAAACAGCCTACTTACATAGCCCCCATGCTCACCACAAAAAATTTTACAAATTATTTTGGGCAGTGGCCAATACAGATTTGAAAAAAAATTTTCATAATTACAATAACAAAGAAATGAAATGCACACACTTATCACTACAATATTGGTCAAAAGCTAAAATTTTCTCACTGTCCATAATGACAGTCCTGATCATTCATCACAGTAAAATTGCAGAATTTTTTTTTTCTCAAAGTCGGAGCAGTAAAAGAAAATGCACATGCAAGTAGTGTATTTCCATGCAGTCTTCAAGAAGTAGTGGTGTCCTTCCAACGGAAAGACATGCTGACAGGTAATGGGCCACAACGGAGCAAACCCACAGCAGAGTCAGTCGAAGTTTTGAAGAATATTGGAAGGTTGGTCATCACAGAGCAGACCTACTATAGTCCTAGTAGAGATTATGGTATTGGTGGGCCACCAGAGGTGCAGACCCACTGCAGTCCTTGTACAGATAATGGTATTGGTGAGTCATCAACGGTGTAGACCCACTGTAGTCCTTGTAGAGATGGCTAGCAGGCAACTGTTGCGACTGTGCAGGTGCACAATCACCATCGAAGAGTCTTGCGGAGAATATAGCAAATCCATCAACCAATTTTCCTTAGAACCAACAATGCTGTTAACCAGTCCCTTGCTGAATCATTAACACACGTGCAAACACTATCAGTCCCTGCTTCTCACATATTGTCTGTATACTATGGCCAACAGAAACGTGTGCAGTGAAATGTAACTTACAAGTTACTTAATTTGATGAACTGGTGTCAATTACAATTTTATAACATAAGAATACAATAACAAAGGTACAAAATACATCATTAAAACGTAATAATACAGATAACATTTGTAGTAAAACAGACATTACAAAAGAATAGAAATAAACATGCACATCAGAGTTACAAAAATTATGACATAAGTACATACATAAAAGATCAGAATAACTTTTGAAACATCAACTTCACACATGAGCATTAGAATAAAACAGAATAAATAATGTGTAAACATCTTTACGAACTAAATAACATGTTATTAATGCAAATTATATTTGAGGATAACGGTATTCCTCATCATAGTGAATGTAGCTTAGTATTAGAAGAGAAAAAATTCTATGAAACAGTACATAGAGACAGGAAGAAAACAAATACACAAGGGTACACAAACACATAGTGGGATAACACAAAAGGAAAGGACAGGGTTTTTTTTCAATGTAACATTTGGTATTGCAGTGCAACCCAAAACTTCAGTCCATAGATCGTCCCTCTTATTTCAACATTTGCTCCAGCCAAAAAAAATCCTATCCAAGCATGCTTTCTGTTTTCTGTTCACATCCTCTTTCAAAAATAGTTTTTCTCCACTGTACACTACTTTTTTGGCCAAACCATTTTCTTATAGCTTCTCAATGCTTTTCTTCCAATTCATCATAGTTAGTTTCTTATAAAGTCTACCCCCTCTTAAGCTAACTTCAACCTACTGAGCTCAGATGCTTAACTAAGGGACGAGGCAATGCAGCAGCACAAAACAATTTACACGAACAGCAATGATAAAAAAATGGAAATTGCCAAAAAAGGCAGCAATATTACAACTATATAAGGCAATGCGCACCAAACAAGAAAAATAAATCAGTAATAAAATTGGCTTAACCTAGTAACACAAAGTGACATTCAGTAGCACTATGAATGGCAAACAGCCGCAGAAAATGCTATAACTTATACCTAAACATGACAAAGCTCAAGCAGAAAAAAATGTACACTAAAGACAACAATGCAGATATGGACAATGTCCATTCACATCTTATAGTCTATGTAATTAAAGTGGTGCACCACGAAAACTTATTGTAAAAAAATATTACTGTGTACTTGAAAAGAAAATTTTGTATTCAGTTACTGTGATTAATCCCTTCATATTGTTCTTTCTATTCAAAGTGCTCCTTTTTCGAATAATATGGATCATAAAATTATTATTTAATAGGTCTGTTGGCAGAAAGTGTTCATATTAGCAAATGCATTTAATTTTATTTTATAAAATCAGTGATGCAACACAGCTGGAAAACAGATATCAAATGAAATAAGCAACTATGGACAAAGCATAAAAATATCATTCAATAGTCATGTGACATTTCATAAGTTAGTAGAATTCTCTCAACTCTAGTAGAAAGACGTTTGTTATAATCAGGTGTCAGATGTAAGTATCTTTCTCAGTAATGAGCGTGTCGTATTTGCGGTGCTTTCTACAAAGGAATGTCAATAGCGAAGATAATGGCCTCCCTTTTTTTTTACCTGTGCCTCTGAAAGGCACACACTAATGGCTTTCTTTTGCCAGGTGGTTGTCGCGCAGCTGGGTGCACACGACACATTACGTGCAGGTGGTCACTTAACTGTCTTATCGAAATATTTACGACACCAGTTTCCCCTACAGTGGCAGTCTCATATAAAAAAAATTCACAGATGAAGAATTTGCGTTACAAATCTGTAGAAATAAAATCTTTTAAAAATAATAGTGTTCAAAAATTTTCGACAGCATAGTGATACATTCACGCATATACATAGTTTTCATAACACTTAAAGTACGATTCCTGGTTTCCAACAACATTTTTCACAAACCAGAGTCCCTAACCACTACTCATTATTCCTTACCTTATTCGTCTACACTTCTTCAATATTTCATCATAACAGATACGTAGCATAACCAAATAACTCATATAGCATCAGCTTAAACATACCTCAGCAGCATAATTCACATCGTCGTCGTAATAATAACATTGTAACACCTCAGTCAAATCTCAAAAATGTCATAGCTTTCTGCAATAATTTCAAAGCCTAAAAAAAATTCTCTGCTCACGACAAAAGTGTCATCTACCTCAAACGTACTTTAAAAATCATGATCCCATACCAAATATATCATTCAAAGCGCTCATAGTGTCACAATGGTTCCGAAAAAATATGAACTGTTCACAAAGTACAGACAAAATACAATTTCATAAGTGTGAAGTAATCCACCCGTATAATTACGTAAACATTTGTCACTGATGTAGTAAAAATATGTTTGTCTCTCAGTTAAATCATCAGATAGCTGTGTAATTAATGTGCTAGAGAAATATGGTACCGATGTGTAAAGTTGTATAAGCAAATACTATATTAGCTAGGCCTCCTTGAGCTTGCCATACACATGGTACACAAAGTAAGCGTGTAGCCCCCTGAGGATTAATGTAATTATATCCTCAGGTGTTACAGATTACAGCAAAGGAATGAAATGTATCACGGAAAACCTTTGTATCATTGTACTTCAAATATCTTTAAAAATAAATGTTTTAAGTACAAAATTAATCACTCAAATACGTGTACTGTAGCGCTAAAATGTGCGTCTTGTTGTAAGATAATCTCTGTGGAAGTGTCGTAGTTATCGTCCTCCGAAAGCTACGTTTTGCATAAGTCAATGTACTTACCTCATGATAAACAAAAGTGAAATGCTTTGCGTGTAGATATCGTAGTTACTACGCTTATTGCCGTGATGAAGTAAGTACTGTACTGTAGCTTATTGTTGTGCTACAGGAAAGGCTGTCTCATTGTAGCTATATCACAAAGTTACTACTAAAACATGTTTTCCTTTCCAGAAGAATTCAGAAAAACTGTGCAGATATAAAACAGATACACAATAAAAGCACAATGTAAGTTGTGTCACACATTAGTAGCGTCGTGATATAATCGTGTAGCTATCAAAGAAACGAAATGCAAAGTCATCTTTAATCTCACAAAACTGCAAAGCAATTATCATGTTGTATAAGTCGATAAAAAATGTAAAAATTTTCTCAAAGTTTGCGTCTATGTTATTTTTCTCGGAGCCAACGTAGCTGCTAGTCCTCCCTTCTTGCAAAATCTTAAGGTCCTAGCTCACGTCCAAGGCACCAAACCCTGCTAAAACGTCCAAAATCGATAACTAAACTTGAATTGTAATGTTTCTTACTGGCTATTACATCAACTTAGAAGGTTCTTCTGTGTTCTACTATGGTGCTTTTAGTGTCTCCGCATTCCGCAGCTCCCGACATAGCTTTGCACACGATAAATGTAACGGTTTCAGGGAGAAGAGCGGGCAATGTGACGATCTGACATTAAGTCGATTCGATAGCAAATGACGCAGACGGTCAGATTTCTTAGGTTTTTACTACATATGGACACGTTTCACATTCTCCCGCCCAACTTGGCTCCTAGTCCTCCCTTCCTGCAAAATCTTAAGGTCCTAGCTCATCTCCAAGGCACCAAACGCGGTTATAAAGTCAAAATTCGATAACTAAACTTGAAATGTAATGTTTCTTACTGGCTATTACATCAACTTAGAAGCTTCTTCTGTGTTCTGCTATGGTGCTTTTAGTGTCTCCGCATTCCGCAGCACGCGACATAGCTTGGCACAAAATAAATGTAACCGTTTGAGAGAGAAGAGCGGCCAATGTGACGATCTGACATCAAGTCGATTCGACAGCAAATGACGAAAACTGGCGGATTTCTTAGGTTTTTACCACATATGAACACTTTTCACTTTCTCCCGTGCAACGCTTGTGCTAGTCCACCCTTCTTGCAAAATCTTAAGGTCCTAGTTCACGTCCAAGGAGTAAAAGCCAGCTAAAGAGCAAAAAATCGATAACTAAACTTGAATTGTACTGCTTCTTACTGGCTATTACATCAACTTAGAAGCTTCTTCTGTGTTCTACTATGGGGCTTTTAGTGTATCCGCATTCCGCAGCACGTGACCTAGCTTTGCACACAATAAATGTAAGCGTTTCAGAGTGTAGAGCGACCAATGTGACGATCTGACAAAAAGTCGATTCGATAGCAAATGACGAAAACGGGCGGATTTCTTAGGTTTTTACTACATATGAACACTTTTCACACACTCCCGTGCAACGTGGATGCTAGTCCTACCTGCATGCAAAATCTTAAGCTCCTAGCTCATGTCCAAGGCACCAAAGCCGGCTAAAAAGCCAAAAATCGATAACTAAACTTGAATTGAACTGCTTCTTACTGTCCATTACGTCACCATAGAAGCTTCTTCTGCGTTCTAATGAGGGGCTTTTTGTGTCTCCGCATTCAGCTGCACGCGACATTGCTTCGCACAAGATAAATGTAACCGTTTCAGCGAGATTAGCGCCAAATGATACCATCTGACATTAAGTACATTCGATAGCAAATGAAGAAAACGGCCGGATTTCATAGGTTGGTACTACATATGAACACTATTCACATTCCCCCGTGCAACGTGGCTGCTAGTCCTCCCTTCATGCAAAATCTTAAGGTCCTAGCTCATGTCCAAGGCACCGAAGCCGGCTAAAATGCCAAAAATCGATAACTAAACTTGAATTGTACTGCTTCTTACTGGGTATTACATCAACTTAGAAGCTTTTTCTGTGTTCTACTGAGGGACTTTTAATGTCTCCGCATTCCGCAGCACGCGACATAGCTTTGCACACGATAAATGTAACCGTTTCAAAGACAATAACTGCCAATGTGATGATCTGACAAAAAGTCGATTCGATAGCAAATGACGAAAACGGGCGGATTTCTTAGGTTTATACTACAAATGAAAAGTTTTCACCATTTCCCGTACAACGTGGCTGCTAGTCTTCCCCTCATGCAAAATCGTAAGGTCCTAGCTCATGTCCAAGGCAAAAAAAGCTGGCTAAAAAGAAAAAATCGATATCTAAACTAGAATTGTACGGCTTCATACTGGCTATTACATACTTAGAAGCTTCTTCTGTGTTCAACTATGGTGCTTTTAGTATCTCCGCATTCCGCAGCACGCGACATCGCTTTGCACACGATAAATGTAACCGTTTCAGAGAGAAGAGCGTACAATATTACGATCTGATATTTAAGTTGATTCAATGGAAAATGACGAAAACGGGCGGATTTGTTAGCTTTTAACTACATATGAGCACTTTTCACTTCCTGCCGTGCAACGTTGGTGCAAGTCCTCTCTTCATGCTAAATCTTAAGGTCCTAGCTCATCTCCAACGCACCAAATCCGGCTAAAAAGTCAAAAATCGAGAACTAAACTTGAATTGTAATGTTTCTTACTGGCTATTACATCAACTTAGAAGTTTCTTCTGTGCTCTACTATAGTGCTTTCAGTGTCTCCGCATTCCGCAGCACCCGCCATAGCTTTGCACACAATAAATACAACCGTTTCAGAGAGAACAGCGGCCAATGTGACCACCTGACATTAAGTCGATTCGATAGCAAATGACGAAAACGGGCGGATTTCTTAGGTTGTTACTACATATGAACACTTTTCATATACTCCTGTGCAACGTGGATGCTACTCCTCCCTGCATGCAAAATCTTAAGTTCCTAGCTCATGTCCAATGCACCAAAGCCGGCTAAACAGCCAAAAATCGATAACTAAACTTGAATTGAACTGCTTCTTACTGTCCATTACATCAACATAGAAGCTTCTTCTGCGTTCTACTAAGGGGCCTTTAGTTTCTCCGCATTCCGCAGCACGCGACATTGCTTTTCACACGATAAATGTACCGTTTCAGAGAGAAGAGCGGCCAATTTGACGATCTGACATTGAGTCGGTTCGAAAGCAAATGACGAAAACTGCTGGAAGTCTTAGGTTTTTACTACATATCAACAATTTTCACATCCTCTCCTGCACCGTTGGGGCTAGACCACCAATCGTGCAAAATCTTAAGGTCCAAGCTCATGTCCAAGACACCAAAGCTTGCTAAAAAGTCAAAATCTATATCTAAAACTAGAATTGTACTGATTCTTACTGGCTATTACAGCAACTCAGAAGCTTCTTCTGTTTCTACTATGGTGCATGTAGTATCCCCGCATATCGCAGCATGCGACATAGTCTTTGCACTCGATAAATGAAACCGTTTCAGAGAGAAAAGTGGCCAATGTGACGATCTGACATTAAGTCGATTTGATAGCAAATGACGAAAACGGGCGGATTTGTTAGGTTTTTACTACATATGTACACTTTTCACATTCTCCCGTGCAACGTGGCTGATAGTCCTCCCTGCATGCAAAATCTTTAGGTCCTAGCTCATGTCCAAGTCACCAACGCCGGCTGAAAAGTCAATAATCGATAACTAAATCTTAAATTATACTGCTTATTACTGGCTGTTATGTCAAATTAAAAGCTTCTTCTGTGTTCTACTATGGTGCTTTTAGTGTCTCCGCATATCGTAGCACACGATAAATGTAACCGTTTCAGAGAGAAGAGCGGCGAATGGGACGATCTGGCATTAAGTCGATTTGATAGTAAATGACGAAAACGGGCGGATTTCTTAGGTTTTAACTACATTTTAACACTTTTCACATTCTCCCGTTCAACGTGGCTGCTAGACCTCCCTTCATGCCAAATCGTAAGGTCGTAGCTCATGTCCAAGGCACCAAAGCCGGCTAAAAAGTCAATAATCGATAACTAAACTTGAATTGTACTGTTCCTTACTGGTCGATTACATCAACTTACAAGCTTCTTCTGTGTTCTGCTATGTTGTAATTAGTGCTTCCGCATACCGCAGCAAGCGACGTAAGTTTGCAGACGATAAATTTTATCGTTTCAGAGAGAAAAGCGGCCATTGTGGCGATCTGGTATTTCGTCGATCCGATAGCAGATGCCGAAAACGGGCGGATTTCTTAAGTTTTTACTACATATGATCAGTTTTCACATATTCTCGTGTAACGTGGTTCCCAGACCTCGTTTCATGCAAAATCGTAACGTCGTCAGTCACATCCCTGGCGCCAAAGGCGGCTAGTAAGTCCATAATCGATAGTAAAACTTGAATTGTACTGCTTCTTACTGGCAGATTACATAAACTTAGAGCCGGCCGCGGTGGTCTAGAAGTTCTGGCACTCAGTCCGGAACCGCGGGGCTGCTATGCTCGCAGGTTGGAATCCTGCCTCGGGCATGGATGTGTTTGATGTCCTTAGGTTAGTTAGGTTTAAGGAGTTCTACGCTCTAGGGGACTGATGACAACAGATGTTAAGTCCCATAGTGCTCAGAGCCATTTGAACCAATAACTTAGAAGCTTCTTCTGTGTTCTCTGGTGTTGCTATTAGTGCCTCCGCATGCCGCAGCCCGCGACATAAGTTTCCAGACGATAAATGTAACTGTTTTATACAGAAAAGCATCCAATGTGACGATCTGTCATTACGTCGATTCGACGGCAATTGACGAAAACGGGACGATTTCTTAGGTTTTTACAACACATGAACACTTTTCCAATTCTCTCGTGTAACGTGTCTTCCAGACTTCGTTTCATGCCAAATCTTAAGGTCGTCGGACATGTCTGAGGCACCAAAGCCGGATAATAAGTCAATAATCGATTACTAAAACTTGAATTTTACTGCTTCTTACTGGATGATTACATCAACTTATAAGCTTCTTCTGTGTTTTACTGTGTTGCTATTAGTGCCTCCGCATACCGCAGCACACAACATAAGTTTGCTGATGATGAAGGTAACCGCTTCACAGAGATATTTCAAACTCTGTGTCTGTGTCTATTGCCTGCTCATATTGTTTAAAGCAGGTTGCTGTAAATGCCCAGTGGATCTGATTCCCTTGATACCTATTCTAAACAATCTCGGATTGGTAAAGACCAAGCTCTGCTTATACTTATAGTCTGGGAAGTTGACATATCTTAGACAGTAAAATATGATGGTTAAAGATGTCCACTGAGTATTCCCATATACACTGAAGTTAGCTTTGAACAACAAACCTACTCTTGACTCAATAGCTACTAAGATCTTTCACTAGTGAAGGAGGTGACGACGTTGTTATGTCCATTAGAGGCTTCTGTAGTTTGCTGAAAATGATGTGATATAATTGTGACTTGTGATTTTCTGTGGAGTTCCAGAGTAAGTTCTATACTGGTGCAGGACATTCATTCCTGCTGTTCTCATTCGAGGCAATCCTGGATTCTGAATCTCAAGCACCAGAGGATTATAAACAGCAATGATACCTCTGTCTTCCTGGCAGTGCACTATTTCAAAGTGCTCTGGTTGACAGTCTCTTCTCATTGTGCAGTGCTTGTAGATTATTGTAAATGGATTATCTGTAATATTTAGAACATCTCATTCTAAACTTTCTAAAGAACGAGACTTTTCTGTCATGACCACTTTTTGTGTGAGGTGATAAATACCAGGAATTTGATTGCATTTTGAGAACCTAATGGTAACTGTCATGATTGTCTATGTAAATTAATGGAACTGGATTTTTCCTGAGGTCAGCAGTTTTCCGAAGGTCGTCGTTTTTCCCGAGGTCGTCGTTTTTCCCAAGGTCGGCGTTTTTCCCCGAGGTCGGCGTTTTTCCCCGAGGTCGGCGTTTTTCCCCGAGGTCGGCGTTTTTCCCCGAGGTTGGCGTTTTTCCCCGAGGTCGGCGTTTTTCCCCGAGGTCTGCGTTTTTCCCCGAGGTCTGCGTTTTTCCCCGAGGTCGGCGTTTTTCCCCGAGGTCGGCGTTTTTTCCCAACAGCGGCGTTTTTCCCCGATGTCGGCGTTTTTCCCCGATGTCGGCGTTTTTCCACGATGTCGTCGTTTTTCCCCCAGGTCGGCGTTTTTCCCCGAGATCGGCGTTTTTCCCCGAGGTCGGTGTTTTTGCCCCGAGGTCGGCGTTTTTCCCCGAGGTCGGCGTTTTTCCCCGAGGTCGGGGTTTTTTCCCGAGGTCTGCATTTTTGCCCCGAGGTCGGATCAAAGATTTTTTTCCCGAGGTCTACAAATCTATCGATATATTGAAAATCCAAAGTATTTTCATGTATGTAGACTATACTGTTATGTCATGTCATCTTGAAACATTTATCCGACCACTAGATAACGGTATTTATCAAGATAGCGATATATTTCGTTATATCTATTTATTTCGATATTCGTTTTCTTAGGGGTACAGATTTATTTTGAGACGTCCATACTTTTCCCATTATCGATTCAATTCGATATATCGACATACGGAGATGCACACATTATATCATGATATCGATTTATTTCGAGATATCTACCTATATTGAGGAGTCTATTTATTTCGAGGTATCGATTGATTTCGAGTATCCGATTATATCGAGATAACGATTTATTTTGATATACCGACACAATACAGGTTGTCTATATATTTCAAAGTATCGATATATTTCCATGTATTGGTGTACTACAGATATCGATTCTTCTCGAGATATCGATATATTTCAAGGTACCTCTATATCTCTAGTAATCCATAAATTTCTAGATATCGCTATTTTTAGAGATATCTTTATATTACGTGGTACCAATATATTTCGAGATATCGATATAATTCTATACCTCGATTTATCTCGATATGTCGACTAACATCGAGATTTCGGTCTATATGGTAAGCCGAAATGCGTCTAGATGTCGATATATTTCGGGATATCGACTCATTTCGATGTAGCGGTTTTTTGGAGGTGATTTATTTCGAGGTTTCGAATTATTTCACGGTGTCGATTTATTTCGAGGTTGCGATTTATTTCGAGGTTGCGATTTATTTCGAGGTGGCGATTTATTTCGAGGTGTGGATTTATTTCAAGGTGTCGATGTATTTCCTGGTGACGATATATTTCGATGTTACTTGTCGACTGCATCAGCTTAGAACCTATTTCGTACAGAGTGGTGCGACTGCATACCTCAGCAGGCGAGATTGATATCCAGACGATGAATTTTACCGTTTCCTAGAGAAAAGCGTGCGATGTGACGAATTGTCATTATGAAAACAAATGACGAAAACGTGAGGTTTTCTTTGGTTTTTCTGCCACTGCTGCCAACTTTCAGCCCACCCCCTCCTCCCCTTCCCCAGTCGTGGCGATCAGCTGGTGTGATGGAAATGGACACAGGAAAGTAATAACGTTCCATGAAATCCCATTCTAGGGACGTTCAAGGGTAAATGTTCCAGACGGTTTAATTGCATTAAGACACGCATACTGGGCATCTACAATGTCACATCTGCCAGATCGTTTCTATTATCAACAGTGGAAAACAAAACAGCGTACTGAAGAAGCCATATTGAGACGCGGTTTTTGGTAGAATACTCTAGCCATTGATAATGATGATCTAATGAGAATTCTGTTATTGTTTTGAAAGATGCATTTAAATATGCATTGAACGTAGCTCCAAATTATTTTGTGAATTATAATTGTGGTATTATGAATCTACATTGGAGATTTTGTAATGCAAAACATTTCGATCTGAGAATACTTTACGTGATAGTACGTCATTGACCTTGTGTGTCATTAGGGTAAAGTTAATTTTCCGCGATTAACAAAAAATTTATCCGCCATTAAGGCTGAGTGCAACCCGAAAAATGCCAACAGCGCATAGCGGCCCATATGGTCACCCATCCAAGTGCCGACCACGCCCGAAAGTGCTAAACTTCAGTGATCTGACGGGAACCGGTGTATACACTGCGGCAAGGCCATTGCCCCTACCACTCTTACATGATATTTTTGATCGTAGTTCAGGTCTGATGGCTGGAAAGAATGGACCTTTACCATGTTATGCACATTTATATTTTCACTACGTCGACACAGCTGGACCAATTACGACCACAGGTGATGGTAGCCATAATGATCGTGCCAAGCATCCCGTGTACATTAGTTACACCCAAGTGTGTGGGCATCACAGCATTCGTGACATTTAAGTTTGTTACTTCTTTGCTACTATATTCGCAATAAATTTTGCAGACAGTATCCGCTTATGACGCTGAATGTACCTATAAAATTATATCATTGTACGACACATGTTTCAGGAGATACGTCATAAAAACTCAGGACAAGGCCAGACGCTGCATAGTACGGACGTGGACGCACAGCTGTAAATAAATGCCTGGTCAACACCAAGCTTTTCCGCTAGTCATCTATAAAGATAAGAAATCCCCAATATTGTCTACCAGCGTATTTTTGAAAAACCTTCATTTTGTCATCCATTTTTTTCCTGTAAAAATCGTAAAAGCCGTGCATCATTGTGTTTTTAAAAATCGTTTCTTATTGTCATCTCTTTTTATGTATTTTAAACCATCTATCGCTTGTGTAACCTGTGGCTACAAGTCCATTCCCTTTATGGGGTAATCGAAATAATAAACAACGGAAAAAAGTGTGGCTCAATTTCTTCCTCATTTTTCGGAACTTCTGATAATAGTAAATCGTTGGCTCTTTGAGGGCGTGGTAGGTACATACAAGAGATTAGTGTAAGATTAGAATTTGGGTTAGATGCAGTGCCAGGAGGTTCTGTTTCTATCTGGCTAGCTTCAGAGTACTTCACCATCTACCAAGTGATGCGTTTCATTGGGAATGGTGTGTTCTGTGCTAGGTCTACCCTTTACTGCACAATTCTGTTACTTCGATGCTATTAAAACCAGGATGTTATCAAAATATATGCACAGTGGCAGACTGGAGTCTGCAGAAATATTTCCAGTGGTGGGGAGGGGGGAAGGCGCGTCGGGGCTGGAGTGCATGATTATGAAACTGGCACTCTGTGTACAAATCAGCTGGTCAGTTACGAGGTGCATCAAGCTACAAGACCCTAACTCCATGAGCGCTACAACTGGTCAAAGCTAAGGTTTATCAGTATTGTGGAGAATTCTTATCTGGAAGAGTATACTGTAACGAATAAAAACTCTTTACTCCAGATTCCAGGGAGGGTTGGGGGCGATGGGTGAAAGTGCCCTTTTGCCTATCCTCCCCTCCCCACCTCCTCCCCTCCCCATCCTCTCCCCCTCCCCCTCCCCTCCCCTCCCCCTCCCCTTCCCCCTCGCGGACGCCAATGGCTGGCCCGTTCATTTTGAGAACATCAGAGCTGCAGTAACCTTTCTGAGAAACTGTTCTTGATGTCCTTGTGCGTCAATCTTACCACTCAGAACACCAGTGGGAATGTTGGTTATCGCTGAAACAACTGGTTTTCGGCTCTTATCAGTTTCCCAACCCTTCTTTAAGCTAATTGTTAAAACCCGTCACAATACCAGTTCTTGTAATAACCGATTTTCAGTCTTTTATTTACATTATTTCCTCTAGTAAACGTAGAAATCAAACAAATATTAAACAATTTTTACTTTCTCAGTTTCTTGATAAATGTAATCAAAATGTCAAATTAAATACCCTTATGATGACCTGCAGCCGTTCAGAACGAAATTAGAATTATATTAATACCGTCAGCTGCTCACGGGTGTCGATATATATCAACGGGGACAGGTGACAATGTGTGCACGTCTGGGACTCGAACCCGGGATCTCCTGCTTACATGGCAGGTGCTCTGCCCATCTGAGCCACCGAGGGCACAGACGATAGTGTGACTGCAGGTATTATCTCGCGCCCGCCTCCCGCGAGACTCACATTCTCACCTTGCACGTCCACACACTACATTCGTAGTGTCCCACACCGACACACTCATTACTCGTGGAACACATTCTTACCAAGTCCCGTAACAGTTCGTGGAATACGTGTGCATCTTCACAGAAGAAGGTCATGGCTGGTATTGCCAGAACCATATACTTATATGGATATGGACATGTCTTCCACGAGGAATGAGTGTGTTGGAGTGGGACTCTACGACTGTAGTGTATGGACATTCAAGGTGAGAATGTGAGTCTCGCAGGAGGCGTGCGCGAGATAGTCCCTGCAGTCGAACCATACACTGTGTCCTCTGTGCCTCAGATGGATAGAGCGTCTGTCATTTTAGCAAGAGATCCCGGGTTCGAGTCCCGGTCGCGGCACACATTTTCACTTGTCCACGTTGATATTTATCAACGCCCGCGAGCAACTGACGGTATTAATATAATTCTAATTTCTTTCAATTAAATAGTCCAATAAAACTTTGTCCGATGTTCGCTGCTTCTCTCAAAATATAGCGAGTGCTTCTATACTACAGAAAACTGCCAGTATTATCCTACTGATTTTAGTTTTTAGAACTCTGCTCAAAAATTATATTGAAATCGGTTATCACAGCACTATGCGGGCATTACGTATAGTCCAGCGATAAAGAGTGAAAACTGCGGCAGGAGAACTCTCTTTTTCGTTTTAATTTCTCTGTTTTTAAGGGCTAAAAGCAGATAACGGCATACTACGTAGACACAGCAGCAGATGAGGCACTTTCTACTTTTATCCCGAACTATGAATGATTTGTTAAATTTTAACTTCTTTCCTTGTATGATGTCGCAAGTCGACCAAATCTAACTTTGTTCTTCACTCGTACCGCATATCGTAAAATACTTCCAGACTTCCAGATGGTGCCATTCTATGTTACAACTGACGTTCGACAACAGCGAGAAACTGTGTCCAGTCTCGCGCACTGCTTGTGTAACAGGGACAATATTGTCTCGGCAATGTTGGACCAATCCATTTGTTGCTCGTTTCTATCAGCAGTGTTATTAAAGTGGCATACATAACTTTTCCCATTTTTTTCTGTAATAACGCCGTGTTTCAGTGCTATGGAAATCTTACGAATAAAAATAACTCGTCTTTTTTAAAAAAGGTTTATTTGAAAACAAAAAATTTTACTACCACATCTGTGGCTAATTGATATATCTGTTTTTAGGTGGTTATCAGAAAAAAATAAAAAGGTACTTGTTATAACCGAGAGCAAACAAATACCGAAAGACATCGGTTATTCAGAACTAAAATACCCATATCGTTTTAACTGATCGGTTTTTCTATCTCTAAACTGCAGTGTCGCCATAGAAAAGTGTGTCGCTCCATCAATGTCCATAGCAACTTTGAGATATGTGTTTATGCGCAATATCGGCAAATGGAAACACGAAGAGGTAATAAGCACCTGAGCGATAGAATTTATTTCACAGTCAGAAAAGTCGAGTGACAGACAAGACTGAATCACTGTAATAGAAATTATATGGAAAGCTGTGTAAAGGAAAATTTCCAGTTCTTTCGTGGATTCCAAAATTGAAGCAAATTCCGGGACACCAAGGTGACATAGTCTTATACGGATAGTATTCCATGACTAACGTAATTGGCCCATATACTGTACTGGTATACGGATTATATTACACGACTAACGTAATTTACGTGAAATAATTTACAAACATGTTACTGTAACATTCGCTACTACTCATTACGCTAATTCACCTTCAGCCATTCAGCGCAAATCTCAGTTATGATACGTGCGCCAAACAAAAATTTATCAACGTAGTAACTCAAGACAACTACAAACGATCATTGTGTGCAAGATAAATAGAACACTTCATAAGAAGAACATGACGGGTTTGAATCATTCTCACCGCAAAGGATGAAAAATTCAGGCTCGCACACAAGACCACTTGATAACTAACCAGAAATTCAGATTAGTTGTAGCTTCGGTGACAATCGCCTTTTTTACATTTTCCCTGTAAACTAGATAATTATGAAACGTAAGCAACTACTCTGAAATATCTGCGGCAACGGCCTTGCCGCGGAGGTTGCATCGGTTCACGTGAGATCACCGAAGTCGCTGATTTCACAACGAACTGTTCGTTGTCTACTGAGTATACTGTCTGTTGCACGACACTATCCCTCCCACGCTGCTAAATGTAGGTCGTCGGCAAAATATGACTGTAGTGGAACAAGGGCGTCTGCAGAAATTTCCCCAGGAGGTGGTGGTGGCATTGGTAGTGGTGTGTGTGTGTGTGTGTGTGTGTGTGTGTGTTTGTGTGTGTGTAGGACTATTACTATGAAACTCACACAGTCCAGACCGCCAAGGAAAATAAACCTTGACATTTGGAAAGGGTGTTGATCTTATACAGCTTATACTGCATATTTCGAAATTCCACCTCTAAGGGGGAGACGCAGGACATGAAAGGATTTCTGAATCATGTAGCTATTAAGGTAATTTTGAAGCTAGGATACGAACATTTGTATCTGGTTTCTAGGTCAGAAATAAAGAAATATGTGTTCCAGTATCATTGGGAATTTAACCTCTATGAAGTGAAATAGTGGATGAACATTTTATTTTGAGATAAATAATTATGGAAGAACTATGAAAGTATTTTTAAGGCTACATCTAAGAAAATTGGTATTTGACTTCAAGGCTACAAATAAGAAAATACGTGTTTCGGTGTTTTTGGAAGTTCAACCCCTAAGGGGATGAAATAGAGTGAGCTGGTGCGTTTCTGGTGCCAGTTTCCGTCGACCGTTGTTTCGGTCTTTGAGTCGCAGTCCAGAGGACATTGTTCCTAAGTGACTGTAGTAGTTCTCTGTGCGGCCCCACATCGGGCTTACCGCGCTTACACTGGACACAGTTGCCAAGAAATCGCCTGCCATCGCGATATAGGTTGGGCCAAAACATGTATTCCCGAACTCGGTTCAAGGTCTTGAAGAACCCCAAATGACCCCCGTCCGCCAAATCGTGGAAATATCTGAGTGCCATGCTAACTCGTTCCTGTGGAATACAGACCTTCACTTGGCCACGGTTGGCTCCCCCTTTACACAAGAGGCCCGCACGAAGGCAACAGCCAGTGACGACGTCGCCATCCACCAACTGCTGCCTATTCGGTCCCCACCCGTCGTCCTCGGCCTGTTTGCCGGCTAAGTCGAAGAAGAAGCCGGGTGTCTCGGAGAGAAGGAAATTCACCCCCAGATCTGGCTCCACGTTTCTGAAAATGGTTCATTATGAAAGCATTATGAAAGCATATCTGACAATTCGTATTCGGCTAATCTGTTACAATTTTTAAAAACTACGTGTTTCACTGGTTTTTAACTTCGAGCATAAGGGGATGAGAATTTTAATGAAATATTTATTGCGTTATATTAAAATATTTTAAATCTGCATCTACGATAACCGGTATTTCACTTCTCAATTAGATATAAAGAAATATGCGTTAGGGAATGAAAGACTCTGCGGAGATATCACCACAAGAATACAAACGGCTTGATTAACAAAAACCTTGGACTCCAGCTGTCAGCATTGCTTTTTGGTCATTCAGCAAAAGACCATGCTTCAACGGCATTAAGTTTAGAAAAGTTTAGAAAGTGTTGCAGTTTATAAAAGACATAAAAAAACGATTAAAGAAAAAAATGCTTTGCAGACCATGAACGGTCTAAGTAAGTAAAGAAGCGGATGATAAGCTAGCTCTTTATGCAAATAAGTTGGTCAGTTTAAGTTCCGAGACATGTCATGCAGCAGGAACGGAATCCTATAGTTGCTACGATTGGCTAAAGGAAAAGTTTTGCAGAATCACGCGAAATCACTTCTGCAAGTGGCTGAGAATCTCGTAATGAATAAAAATTCTGTACTAAGAATTCCAAGGTTGGAGATGCAAGATTCCTCCCCCCCCCCTTTCCCCCTCCTCACAATCCTATCCTTCTTTACCTACAGCAAAAAATAAATAAATAAATAAAACTAGAGAAATTTCTACTGTGAAACTATTTGCATACAAGAGAACGGCCATTAAAATTTAACTCTTCAAAGTTTTAAGCCCTGCCCCGTTCGAAAAATTTAATTTCTTTGTAGTTGCATTTTTTAAAGGTGTACTTGTCTAGACTCCTGGAACGGAAAGGTTTTTTTTTTTAATCCGTGCTTTACAAAAGTTTCTACAGCCCAGTGTTTGAAGCAGTGTCACGGCTGCCATGAGCCGCGCGGGGTACCCGCCATGTCTCCAACGCCTTGTCAGGGTTTGCGCGGCTCCCCCCGTTGGAGGTTCGAGTCCTCCTTCGGGCATGGTTGTGTGTGTGTTGTCCTTAGCATAAGTTACTGTAAGTAGTGTGCAAACATACGGACTGATGGTTCAAATGGCTATGAGCACTTTGGGACTTAAGATCTGAGGTCATCAGTTTCCTAGAACTTAGAACGACTTAAACCTAACTAACCTAAGGACATCACACACATCCATGCTCGAGGCAGGATTTGAACCTGCGACCGTAGCGGTCGCGTGGCTCCCGACTGAAGTGCCTAGAACCGCTCGGCCACATCGGCCGGTCTATCATGTATTCTAGAAGTGCTGCACGGTCGTCAGTGGCGCCTGTTCTTTCGAGAACAGTTACTTCATATCTATGGTTAAACGTTACCCAGCCATTGACCTTCGTCTGTGCGAATGCGCACAGGTTGCCCGAACTCTTACGGGAATCGTCACATTAGTGTGAGCCAGTAATGAGTGGATAGGCAAATACCTATTACGTACATTACGTATGCGGATTGTGGACGGTTGGGGATGTGTCTCACGGGAAGCGTGCAAGGGATAAATTCCTGCAGTCGTGCTGTTCATTTGTGCCCTCGATGGCTCAGATGGATTGAGCGTCTGCCATGTAAGCAGGAGATCGTGGGTTCGAGTCCCAGTAGGGGCACACTTTTCAGCTGTCCCCATCGAAGTATATCAACAACACCTGTCGGCAGCTGAGGGTTTCAATTAATTATCAGTTGTGAAGGTGATTCGATGAACCATTTGCCAGGCACTTAAATGTGTTTTGCAGGGTATCCATATAGATGTAGATGATAACTCGTCCCGTGTCGCACGTGCTCAAAATGATTTATACTGCACAATGCATGCAAACATACTCACCGAAAATAAGGACGATTATCAAGTGCAGGCTGCCGAGTGCTGCAAATCCAGCTTAGACAGATCGGCTTTTCCTGCCAAGAAGAACAGGAAGTTGCTGTCTAGGAACAATCAGAGGTAGAGGAAGGGTTGATAAATACTCCTTGAATTGCAGACTAAACGTAAATAACGAAAATACAATTTTGGTAATAATTGGTCAAAACATAATCGTTTGCCCTCCGTATTGGATTAGCTGTTTTGAATATTGAAAATCTGACTTCAGATTCGTTTTCAGCGACATTAAAAATATATATGTAACACTCAGTTCATGCAAATCGAAGTAATAATATAACTAAATGTTTTCCCTAAACATTGAACACATTTTTTTCGGGTAACTATTTTCTCAGAACGGCATGCAGCATAAATTGAAAGTGGTTCGATCTCTTAACTTCTACCTCTGACCCCTAAAAGTAAACACTTTTCTTAGGAACTTATAGCTATAATATGACATTTGTTAATATTAACTAATTTTTGTGTAGGCATAAGGAGTGAAACAAACCCCCAAAAATCGAACTCAAAGTTCGAATTAGCACTGTATCGTTAAATTTAAGGTTGTTTCATTGCGGTTAGGCATGCGCTCGCATAAATTTTATGTTTTATCGACTGATGTTATCCATTTTCAATTTCAGAGGAATAATGTAGTATCAACTGATGTTACCCATTTTTGAATTCAGGTAACATCTGTGGTGCCACGCTGCACGCACTCTGCGTACTCCAGTCTCGCAGGCCCTTGATCAAATCATAATTACGGGCGCCATTTTTTATTGAAAATCTAAAATTAAGCTCATAGTATTATCACTCGTAATTCCCAAACACATCCTTCGAATGTATTGTCATTGTCTCAAAAAAAAAAAATTTCAAATGTACCCTTTGTTGCTCATTTGTATGAGAACCTGTCCGTAACGCCGGAATATAGTCACGAGATTTTTTTTTTCAGAGACGCTGTACGATCGCGAGAAGACTTTCGTTCTGCGCGTGTCGAAGGACATTCCTCAGATATTACTGTGTGTGTGCTACTCAGTCGTGCCATTTAAGTGTACATCTTTGCATAGTTTTCCTT
Organism: Schistocerca gregaria; assembly: GCF_023897955.1. Taxonomy (NCBI): domain Eukaryota; kingdom Metazoa; phylum Arthropoda; class Insecta; order Orthoptera; family Acrididae; genus Schistocerca; species Schistocerca gregaria. The sequence continues at coordinate 2,549,385 of NW_026061883.1, read as the reverse complement.
TCACGATGTAAACAGTGTTCCGCTCAATTGCTAACTGGCCAGTGAGTGGTTCCGAAGGTGTCGGATGTGCGGTGCGTTCGGTATGCTAGGACAACAGCAGACTGGCGTGGTGCGATGGCAGAAGCAGACACTGAGGGAGCTAGCTGCCGGGACGCCAGCGAACAATTTATGCCAAGTAAGACGAAGAGGACTATTCTAAAATTACTAGCCGTCTCAAAAGTGTTTACCATTGGTAAATCTTGCTGTTGAGTCTGACAAAACTGGCAGTTGGGCCTAGAGATACATTAGAGAGAGATACAGGAAATCCCCCCACCCCCCTCAATGAATTTTTGGTTGTGATGACAGGCCGATTGGTAGTGTAGCCCGAGTCTAAGTTAGGTTGGAAGGTGGTAATTTGATTGAGAGTTGTTTACGCCAACGATTATGAATGCCGACTAAACGTTGTGCGAGCAGATTGCCCTGTAGCGTAGCCTAGTGTTTCCGTCCGCGCCACATTTAACACACTTTCTCTAACTGTGTACAAAAGTCTCACAACAGCCACGATAACTACGTTTCTGGTGGGGGGAGGGTAGAGTCCACTATGTAACTTTCACTGCAAATTTTAGTAACCGCCGAAACTAACCGAAATAGAAGCGTAATTTTAACTATATTTCCTTTTGTGGGAAAATAATGGTTCTCCTCTTTCGGCAGCAACTGTAATATGTAGGCGACTTATTAGTTTTCTTTAAACTATGAATCATGATCTCAATAGACGCAGTGCTTTTTTTACGTTACTTGATTTGTGGTCTATAGTAAACAATGCAACGAATTGGTAAATTCTTTGAAGTTTGACGTGTGTTACATAGACGACGTCTGCAATGTTCGTAAGGCCAAGTTTGCATATATTCGGTGTCTGTTTTTTTGGCCATGTACTGTATAATTAAGGGGAGGAGGATTATGTTCAAGGAGCAGTGTATTAGCAGTCTATGGAGAAATTGAGAATTTCGATCTAACGAACGGCATGCTCGGGCAGTTCGTGCTATTCTGTTGACCACTGTGTAATTCGGACACAGTGATCATTGCCTCTCCCTAGTAACCAGGGGACTCGGGTGCTAATCCTGGTCTGGCACAAATTTTCAACAGTGCCCATTGACTAAAGTCTGTGCCCATTGTCAACTAATGTCATTGTTTCGGTGTTAAATTGTATTTTGTTCACGATACGTCGTTTAGCTTTTTCATGGATAACAGCTTTGAAAAGCGTACAGGTTATATTGATATTCGCTCGTCGTTAGTCCAAGGCAACTATAGCGATTTATGAACACAGTTGTAGTTCGTATTAAGCCTACATACGTAATTGTGTCCTGTGTTTCTTTACCAAGAACTGCTTCGTAAGTAATTCCCCGGTAGTGGTATTTTGTTTCAGTATTTTGTTTAAATATTTATAGACTGCAGGCTTGGATGAAATATGAAACACATGTCCGAAGTTCCTGTTGATACTGCAGATACTGTTTCATCCGTACTAGGGGCCAAAACATTTAATCTAATACAAAAGGACACAATTTGTCTCGAGATTTAGCTATTTTTCGTAATAGAGGCCTTGCTTCGATATGTTTTTCTCTAATTCTTGTTTGGATATAATCTTAAAACACACTAACTCTTCCACCAGTTATTCGATATGTTGTTTCATCCCTTTCGTAGCCTAGAGTTCCTAAACGGTCGATAATATTAATGATTTCCTTTCTCAATTTTATTTTCTGTAAAATCTCCTGTTTATGGTTAATTCTAACATGTTTCACGTTCTCACTTTTATTATTTTTATTTTTCTAGTTTTTGGCTGGTAGCCAAATTTTCTTTGAATCTGGTTTTTAATTCTGAAATAGTAACAGTTGAAGGTCAAGAGAAGATGGCGATCTATTTGAGGAGAGTGGCTTGGAGATTTTTTATAATAGACGTACACAGGTCATGGGGATCCTTACCTATATAAATTTACTTCGAGTGTGATGTAGCCCATTCTCTTGTCATGATCTCGGCCGTATCGTAGCACATTGTCTCGGTTAGGTTGGAGATTTCTGTTGAGAGTTGCCGAAGTCAACGAAAGTGATTACAAAGTGAGGACTTTGCTAACAGAACGATCTGTAGCGTAGTCCAACACGTTCTTTCTGTCCTTTTAAAGACTCTTTTAATTAAAAATAACTAAAGCTGCAAGATACAATCACAAAAACTGTTACGTAATAGAGTAATCCCAGACTATTGTTGTGTAAGTTGTGTGCGTACACTTTTTTTTGTCAGTGAATATACATTTTTTTACTCATTTGCTGGGTTTCAGTTTTCCCCGTTTTCCGGCGAAAAACCTTTTCCTGTGAAGGGCCCATTAGCTTGTCGGTTATATTTGTGACTTTCTCGACGGTCAGTAATTTCGTGATAGTCCATCCACCGGCGTCATTGTTAACATCGAATATAGATTTAAGTATTAGGAAGGCTAATATGAAGCTAATGCATGAGTAGGTCTAATAATTAATAAAAATAGGAATGCGGGTAAGCCACTACAAACAGCATAGTGAAAGCATTGTTGTGGCCAATATAGCCACGAATCCCACGCCTACCACAGTCGTAAAAGTAGTCCGCAGATGATGAAGAAATTGATGGAATGTGTGATGAGATAAAAGAAATCATTCAGATAGTGATGGGAGATGAAAATTTAATATTAGTGGGTGACTGGAATTCGACGGTAGGAAATGGAATAAAAGGAAACGCAGTAGGTGAATATGGAATGTGGGTAAAAAATGAAAGAGGAAGCTGCCTGGTAGGTTTTTGCCCAGAGCATAATTTAATCATAGCTAACACTTGGTTCAAAAATCATGAAAGAAGGTTGTATACGTGGAAGAGACCTGGAGATACTGCAATATTTCATATAGATTATATAATGGTAAGACAGAGATTTAGGAACCAGATTTTAAATTGTATGACATTTCCAGGGGCAAATGTGGTCTCTGATAACAATATATTGATTATGAACTGTAGATAAAAACTGAAGAAACTGGAAAAACGTGGGAATTTAAGGATATGGGACCTGAAAGAACTGACAGAATCAGAAGTTGTAGAGTGTTTCAGGAAGTGCATTAGGGAACGATCTACAGGAATGGGGCAAAGTAATACAGTGTGATGGGGGATCTGAGTGGTATACTGTCAAGGGGGAGGGGGTTCCTCAGGGATCAGTGTTGTGGCCGCTCTAGTTCCTTATTTATATAAATGATATGCCCTCAAGTATTATGGGTAACTCTAAAATATTTCTGATTGCTGATGACACTAGCTTGGTAGTAAAGGATGTTGTGTGCAACATTGACTCCGTTTCAAGTAGTGCAGTACATGACCTCAGTCAATGGCTTGTAGAAAATAAACTAACGTTAAATCACAGTAAGATTCAGTTTTTACAGTTTCTAACACACAATTCAACAAAACCTGACGTTTTAATCTCACAGCATGGGCAAATGATTGGTGAAGCTGAGCGGCTCAAATTCCTAGGTGTTCAAATAAATAGTAAGGTGTCATGGAAAGCCCACATTCAGGATCTTGTTCAAAGACTTAATACTGCCATTTTCACTATTCGAACGGTACCGAAAGTGAGTGATACTTCGCCAAGTAAATTAGTCTACTTTGCTTATTTCCATTCACTTATGTCGTATGGTATTATGTTTTTGGATAACTCTTCCCATTCTAGAAGGATATTTTTGGCTCAGAAACGGGAGGTTCGGGCAAAAAGTGGTGTGAGTTCACGGACCTCTTGTCGACCTCTGTTCAGGGAGTCTGGGTATTTTGACATTGGCCTCTCAATATGTATATTCCTTATAGTCGTTTCTTGTTACCAATATTAGATTATTTCCAACAATAAGCAGCTTTCACTCGGTTAATACTCGGGAGAAATCAAACCTCCATTTGGATCGGACTTCCTTAACTCTTGTGCAAAAATGTGTGCAGTATACTGCTACATCCATTTTCAATAAGCTGCTACTCGAATTCAAAAATCTTAGCAGTAATCCACGCGCTTTCAAATCGAAACTGGAGTGTTTCCTCATGGGTCACTCCTTCTATTCTGTCGAGGAGTTAATTGAAAAATTAAGCTGATTCTCATTGTACTGCTGATAGCGTTTGCTTAAACTTATGGACTGATTTTCTCTCTGGTTCATGAACATGTATTTTTATCTGTTATTACTTTTATGTTGTAAGTTCATGTGTCGCCCAAACCGCCGTCTGCTTCACGTCTGCTGTGCAGCGAGCTACCTTGATTGAAGTATTAACTGTAGTTTTCTTACTTGTCACTACTTCTTCCGTGTGTTTTTGCTTTTAGGAAGCTTTAATTGTCGAGTGCTAGTAATAGAGTTAAATAGATTTCATGTTTGTTTTGAATACAGTCAGATAGAGTCCTTTTAGTCAGCCATAGTGCTAGTAGTGCTAGTGTTTGTTTTCAATACAGTCCAGAGACATGTAGTGCTATTTTCATTGTTTTCTACAAGAAGTGGTTAGCAATCACAGTTTAGTCAGTAATCAGCCGCCTTTAGTGAATTAGCAGTCTACTTAAAAGTTGATTAAGTCTCTTCAGTATATTGATTCCTTAGGATGGATAGGATGTGTGACTGCTGTGTACGGACGCTGGCCACTCTTCGCGAACAGCTGAGCGTGTTGATGGCCGCGGTCAGCCGTCTTTAGGCTGCTGCCTCGGAGGGTAGCGGCAGTGTGGAGTCTGGTGCGTCGCATGGTGCACCCCAGGTGTTAGATGCTTCACCCACTGTCCCTGCTGTCGAGACATTTTCGCGGGTACCGGGCGCGGTTGGGCCACCCTCTCCCCAAGGGGAGTGGCGGGTTCAGCGGCGTTCGCGGCGCACGAGGCAGAGGGTCAATGTGGAGGCTGGCCGTGTGGCATCGTCCGCTCTGCCTGTGAATGGACATGTGGCTGCTCATTCAGCAAGGTCCGAGCAGGCACACGGGGGGAGGGGTTTATTAGTTATTGGGAGCTCCAACGTTAAGCTGGTGATGGAGCCCCTTAGGGAAATAGTGGAAAGGTCGGGGAAGAAGGCCAGTGTTCACTCTGTCTGCTTGCCGGGGGGTCTCATCCGAGATGTGGAGGCGGCCCTACCGGCGGTGATAGAGAGCACTGGGTGCACCCGACTGCAAATTGTTGCTGATGTCGGCACCAATGACTCCTGCCGTGTGGATTCAGAGGTCATCCTCAGTTCGTACAAGCGGTTGTCGGAGTTGGTGAAGGCGGAAAGCCTCGCTCGCGGGGTGGAATCAGACCTAACTATTTGTAGTATCGTTCCCAGAACCGATCGCGGTCCTCTGGTTTGGATCCGAGTGGAAGGCTTAAACCAGAGGCTCAGACGATTCTGCGGAGAGCTGGGGTGCAAATTTCTCGACCTCCGCAATGGGGTGGAGAAATGTAGGGTCCCCTGAATATGTCAGTCGTGCACTACACGCCGGAAGCGGCTACGAGGGTAGCGGCTACGAGGGTAGCGGAGTACGTGTGGAGTGCACATGGTTTTTTTTTTTTTTTTTTTTTTTTTAGGTTAGAGAATTCCCTCCCTAGACCCGACAAGACGCCTCCTGAGACGCGGCAAGGCAGGAGTAGGCAAAATGCAACAGGGAATAACAATATTAATGTGCTAATAGTAAACTGCAGGAGCGTCTATAGAAAGGTCCCAGAACTGCTCTCATTAATAAACGGTCACAACGCCCATATAGTTCGCAGACAAAGGCTGGACAGTAAAGGGGGAGGCGTGTTTATAGCGATAATAAGTGCAATAGTATCGAAGGAAATTGACGGAGATTCTAATTGTGAAATGATTTGGGTGAAGGTCACGGTTAAAGCAGGCTCAGACATGGTAATTGGATGTCTCTATAGGCCCCCAGGCTCAGCAGCGGTTGTGGCTCTGCACCAGAAGAATAATTTGGAAAATATTTCGAGTAGATTTCCCCACCATGTTATAGTTCTGGGTGGAGATTTTAATTTGCTGGATATAGACTGGGAGACTCAAACGTTCATAACGGGTGGCAGGGACAAAGAATCCAGTGAAATATTTTTAAGTGCTTTATCTGAAAACTACCTTGAGCAGTTAAACAGAGAACCGACTCGTGGCGATAATATATTAGACCTTCTGGTGACAAACAGACCCGAACTATTAGAATCAGTTAATGCAGAACAGGGAATCAGCGATCATAAAGCGGTTACTGCATCTACGATTTCAGCCGTAAATAGAAATATTAATAGAGGTAATAAGATTTTTCTGTTTAGCAAAAGTGACAAAAAGCAGATTACAGAGTACCTGACGGCTCAACACAAAAGTTATGTCTCAAGTACAGATAGTGTTGAGAATCAGTGGACAAATTTCAAAACCATCGTACAATATGCGTTAGATGAGTATGTGCCAAGCAAGATCGTAAGAAATGGAAAAGAGCCACCGTGGTACAACAACCGAGTTAGAAAACTGCTGCGGAAGCAAAGGGAACTTCACAGCCAACATAAACATAACCAAAGCCTTGCAGACAAACAAAAATTACGCGAAGCGAAATGTAGTGTGAGGTGGTCTATGCGAGAGGCTTTCAATGAATTCGAAAGTAAAGTTCTATGTACTGACTTGGCAGAAAATCGTAAGAAATTTTGGTCCTATGTCAAAGCGGTAGGTGGATCAAAACAAAATGTCCAGACACTCTGTGACCAAAATGGTACTGAAACAGAGTATGACAGACTAAAGGCCGAAATACTAAATGTCTTCTTCCAAAGCTGTTTCACAGAGTAACACTGCACTGTGCTTCCTTCTCTTGAAGTCGCACAGTTGACAAAATGGTAGATATCGAAATAGACGACAGAGGGATAGAGAAACAATTAAAATCGCTCAATAGAGGAAAGGCCTCTGGTACTGATGGGATACCAGTTCGATTTTACACAGAGTACGCGAAGGAACTTGCCCCCCTTCTTGCAGCGGTGTACCGTAGGTCTCTAGAAGAGCGAAGCGTTCCAAAGGATTGGAAAAGGGCACAGGTCATCCCCGTTTTCAAGAAGGGACGTCGAACAGATGTGCAGAACTATAGACCTATATCTCTAACGTCAATCAGTTGTAGAGTTTTGGAACACGTATTATGTTCGAGTATAATGAATTTTCTGGAGACTAGAAATCTACTCTGTAGGAATCAGCATGGGTTTCGAAAAAGACGGCCGTGTGAAACCCAGCTCGCGCTATTCGTCCACGAGACTCAGAGGGCCTTAGACACGGGTTCACAGGTAGAAGCCGTGTTTCTTGACTTCCGCAAGGCGTTTGACACAGTTCCCCACAGTCGTTTAATGATCAAAGTAAGAGCATACGGACTATCAGATCAGTTGTGTGCTTGGATCGAGGAGTTCCTAGATAACAGAACGCAGCATGTCATTCTCAATGGAGAGAAGTCTTCCGAAGTAAGAGTGATTTCAGGTGTGCCGCAAGGGAGTGTCATAGGACCGTTGCTATTCACAATATTCATAAATGACCTGGTGGGTGACATCGGAAAGTCTCTGAGGCTTTTTGCAAATGATGCTGTGGTGTATCGAGAGGTTGCAACAATGGAAAATTGTACTGAAATGCAGGAGGATCTGCAGCGAATTGACGCATGGTGCACGGAATGGCAATAGAATCTCAATGTAGACAAGTGTAATGGGATGCGAATACATAGACTGATAGGTCCTTATCATTTAGCTACAAAATAGCAGGTCAGCAAATGGAAGCAGTTAAATCCATAAATTATCTGGGAGTACGCGTTAGGAGTGATTTAAAATGGAATGATCGTATAAAGTTGATCGTTGGTAAAGCAGATGCCAGACTGAGATTCATTGGAAGAATCCTAAGGAAATGCAATCCGACAACGAAGGAAGTAGGTTACAGTACGCTTGTTCGCCCACTGCTTGAATACTGCTCAGCAGTGTGGGATCCGCACCAGATAGGGTTGATAGAAGAGATAGAGAAGATCCAACAAAGAGCAGCGCGCTTCGTTGCAGGATCATTTAGTAATCGCGAAAGCGTTACGGAGATGATAGATAACCTCCAGTGGAAGACTCTGCAGGAGAGACGCTCCGTAGCTCTGTATGGGCTTTTGTTGAAGTTTCGAGAACATACCTTCACCGAAGAGTCAAACAGTGTATTGCTCCCTCCTACTTATATCTCGCGAAGAGACCACGAGGATAAAATTAGAGAGATTAGAGCCCACACAGAAGCATACCGAGAATCCTTCTTTCCACGTACAATACGAGACTGGAATAGAAGGGAGAACCGATAGAGGTACTCAGGGTACCCTCCGCCACACACCGTCAGGTGGCTTGCGGAGTACGGATGTAGATGTAGATACTGGCACGTTCCATGACCTAGAAGATTTGCTCCTCAATTTGGGCCTACGGAACTTGACATGCGCAAAGAAAGAGGGTAACAGAAGATATATTGAATTTAATTTATGAAAGGAGAAAATACAAAAATGCAGTAAATTAACCCGACAAAAAGAAATACAAACGTCTCAAAAATGAGATCGACAGGAAGTGCAAAATGGCTAAGCAGGGATATCTAGAGGACAAACGTAAGGATATAGATGCGCTTATCACTAGGGGCATGATAGATAGTGCCTAAAGAAAAACTAAAGAGACTTTTAGAGAAAAGAGATTCACTTGTATGCATATCAAGAGCTCAGATGGAAACCCTGTTATCAGCAAAGAAGATATTGCAGAAAGGTGGAAGGTGTATATAGAGGATCTATACAAGGGCAATGTACTTGAGGACAATATAATGGAAACGGAAGAGGATGTAGATGAAGATGAAATGGGAGATGACATACTGCGTGAAGAGTTTGACAGGGCACTGAAAGACCTTAGTGGAAATAAGGTTCCGGGAGTAGGCAACATTCCATTAGAACTACTGACAGGCTTGGGAGACCCAGCTCTGACAGAACGTGACCGTCTGATGAGCAAGATGCATGAGACAGCCGAAATACCGTCAGACTTCAAGAAGAATGAAATAATTCCAATTTCAAAGAAATCAGGTGTTGACAGGTGTGAAAATTAGCTAACTATCAGTTTAATAAGTCACAGCTGCAAAATACTAACGCAAATTCTTTACAGACGAATGGAAAAAATGGTAGAAGCCGACCTCAGGGAAGACCAGTTTGGATTCCGTGGAAATACTGGGACATGTGAGGCAATACTGACCCTACGACTTACCTTATAAAGTAGATTAAGAAAAGGCAAACCTACGTTTCTAACATTTGTAGACTTAGAGAAATCCTTTGACAATGTTGACTGGAATACTCTCTTTCAAATTCTGAAGGTGGCAGGGGTAAATTACAGGGAGCGAAAGGCAATTTACAATTTGTACAGAAAGCAGGTGGTAGTTATAAGAGTCGAGGGATATGAAACGGAAGCAGTGGTTGGGAAGGGAATGAGACAGGGTTGTAGACTATCCCCAATGTTATTCAATCTGTTTATTGAGCAAGTAGTAAAGGATACAAAAGAAAAATTCTGAGTAGAAATTAAAATCCATGGATAAGAAACTAAAACCTTGAGGTTTGCCGATGACGTTCTAATTCAGAGACAGCAAAGAACCTAGAAGAGTAGCTGAACAGAATGAAGTGTCCTGAAAGGATGATATAAGATCAGCATCAATAAAAGCAAAACGAGGATAATGGAATGTAGTCGAATTAAGGTGGGTGATGCTGAGGGAATTAGATTAGGAAATGAGACATTTAAAGTAGTAAAGGAGTTTCGCTATTTAGGGAGCAAAATAACTGATGACGGTCGAAGTAGAGAGGATATAAAATGTCGACTGTCAATGGTAAGAAAAGTGTTTCTAAAGAAGAAAAATTTGTTAACATCGAGTATAGCTTTAGGTATCAGGAAGTCCTTTCTCCGAGTATTTGTATGGAGTGTAGCCACGTATGGAAGTGAATAATGGACAATATATAGTTTGAACAAGAATAGAATAGAAGCTTTCGAAATGTGGTGCTACGGAAGAATGCTGAAGATTAAGTGGGTAGATTACATAACTAATGTGGAGGTATTGAATAGGATACTGGAGAAGAGAACTTTGTGGCAAAACTTGACTAGAAGATGGGGTCGGATGGTAGGACACGTTCTGAGGCATTAAGGGATCACCAATTTAATATTGGAGGGCAGCGTGGAGGGTAAAAATCGAGGTGGGAGACCAGGAGATGAATACACTAAGCAGATTCACAAGGATATAGGTTTGCAATGGGTACTGGGAGATGAAGCTTCCACACGATACAGTAGCATGGAGAGCTGCATCAAACCAGTCTGTGGACTGAAGACAAGAGCAACAACAACAACAACAACAAGGTATTTGTCTGATGTGTAACCTTCAACAGAAGTGGGGCAGACAAGAGGGTTAATTCATTAATGGTGTCGGAAGAGATGGTTAGCAAGAAATCCTTTAGGCGTGGTGCGTGATGCGGCGCTCCCCATCCCCATATACCGATCAAATCAGTCACGACTTGAACCGAGCGTGCCCGAACATTGTCCTACAAAATGATGGCCGCCTTCTGCAGAAACCGACGCCGCTTCTTTCTCTCAGTTACTTTTCTACTTTGTAACACAGTCTGTTTCGTTTTCGAGTGCAAACCGCTTAACATATATTGTTCAAATTTGGCATGGAGACAGTTTGAACCCTGAGAAAGAACATAGCCCACTTTAAAAAGCAAGAAAAATTTTTTTGCATCAGTGAACGTAAACTACATTAAAACTTACTTATTTTGCTTGTACAACTTAAGAATTCTATAATGTATAAGTACTTCAGTAGTCGCCGCGCGGGATAGTCTCTACAAACGAAATTGCTCCCACGTCCGAGGCCTTTCAATATCACGTCTTCCATTCCGCTTGTAGTTCAGAATATTTTGGGGAAGTCTGGGACGTAGCATTCTCACCAGTCTTCACGATATTTTTGAATTTTTTAGTTTCTGTTGAAAATACTTAATTTTTCTCTAGTATCTTCATTCCTAATCATTTCTTGTTGTGCAGCTCTTCGAATTTCTTAGGAACCTCATCTCTGCCGTGTGATTTATTTTTCGTTTTTTTTAACCATGTTTTCGCTTTCATAGCATAATACAGGAACCGCGACCACGTTATAGAATTTCGGGACAACCTTTTTGTACTTTATTGCCCAATGTTCAGATAATAGTGTCACAGACAGCTTAGAATTTGTGTAATTTATTTTAAGTATCAGAGTAAAAATCAGATCTTACAGCGTAGCCTAAATGAAAGATTAAGAGACCAGTTCTAAAGCAGGATTATCCAAAACTAGTTTTAAACTGACTGAGTATTTTCCTCGGAGTGCACTTATTTTCGTTTTATTACTAGAAATTTTAAAGTTGTATTCATTGCATATTTCGTTCAGGTGGTATATAGATCTTTGGAGGTCATTTCGTGAACTTGAATCATGTCATCTACAAACAGAAGCACAATCAGGTATTTCTCATTCGTTATCCCAATTCCTTGGTCTTGTCGTAGCTCCTGCTTTCATTTATGAAGAACGAAGTCAATGTAAATACTAAAAATGCTGACTTAATCTGCTCATTTAAATGTATACCAAGCGAGCTGCCGCAGTGGTTAGTACATGGTATGATGATGATGATGATGATGATGATGATGATGATGATGATGATGATGATGATGATGATGATGATGTTTGGTTTGTGGGGCGCTCAACTGCACGGTTATCAGCGCCTGTACAAAGCCCCAACCTTTACACAGTCCAGTTTCGCCACCATCACGAATGATGAAGAAATGATGACACCACAGACACCTACTTCCCGGGCGGAGAAAGCAACCCAGCCGTGAATCGAACCCGGAATCCCATCACCAGCAACGCTTGCTACACGACGAGCTGTCAACTAGTACACTAGACTCGCATTCGGGAGGATGACGTTTAAATCCGCATCCGGCCATCCTGATACGTATTCCGTAACTTTTCTGAATCGCTCCAAGCAAATGCTGGGATGGTTCCTTTGAAAGGGAACGGCGGACTACTTTTACCCTTCCCTGACGCAGTGCCAACTCCTGCTCCGTTTCTAATGACCTCAACATCGATAGCACATTAAATGCAATCCTCCTTCCGTCCTTCATTTAAAGGCATAGGTTTACGCAATAAGTCGGGCGTTAAAAGTTAAAAACTGCGTACTCGTCTAAGGCAGCATAATTTCATGGCGCGCAAATTATCGAGACTATATTCACCGAGCATTTGTGAAAGGCAGCACGTGGCGACTTCCAACAAACTTCACACATAATTTCGAAACTTTTTTTCCCTCTGACATCCCTGGCAGAATGATGAAAGGAAAAAGACTTTTATCACTTCTACATTTTCGCTGTTCGTGTAGTAAGGTGTCAGCATCAGGCTTGATGTTTCACTTTATTACTTCTTTACTACTCACTTTATTCGCAACACGTTTGTCAGACAGTATCCACATACGTCGCCGAATGTACCTGAAAATTATAGAATTGTACAACACCTAGTTCAGTACATAAATATTGAGACTTGTCAAAAAACTAGCTTCTCTTACAACAGAGCGTCTTCAACTGCAAAGGGTCATGTTTCTTCAGGTCAAGTTTTTAACACATTAACTGATACGGAAAGTGAACGAACTTCTGAAGGTGGTTTACATATGGGACTTCCAGTTTTCAGACAGCAATTTGGAGGGGAGAAGGGGGGATGCTTACGCGGTCTATTTGAAACTTCAGTGTTTCCGTAAATGATGCAGTTGCCTGTAATAAAGTTCTGTTTGAAAGAAGCCACGCCCTCATAAGATTTCAGTGTAGTGCAAAGCATGACAACTTAGTTTAAATGTTCCCGAAATGTAGAATTGTTCGGTTCACAAAACGATATAACCTTATCCTACGAGTATAGTGCAGCGAGTCAAATTCGCAATCGCTCAACCCACATGAATACCTGGGTGTAAAAATTTCTAGAGATTTGAAATGGAACCGTCACATAGTCGCAGTCTTAGGGAAATACGGTGGCTGGCTGCAATTCGTTGGTAGAATTCTAGGAAAATACAATCAGTGTACAAAAGAAATTGCTTACAAATCACGCTTGCGACTTATCCCCCAATATTGGTCGAGATTCTTGGATCCTAATCAGATACAACTGCCAGGCGAAACTGAATGTATACAGAGAAGGGCGGCACGAATGGTCACAGGTTTTTTGACCCGTTGGAGAATGTCACGCAGTTTCTGCTCAAATTGAACAGGCAGGCGCTTGGAAACAAACGTACAATATACAGAGTAAGTCTACTTGGAATATTTCCGGAGGAATCCTTAACTGTTGAATATAGGCGAATGGTAGTCAATGGAGGGAATGACTGTGAATGCTCGTTCGATTTGCGTTCTCTTCCGTAGGCTGCGATGCAAACTAATCCTGGTAATATTCCCGGTGTGAGATGTAGTTGGCAGCTCTGTAAATGCTGACCGGTGAGTCGCTTAAAGCCCAGGTGAAATTAATCTCTGAGGGACACATCACGCTCCCAACCGATGAAGCATATCCCCTAAGGATCGCCGAGAGCCTGTGACTAGTGCATTGAATTTAAATACGGAAAACTGCAAAAACTCACTTTTTGAACTATTTGTAATTCCATTAACTAGTTTTGTAACCTTTACAGACTCATCTTCAAATGTGGCACACAGAATTTCCGTCTCTCTGACGTGGAGACAGAGCGACAGTTACATGGCGACATGTGTCGGAAAACCAGTTATTCCACTTACTGACTAACGGACAGTTCATGGTAGACACAGACTATTCCGTGGAAGAGCAAAGTATCGCGAGGAGACCTAATTAGAAAGTTTCTAGAACTGACGTTACATGATGAATGTAGGAATGGAATATACTGAAACCGCCTACGTATTGTAACTGTAGGAAGCGTGATGACCAGAAGAGACTAAGCACAGCACGCACAGAGGCTTTTAAGCAGCCACAGTACGTACGCTCCATACGTCAGTGGAGTGGGAATAAGTCCTAATAACTGGTATACTGGCAAGTTCCATCTGTCACGCAATTCACGGTCGTTTATAGACTACAAATTATAAGCTGCCTATGTTTTGTTTAAATTTGGATTACAAGAAAATGGGCGTTTTGCAAAATATCCTACATAAGTCTCCTCTTCATCAACACCACCACCATGAGTGTTCTGCCCTAGGGCAGGTCTTCACATGTAGCTCTCCATGCAGTCCCATCATTTGTTACCCTCTTATTTTCTCACAACTATTTTCTGTTCTTACGCTGTCCACCACCTGGTATGTTCTGAGTCTTCTTCTTCTTCTTCTTCTTCTTCTTCTTCTTCTTCTTCTTCTTCTTATTGCATTCACCATTTCCTCCATACCATCAATAAACAATCTCTTCTCATTCAGTGTCCATGCCAATTGTGTTTGCTCATCCTGCTACCTTTAAAATTTCTCTCTGTTCTCCCACTCAACACCACCTCATTTCTCACTGTGCTTGCCTATTTTATCACCTATCAACGCACCCACATAAAAGCCTCCTGTTATGAAACGTCTCGTTGGCAATTGCTATACGTATTTTCACCTCCTTATTACTTCCAATGTCGTCCATAATAGCACGTCGCAGTTATCTAAAAATACTAAATTGTTGTGTGTCTTCCTGCCTAACATTATAGTTGTTCTTGATTTTCTTGCACCTATCACCGGACATTTTGCGTTTTTCTTATTATTTCTCATTCCAATTTACTCACGACTCTTGTTCAATTCTTTTAACATTTCAGTCATACTTCTTTCGCTCTCTGTCAATAACACCACATGATCCGCGAGTCTAATACATTCTGCTCTCCTAACAACAACCCGCTCCCGTCTATGTCATTTCAAACGTTTTTGAATGACATGCTCCAAATATATTTACACACTAAGGAGAATAAACGTATCCCGAAGGACTTACCCCAGCGCGATGGAAATCGATACACGTGATGTCTATTCATGCCCAATAGTATCCGAACGACCTGAATTGAATTTCGCCTGATTCACATGCAACCCACATAGCGCAACTGTCTAGCAGGTCTCCTTATCGCTCCTTGGTACAGTCGTTTGACTATTGAAAGTGGTTCCAACAAGTCACCACGAGAAAAAACTGTTCTGTATCGCAATAACTCAAAATGTAAAGTAATACCACGATACTACAAATATCACGGAACACCTTATCACAGATAAGACTGCCCTTAAGGCTTGTAGCTCACATTTATTACAATAAATGACATATCTGACATTTTACCACTCTCATTATTACGTCAGATAGGTAATGCACGTAGTAAATTTGTCGTATTCTTCATTTACTCTTCAAAGTAACATACCGTACTAATTAAACACAAAATAAGATTAAAAATTAAAGGTATTCACGAGCAGCTAATTGAGAATATTTATGAACTTCAAATGACACGACGAACCGTCTCGTTCTGCATATGGGTGCAAACTCAGGTCATGCAGACTAAGCAATGATTTCGTGCCTGACGGATACTAACAGTCACTCGTGATTAGGCATATAGAGAGTGATATACCTCGATTTTAGACAGAGCCAGTTTGCAAATTCCAACTTTAAATTTCATAGCGCAAGCATTTTTGCCGGACGCGAATTCCTACCCAGCACCTGTTGTCCCTGTTAACGAACGACGAGAGATGTTGAATCTTGGTTCCTAACAAGTAACTTACTTGAATTGCCGTGAGGTAAGGCTTTGTATTTGGCAGGGATTCGAACTCAGAACTTAATCGGATAGATATCGACGCACAATCAACTGTGACATTTCGGATTTTCTCGGCAGTAGCTAGATGTTTTAACTGAAATGACGAGACGAAACATTATTTTTTTTTCCTTCCCAAGACTCCAACCTGGCACAAATCGCTGTTATATTCTACAGAAAACGAACGTTAAATATGGGTTTGTTGCACCAGCAGCGACATGTGAGCGTGTTTGAACTAGAAATAATATGACGAAGAGTTCAGTGCTCACTGGGAATACAGCTCCACACATCATATCGCTTTTGACTACACACAAAGATGCGTCAGCTTCCGAATTTTTGTCCAGCTCGGACTAACATCTTGAACTTACAGTGATCTCGCAAATAGTTCTGTCTCTCACTGGGTGTCAAAACGTCACATATCGTTAGTGTTGACAAGGAATGAAAATACATTAAACATTAAAATAATTATCCACCAGCAGATAGGTGTTCTCATGCTAGAGCTTGATAATACATAATGAAATCTATAGTGCCAGGCCAGGATTCGAACCCATTCACGCGCAGTATGTGGAGATGTTGAGGAATCTGCAGTTCTGAACAAACAACAAATTGTAGCCGTGCTGTATTCTCACGAAGGGATCAAATTGAGCGTTAAGTACGGTCTAAGTTGCATTCCCAGTTCAGAACCGATTTTATCGACATACAGAAGCTCAGATAAAATATGGACTAAATGTCCTGTGAGCCTACATAGCGTTTGTTTCGTCACTAGAAATAAATAATAAGTATAAGAAAGGTTTCTACGTGTCGCCGCCCCAGTCTTTATTGTGATTCATCCTAACGTCTACTTTGTAGAAAAGGAATATCATTTTTCATGTTAATTTCAGACCACAATGTCATTATATCTTCTTCACTTGGTGTAGCCAGAAGAGAATGGAATCTGTCTCACCTTATCTAAAATCATTGACAGAAGTTGGAATCGAACCAAATCTATAGATATACAAGCATATCATAAGTATGTGGCTCATTTTTCTATCGTAACGCCGTTGCACCACACTGGATGAGAATTCTGACACACAGGCTTCCTGTAGTAATTTGCAGCAGGTTCAGTAAATTCATTTACTTGGTTGGCCGAATCACAATGAACTAGCTGCCTCGACTACCCAGTGCATACATTCGACTTTATTTTGTAATCACCGAAATAAAATCACGTACCTGCCACCTACACAGAACAGCCAACAGTCTAGGATGCGCAAATTTAAATAGGAAGTGTTTCTTTCCACTTGGTCTACTGTATTGCGCCATCTCTTTGTTGAAAACGTCGTGCAGTGCAAATGTCGCATTTCGTAAGTAAAGTTTTGTATTCCTAGAAACCCAAAATTTGCTTGTCATCGGCGGGAAGAGGAGTTACCTGTTGTGCAGCATTGTAAGTTTTCACCATTGCACTATGAGCCGAAAGTATTTTTTTGCGATTTCCTTATCGATGTTTTATCTGACTGCTTGTAGCTCTTTCACAGAAGGGATAAAAACGTTACAGTTAGTGAGACTGGAAGTGCGAACCATAACAGATGCTTTTTCTCAGGTCAGCGCATTACCATAGAGCTGGGGTAGAAATACGTGTCTTAGCTCACTCTTACGAGATCGATAATGTCTAGCACTCGTAAACCGCTATTTAAAGGACGAGATTAGTTGCGATTTCCACGTGCAACGACTTTCCTGGGCTGAAAACAGTAAATTTATAATCTTTTGTTACACCTAAAACGATAATAAATCAGATTATTCAATGGAAATGACAGGTAAAATCAAGTGAACCTTGAGGATAAATTTCGTGCACACCAGGAAGGAACTGGTCGATCACAGAGTTCCCAAACATACGTTGCCTTGTTGTCAAATCTCAGTTACAGTACCAGCAGAAAGACGACGACCCGATGTGATCGTACAGCGGGCTGGGAAGTGACCATAGCTGGTGTCTCCAAGTCGCGGCTACTACGGCCTGGAATACGTAATGCGTCTGATTCGCATTTCTGTAACTAGGTTTAGGGACTGGAGCGTGGTTACTAACAATACTCCGAACTGACTGAAAACTAAGCATCATATATCAGTAACTCTCACAGTTGTTTTTATATTTATTTCGTAAGTGTACTAAAAAGTAAGAAGCTCATTCAGAGACGTTTTGATGCCTCGCCGATAGTCGAGCAAAACAAACAAATAAAGAAAAAAAGAATGTGTGTGTGTGTATGATAGAGAGAGAGAGAGAGAGAGAGAGAGAGAGAGAGAGAGAGAGACAGATCAAAAAGAATGAGAGAGAGTAAGAAATTGTTGTAAAGAAATTGAATCATGGTATGTAAAGAAACCTTTCATTAAAATGACATGTTACACATCATTACGAAATATCGTTTTCATGATCTATGCATTAGGAGGTGTCTGCTTCGTGCAAAAGGTCTTGAGTTCATATTGACGACAACAAGTAATTCTTCATTATAGACGTTTATTTACAAACAGAACTGACAGACTCAACAACAGACTCTCCCAGCCAACCGCACTGCACATCCGAACTGCCCATTGACAACTCCTAGGTGTACTAATATCCTTCCAAACAATGAGAGTCTTTGACAATGCTTTGTTCACAATACGATAGCAATTCACGACTTAAAACCAAATCAGACATTACAGAACTTTAGCACAGATTAAAGCAAGTAAAAGGATGAGCACATATAAATTCTTACAAGCATAATTTCAAAATAGAGTTTATAACATTTTTCTACCAGCCTTCGGATAACCTTCACCAGACTTGCACCGACGTTTCCAGAAATATCTTGACATTTGATTCTGGATATTTCTTGGGTGATTTAGAACAATTATTTATATGTAAAATGATTTAAATCCTGTTTCAAAACGTAAATAAATCTTTTTAGCAATATTTCTTGATACTAATCGTCTTTCGAAATTAGGTTATGAAACAGTTTTCACAAGTTTTCGTATTTTTGGGATGATAATATAGAATTTCTCCATAGAAAATTCCAGAAGTGTGCATTAAACGTTCATTTACAGACTTTCTCTTTAGCTGGTGAGTTTTTTAAAAGTATTTTGTCCATATTATACGAAATAATTTAGCTCAAAACTGATAATTTATACAATTAATCAGAGCTACAGCAAACAGTGAGTCTTTCTTTTACAAAATGAAATATAATTACAAAATTGAATGAAAATAGGTTACTAACACTAATATATACTTATATTAATTCTATTTTTGTTCTTTCTGTGCAAAATGTCCTAATATTGACACAGTACAATATTTAAACATCACCAAAGTTTCCCTTTACATTTTGCATATCTGTATCGACATCCCCTAAAGTCTACAGTATCGAATACTTCAATATGTCCCAATATGTCCTGTAATGTTACAACATGAATATACATTAAAAGCGCACGTTGGTTTTCACTAGCGGGACGGTGTGCACGTTATAGGGCTTGAACTGAAAGTATGAATGTTTTTGTATTGGATCAGGATGCGGACCCACATACTTACCTTTGGAGGAGACCTAGAGAAGGTTGCAGTCTTGCGAAAAGGAACGAAATGGTTGAACTATAATGTTCCGAGTGATTCAGATCCTCGAAAGAGGAGAAACGAATTCGAATCACAGTCCAGCACCAAATTTTTCAACGTCTCTAGTTCAATCAATTACAAGTAAAATAAGAGCCCCATCCTTTAAATGGCTATCGCTTCATAAAATAAAATAAAATTTTCTAATGTAAGTAAGTTTACTGGCGACTGTATTTCTGTTTACGATGACTTCCGCTATGTCGTTTCCCAACGTAACCTGGCTCTGCCCAGTTTGTAATGATGGAACGTGATTTGTATTGCGAAATCTGGATTATAATGTCTTTCTCTTGAGGTTACCAGAGGCAAAGTAAATCTGTTTGTGCTTCTTAAAAGTAAATGTCTGACCCACGCATTGCTCCTGTGATAGTTCCACCAGACCATTGTGCCCACATTTCCCAGCCCCAGGAGTGAGCTGCAACGGATGATGTGCTGAGCTTACAAAAGTAGTCACGGTGGATAAAACGCGAGTCTATTAAATGGTTAAGTAGAAACAAGCTTCTGACGCGGAGATTATGTTATTCTCATGTCAGCAGGATGTAAAGACCCTTGTAGGCATCATAGGCTCGATGTGAAGCTATTTTGAAATGTTCACAAATTCAGAAATTTTCTTAGTTCGTGAAGATCCACTGGGAAGTGTGAAGTTACCGGATAATTGGATTATTACCGTCATTATTACTATCATTTTCTTCATGCCGCTGCTGGAACACTGTACTTGAATATCAGTTCGTTCCTTTTGGTCACTATACAAGTAGTTTCCCAAGAAGAGGTTTTTTCACTGTCAACAGAATTCTTTCCATGTTAAAATCAAACACCAGCAATTACTCATAGATTACATTAAAACTAAAGTAATCGATGAAGACGTTACTTGATAACAAAAACGCTCTGCCTTTCTTCTATTACTTGCGCCTAGAAATGGTTGTCGAGTACTGCCAAACCAAAAGCCAAGAGATCTTACTGCCTGCCGATATACGTCGCTGTCAATTTTTCCATAAGATTTGGTCGACGTGACCTGTTTCAAGTTGTGTATGACAGAGAATGTTTTAGAAAATCAATTGTTTTCCTTTGCAATAAAGAAAAAGATATTCATTCTAAGCTATCCAAGTTCAAAATTTTTGGAATATTAGTTCCAGTTTAATATTCGCTTCTATAATGTAGGAAAGTATTTCGCACTTGCAAAACTCGGATCCGGCCCACTGACCTTGCACTCAGCTGCTGGCCATAAATTCTGGCTCAGAGTGACACCAGATTAATTAAACTAATATACCGAAGACTATTTGCCAGTGCTCTCTCTCACCGGAAAATATGCAGTTCACTCATTAATTGGGCTCCATTAGTACACTGTAACAGTAATTTCTGTGTGTCTGCAATGCATTCGGATTGTAGAATTTAGCGGTGCTCTCTCTCCCACTTCTGTATACAATATGACTGACCTAAACGGGCCCTTTATCGTTACAGGCCCTGGGCAGTGCTACATCATACTGACAACAGTAATGTTCTTATACTGACAATCTGACTGGTCGTTTTACCTGATTTTGTAATCATTTAAATAAGACAACATGACCTTCCAGTGGGAGACATTTCTTTCTCCCTTTTCCTTCTGTGACATTTTTCCGCAAGCTATTTGCCTTCCAATCAGAGAAATGCGGCAGAGTACGGCCGGTAAACGATTTACAAACCACGATTTAGTCCCGTTAAGACGATTTCTTCAAACATTGTCGTTGCTGAAGGAATTTACTTTCGTCTTAAATCGTCTCAAGCAGCAACGTTCACAGACATCCCAAATACGTAAAAGCTCATTATCCTGGTACGAAGTTTGTAAAACAAACTTCCCACAGTTTGTGTCAGGTTGATCTTTTCGTCTGATAGCACTGCCTAAGTGTCACAAGTAGTGTCCCTGTAGCTGTGGGAATCATTGGTTAATAACGAGTTTAACACCAATGAGTATAGTATTGCTAAATATTCAAATTAATTATCAACCTAAGTGTGAGTTCATCCGCAGACTGTAGCGAATTTATTATACTGAAGCTAGACTTTGCATCCTTGTCCTCCTTGAGTGGGCATTGGAAGGCGTTTGCACACACGAACACAACACTATGAATACTTCTAACGCCATAGTTAACGTTGCTCTCATAAACTACTTTTGTTTTCTTAATTCTTCTAGGTGTTCAGGGTGCAATATGTGTTGTAGATACAGCCTTAGAGCAAAACATTGACCGCCGAGCCGTCCACATAAGGTGGACAACACAGTCGTGCTCCTCTCAGGATCCTGTGTCCGGCAGTATGCTCGATCAGCAACATTGTAGACTGCGGCACTTCCCAGAGGAAGTCTTGAGTTCAGTCTTAGTCCATTATTCTTGACTAAGGCTGTAGTCTTGAGGTAAAACGCGAGACTAGCTAATATGAAATCTGGCGACCGGAAGCAGACAACGACAAAATTTTTATCGCCCCTTTCGTCTCGGTGCTGAAGCTATGCGTGTAATTCAAGCGAATCTACAATATATTTCGCTTTGTGTCACACTGGTAATAATAGTTTGGTTCAACAATGTTTTAGCGAAAGATTTCTTTACCGAGCATCTGCCTCTGAACACCGTTTTCTGCCTACCGGCGGGGGCTGAGGCACTGCGCTGCCTTCTGCCGACAACATCTGCTCCACTCCACACTCTCAACCATGTACAATGCTTTAATGTTGTTGAGTAGTGACCCATAAAATCTGTCTACGATTTGTGTTTCACTCCTGATAGCAAAGGAGGCACAAAACCGTTTTTATTTTATGATTACTTTATTACATTAGAATGCAGTACATCAATGTGACACAAAATTAATTTCATTGTTTCAGATCCAGTGCGCTATAATTAAAGCGTCACATTCTGTTCTTTTCCTTGCACAAGAGATTCTTCAAATAATTTATTATTGTCGTGGATTCATATGTATTACTCAATGTACAGGGAGTAAATGCAATGTAATGTGTTTGGTTTCTTTCTTTGATTTTCTATGGTAAATGGATGAAAATGATTGCGTCAATACCTATCAGAACCTGCTCTATAGCTACTAAGGCAAATTGCTTGTTTTGAGGTCCATAAATTTAATTAATGGAGAAGTGAACGCTTTTCACAAATGATATTTAGATTATTCAATTGGATTTAAGGCGACAAAACTGCCCATATTTGAAGCTACCCAGAGAAAAAGTAAGTTGCTAGAGACACTGTCAGCACATGTCTGCAGGAAAGTTTAGCATAGAGTAATCAAGAGGCTCATTTCCTTCATACTTATCACCCTGGAATGTGAGTTAAGTGAAGAACAATACTGAAATTCGTATCGTTGATGGTCGATTCGAATTTCTTCAGAGACGCTGGTATTGCGAAGCAGCTTGGCAGTCAGAACGCCATGATCTATGACGATTAACACAACTTACTGAGTCGAGCTACCAAGAAGATTTGATGTGTAAAGGTTTTCTTCCGATTTCGATACAGAATTTTTTCTGGAAATTCGCAGCTCCATAAAAAAAAAGCTCGCACACGATGGTCCCTACCTCAGTTGGAACTGACGACTGATTGAGCCGTTCTGACACGAGACATGGGCGGCACCACCGGGTTACAGACACACTGCAACCTTTACACCACTCTCATCATGGTATTGGTCGCTCAGCCTCATAACGCATCGTGAAAAATAATAAAAGTTGCCACTTATGTGGAGAATAGCATTTCTTTAGCCAAAAAATTGAATTTTCTGCCTCAGTATCTTAGTTTACGTAAGGATTATACAGCATGAGCCATTCAAATGGAAAGGTACTATCAAGTAAATTTAGTGAGCCAATTCAGTACCATAGGCGGAAGTGATTGCACTGTCACAGTGTTGCCTAATGTTTGTGACGATGTTGCCAAATCTCAGGTATGCTAGGAACAGCTATGTAGCGGTATGCGTGGAGAATCCCCTGCTCGTGTCTTACGGGGATATGGAGAGGAACCGCGGGGTTTGGTTAGGATGCAGCGTTTTCTCCTAGCAGTTTTGTCAAACATTAAGGTGTATAATCTTCCATTACGATTACAGTTTCCTACAAAATATATACGAATAAAACACTTACCTTGTTTCTTTCCGACAAAAGATTATTTCAGTACGATAAAAAGTTTTTGGAAATCTCTTATGCCCACCTGTCACCAAAGTAAGATAAACACTTTGCACCTCGAAATCGATTGCATGTATGTGCAGTCTTGTGATGCTTAAATAACGCTCAAAGGACATTTAGTCCATATTTTATCTGAGCTTCTGTATGTCGATAAAATCGGTTCTGATCTGGGAATGCAACTTAGACCGTACTTAACGCTCAATTTGATCCCTTCGTGAGAATACAGCACGGCTACAATTTGTTGTTTGTTCAGAACTGCAGATTCCTCAACATCTCCACATACTGCGCGTGAATGGGTTCGAATACTGGCCCGGCACTATAGATTTCATTATGTATTATCAAGCTCTAGCATGAGAACACCTATCTGCTGGTGGATAATTATTTTAATGTTTAATGTATTTTCATTCGTTGTCAACACTAACGATATGTGACGGTTTTGACACCCAGTGAGACACAGGACTATTTGCGAGATCACTGTAAGTTCAAGATGTTAGTCCGAGCTGGACAAAAATTCGGAAGCTGACGTATCTTTGTGTGTAGTCAAAAGCGATATGATGTGTGGAGCTGTATTCCCAGTGAGCACTGAACTCTTCGTCATATTATTTCTAGTTCAAATACGCTCACATGTCGCTGCTGGTGCAACAAACCCATATTTAACGTTCGTTTTATCTAGAATATAACAGCGATAGATGCCGGGTTGGAGTCTTGGGAAGGAAAAAAATTAATGTTTGGTCTTATCATTTCAGTTAAAACATCTAGCTACTGCCGAGAAAATCCGAAATGTCACAGTTGATTGTGCGTCGATATCTATCCGATTAAGTTCTGAGTTCGAATCCCTGCCCAATACAAAGCCTTTCCTCACGGCAATTCAAGTAAGTTACTTGTTAAGAACCAAGATTCAACATCTCTCGTCGTTCGTTAACAGGGACAACAGGTGCTGGGTAGGAATTCGCGTCCGGCAAAAATACTTGCGCTATGTAATTTAAAATTGGTATTTGCAAACTGGCTCTGTCTAAAATCGAGGTATATCACTCTCTGTATGCCTAATCACGAGTGACTGTTAGTTTCCGTCAGGCACGAAATCTTTGCTTAGTCTGCATGACCTGAGTTTGCATCCATATGCAGAACGAGACGGTTCGTCGTGTAATTTGAAGTTCATAAATATTCTCAATCAGCTGCTCGTGAATACCTTTAATTTTTAATCTTATTTTGTGTTTAATAAGTACGGTATGTTACTTTGAAGAGTATATAATGATTTCGACGAATTTACTATGTGCATTACCTATCTGACGTAATAATGAGAGTGGTAAAATGTCAGATATGTCATTAATTGTAATAAATGTGAGCTACAAGCCTTAAGGGCAGTCTTATCTGTGATAAGGTGTTCCGTGATATTTGTAGTATCGTGGTATTACTTTACATCTTGAGTTATTGCGATACAGAACAGTGTTTTCTCGTGGTGACTTGTTGGAACCACTTTCAATAGTCAAACGACTGTACCAAGGAGCTATAAGGGGACCTGCTAGACAGTTGCGTTATGTGGGTTGCATGTGAATCAGGCGAAATTCAATTCGTTCGTTAGGATAGTTTTGAGCATGACTGTACGTGTAGGGCCAAATGAATGATTAGAGTTGAAGAAAAACTGGATGATTAATTCAAGACAAAGAGCTTCACAAATTGATAAGTCGATAACGTGTTGGGCCACCTCTGGCAGTTACTAGGCTTGACATTGACTGATAGGGTTAGTGGATACCCTCCTGATGGATATGGTACCAAATTCAGTTCAGTTGGTTCATTACATCGCCAAAATCGCGACCTTCTTTACAGAACCTGTCCATTTTGCTCCAAATGTTCAAAATTGGCGAGAGATGTGGCTATCTTGCTGAGAAATGTATTGCCTTGCATGTACAAACACGTAGATACGATCTCTGTGTGTGGTGCGTAAATTGTCGGCAGGCACCTCACTTAGTGTCCCGAGCAGAGTTCAAGCCGCCATAGAGACAAAGGTTGGACACACTGCATATTAATGTCCACTAATAGGTGTCTGTACATTCATTGATAGGATAGTGTATTTCGAAATGTTAGCAGATAAAGCTTACGTGGGGCGAGTCGTAGAATCTCTAAAAAGAGACACCTCTGGCAACACTAGTTGAAAGTTGCTTTCAAACTAGCCGTGCTGCGCTCTCTACCTCCGGCTATTCTCGTGGCCGTCAGAGCTCCCGTAGCCGAGACGCCCCCTGGGTAAACGCGCCTCGCGATCTGTCACGAATTATGGAATGTATTCGCAGATACCAATTGTAATACGACAACGGCTATACAGTTTGCTGGAAACGTACAGGATGTTCTGAAATTCCCGTCACTACCTGCTAGAACTTGTAGAGGGGACTGAGTACATAATACTCATATTTTAAATTGTAACCCGTCTCCCGAGACGTACCGTATACTAGAACCATTTGAAAACATGTTGGTAACGCTGTCACATTGACAAGTAATTTGTTACACTGTGGAGCCAAAGAAATATCGTTTATGGCCCCCGCGAGAAATCCCTCAACACGCCGTGGCATGGACTCTATTGATGGCTGAAGTCGCGCAGCAGGGAACTGACACCATGAAACCTGCAGAGCTGCCCATAAATCCGTAACAGTAAGAGGGAGCAGAGATCTCTTCTGATCAACACGTTGCAAGGCATTCCAGATATGCTAGTTAATGCTATAAAATTTACTAGAAACGTACAGTATATTTGGGGAGTTTGGTGGCCAGCGAAAGTGTTTAAGCTAGGAAGAGTGTTCCTGCAGCCACTCTTTAGCAACTGTGGTTGTGTGGGCCGCTCCTTTGTCCTGCTGGAATTAACCACTTCCGTCGGAATCCACAATGGACTCGAATGGATGCAGGTGATTAGACAGGATGTATCTAGACGTATCAGGGATCCCACATCACTCCGAATGCGCACGCTCTACAACGTCACAGAGCCTCCACCAGATTGAACAGTCCGCAGTTGACATGCGGGGTCCATGGAGTCATGATGTCGTATTCATACCCATACTCTTCCATACTGTATATACATTTTGAAATGAGACACGTCCAACCAGGCAATATGTTTCGAGTCATCAACAGTCCAATGTTCGTACCGATGGGCCCAAATGAGGCGTAAAGCTTTGTACTGTGCAGCCAGCAAGGGTACACGAGTGGGCCTTCGGCTCTGAAAGCCCATGTAGATATATTGAATATTTCGCATGCTGAAACTTGTTGATGGTCAAGCATTGAAATTTTCAGTAATTTGTGGAAGGGTTGCACTTTCGCCACGCTGAACGGTTCTCTTCAGATTCCATTCTTGCAGGATATTTTTCCGGCCGCAGAGATGTCGGAGATTTGTTGTTTTACTGGATTGCTAATATTCACGGTGCCCTCGTGGAATGGTCGTAGAGGAAAATCCCCACTTCATCGCTACCTCGTAGATGCTGTGTCCCATCGGCCTTGCGCCCAGTATAAAACCACGTTCAAAGTCATTTAAATCTTGATAACCTGCCATTGTAGCAGCAGTAACCGATCTAACAACTGCGCCAGACACACGTCATACACAGGCGTTGCCGGCCGCAGCACCATATTAAACCTGTTTACATACCTCTCCGTTTGAATATGCATTATTATACTAGTTTCATTGGCATTTCAGTGTAAATGTGATCTAGTACATCTATTGTATTACACTTTCACTCGTTAATAATCAAGAAACAAAGAAATCGGTCTTCAGATACACTGTTTTTACAGGAGGGCCTTTTCCAATTTGAAATTAGAATGATATTATTTCCTTCAGCTACTGACGGGCGTTGATATATATCAACGAATACAGGTGAAAATGTGTGCCCCGACCGGAACTTGAACCATGGATCTCCTGCTTACATGGCAGTCGATCTGTCCATTTGAGCCACCGACGGCACAGAGGATAGTGAGACTACAGGGACTCTCTCGCGCACGCCTCCCGCGAGACCCACTTTCTCACCTTTGTATGACCACACACTACATTCGTAGAGTCCTTTCGGACATGTCCGAAAGAACAGACACCATATCCATATAAATATATTTTCCAATTCTCGTGCGCTGCGTCTCCACGGGGCACCTCAGACGCACCTGCTAAACGGTGAAGGCACCCTTACTCGAAGACGTTGCGCAATGGTAACGAAAAGCGTGTGGGGAGGAGTCAGACGTTGTGGAAAACGATCTTGATAAAGGCGACCAGCAGCTCTCCCAGTACTGTGCGCTTTGGCCACACAATACTCGTGTCGGTGTATTCGGCAAAAGTGTACTCAGCAATGTTCCTCTAACACTCACAGAAACATGAACGAGACTCGAACCAGGTCAGAGAGGAGACAGCTGTCAAATGACATCATACGATCCGACGTAAGTAACCCCCCCCCCCTCCAGTGATTATAACCCTGTTGCATACCACATTAGCGAAAGTGTATTCATACGGCTGTAGCACGGTTATACCTTTCCATACATGGGCTCCTCTTCAGAATATCATTACTCAGTTCCCTAGAAGTTTTAACGTGATTTTGGAACATCCTGTATCTCTCCAGTAACTATACAGCTGTTTCCAGAATTAGTTCCCTCTGGAGCGGAGTGTGCGCCGATATGAAACTTCGTGGCAGATTAAAACTCTGTGCGGGACCAAGTTTCGAACTCGGTACCTCTGCCTTTCATGGGCAAGTGCTCTACCATCTGAGATACCCAAACACGACTCACGCCCCGTCTAAACAGCTTTACTTCTGCAGTACCTCGTCTCCTACCTACAGCTGTTGTACCACATTCGAAATATACGGATGTATTTCAGAATTTCGGCGTAATGCTACTTCGCAGAAACATGGCTGAATTTTCCTGTATATTGTTATCATTAAAACCAAGCACCGTCTCTGTCTCCATATCAAAAAGTATTAGGTACTATTTTCATCATTTCTAGCACTATTAAAGTTGGTAGGTGTAGGAAAAAATACTACTATCATTCTGAAAATATCGTTGAGAAGCGATAGAATTCCTACAAACAAATTTAAGAAAATCATTTTGGGTACTAGGCCATTTCATTATGCAACAGTGAAACAACTAAAATAACGACATTTCGACCATCGTTTCAACGATCCTCTTCAGAGCGAATAAATGCCACGAAATTTCAAATCAGCAGCAGCGAAATGAAAGGTCGATTTGGAAACAATTTCTATTTCTTCTTTCTTATCTTCGATTAATTTCCCAAATATCTCGTTCGTTTCGTATGTTGCTTTCATTATACAAGGTGTTTCACATTTCTAGAGCTTGCAATTTTTCCTAGTAACTCATGCATGCAAACGTCATCTAACGAGGCTACAGAGCATCAAAATACAAGCGCCAGCTCCGGCAAATGTATGTAAGTAGAGTGTGATGCCGTGATCATGTATCAATTTGATCATGTATCATGATCCAGAAACGAATGAGTCGAAAGTTACATACCTCTGACGGCGGAATACAAGTACTGGTACTGTTGTTGCTAACTTTCAAAGCTGGTAGTATGGATCAAAGTAAGAAAAAAATGTCCGGTAAACATGGGATACAAAATGCATACCTGAGGCGCTATGAGCACTTGTTCAACAGTGGAGATATGTTTTATGCTAGCGAAGATGAACAAGTCCTCACAGCTCTTAAGGTATGCATTTTACAGCCCATGTGTACTGGACATTCGGTCCATACTACCACCTCTGAAAGTTTCCTGCCCTACATCTTAGCTGCAACACTACCGGTACATACTGTCACACGTAACAGGAATGTCTTCTCTTCCAATTTTCCGTTATAGGGACATAACCTCAAATTTATACATTTATCCATCTCCATCATCATAGAAAATTGCTAACATCTTCATTGGATCTCCCTGTGTACACATATTTTACAGACTCCAGTGCCTGTAACTTTGTTACTCTGTAGCGTCGCTGGATGACGTTTCCAGACATCGATTCCCAGGTAGGTCCCCTCTACAAACGCGATAAGTGTGTCGCACGACGTGTGAAACTTTCTGTATGCAAACTCTCTCTCTCTCTCTCTCTCTCTCTCTCTCTCTCTCTCTCTCTCTCCCCCTCCTCAACTATCAACTACCGGCTTCCTTATAAGTCTTACATCTGCTGGCTGATTTTTGGCAGAGCTCTAGATAACATGCCGCTCACTGTATTTTATTGCTGGTTGCATCTTAAATTCAAACTGTATATTTTGGTCAAAACTGTGAAAAGTTATTTTCTACATCTATAGATGTTATAAATATGGGTTGAATTTCTTCAACCGATCTCTAGCGGCTAGTGTGTTCGATTTTCCTCTAGATCGTCTCCTCTAATGTGTTCCATTCCTCTGCAAATATTTTGGATCTGTATTTTCAGCCAGGACGTATGAAAGAGATGGTTCGGTAGTATTCACAATTATCACTATTTGCCATATGTGGTGTTGGTGTTGTTTTTTTCGTTTATTCTGAAGATTTAGCAGCATATCAGCGAGCATAGATGTTGAGCAGTGAAGCAGCAAACGCCGACAGAGTGAGTCCTCGCCGATGCTGATAGAGCCCTCTGGTAGCGAAGCTCTGCACTACAGGCAACGAAGTGTGTGAGGTACTAGTAGCGACACGTAGCAGCGAAGTGATGAACCGCAAAATGGCCGCGAATATTGAGTGACTTAAATGTCTAGTTGCTGTTTATTTCTTCCTTTACACTATTATTACAAAACAGACTACGGCATCACTGCTCGGTTTGTCTGTTACCGTATTTTTGTGTATTTCACACATTACAAAATAATTCTGTTCTCTTAACATATAATGCAAACTACATCTCGAGCGACATTAATGTACGCAGAATGTTACATTCATCATTCCCTCTTCGTAATTTAGTATTACTAATAGTTTTGTCCACTCTTTTAAGCATTAAAAATGGATTTGTGGCTCGGAACAGGGCTACTGTTATATTAAATGTTAACAAAATAATCGCACGGTATAGTGAGTTAAAGAATATTGAACAGCAACGAGAACTGTAAGTAAGTTTATGCAATGCAACGCTAGTGATATAATAGTACAACAGTAATAGACTTTTTTCATCTCTTTTTCCTATTTTACAGTTTCACTCATTACCGATGGCAAATGCCTTGCAGAGAAGGTAACATTCAGCATCTTCGGCTCAGGCCATTACAATCTCTTTCATTCAACCAGACTTAACGCGTAGAAGTAGTAATATAATTTCTTTTCTGATCCAAAAGATACTTTTACATAAAGTAGAGGCAGAGAGGTAGTCATATAACTATTAATCGAAATATTATATCAAATATATGGGCGTGTTAGTGAAATCGCCAAGAAATTCCTCTTGTTAACGTTAAGTGTTATCTGTTTGATACAGCACTCAGCTCACATAAAACCACGAGAAACAACGTTTTTCATACAAAAAAAGAGTTTATCTCTTTAGTGACCTGTGTCACATCAAACATCTCATTTTGATACTAGAATAATTTGAGAAAAAAGAAGGCCTTTGTTCGTTTTTGAAAATGCAATTATACAGGATTTATTTATCACATAGTCAATCATGATACTAAAAATAACACAGCGTTGGCTTGTGATTTGCTATTGATGTAATATTTGGCATTTTCTTATGACGTTGAAATAATTACTGCTTTTTCAGCACTGAGAACATGTGAAATACAGTATGTAATATATGAATCAGTATGATAACATTTTTTTTTCGAATATTGACTGTTAACTACAGGAAAATGGCACATGTTTGGGTATTTACCTCAGCAGTATTCAGTACACGAAGGAAAACAAAATCTTTTTTTTGTAAGGGTTTTATTTGATAGTTGTAATCCTACAAATATACCAAGCAGTTTCTTTTGATAGTGAGATATATTAAATACCTTAAAATATATGTAGATGAAGTCTGGTGAAGAAAGTGTGTGAATTAAAATTTTAAATGTTTGTAGCAGCATAATTAGGTACAGTTTGTAGTGTGGGAGTGAGCTCCACGTGGGATCCAAAGCACGGACCCCACGGGGGTGCCTGACATGCGCCACATGCCAAGGCAGAGGTGGAGGCTAGTGTTCGGAAGTCTGAAAATTCCAGCGCCGGCCGGGGATTGAACCCCGACCCGGCTGGGGCGAATAGCCCCAGCCGAGGCGCTGGAACGTTTCAGACCCTCTTACCACTAGACCACCGGGGACCCCGGCTGTTTCCTGCTCTGGAGTCCAGCTAGTGGTCGTAGTGCACTTCCTGCTGTCCTCCGTGTTTACACCGAGGCAGCAGTGGCGTGGTGTAACAGGAAGTGTTTACCTGCGTCCGCTGGATGTCCACTTAGTGTGGGACTTATTTACCCGGCTGACGTTCGTGTCGCTATAAAGTCCTTAGTTGAGTTACAATTATTTCCAGGGACCAAAATCTGCCTATGCAGTTCCACACAGTCGCGTCTCACTATTTGAACCTCTGTAATTCGATCGTGTTGTCAAGACCCATGTAAGAACTTCTGTTTACCGAAGAAACCTCCTGTGTTCGGTACATTCCATAAACGGATGCGGCTGTCATAACAGACAGCCCCGTAAACATTTCGTAATGAAGTGCCAGCCGGTACATATTACTCGATATCTGGAATTGTTTTATCGGTTATTAAGATAATCGTTTCATCCCTAAACACTTTGAAAAATTCCCGTGTTTTCTCAATAAAGCATAAGCACAGTACATAGATCCGCCGTGAAAATGACATCAAAGAAGTACAAGTGTTCGAGTGCCACAGAAAAGAAGTTCGTCCTTGAAGGTGTGGAACGAAGAGCAGTACAAAAGTAAGATGTCACGTTTCGGGATTCCCTCATACTCGCTGTAGACACTCCAGAAGCAGGAAAATAAGTTTGATGATGTCTCATGAGGAGCGAGGAATAAATTCACTCTCATATAACTACTGTACGAGATGCCTCGCCGCCTCTTAAAGGGTGTCATGGGCTTCTGCGGCCGTGGACTCGGCGACCCGTGAGTCAACGTGGTGTTTCTGGCCACATACATTTTAGCTGCGGTTTCTGCGACCTGCAAGGGAAGCCGCGACAATGGGGAGGCTGTGTTTTGTAATAAGATCGCCCCTCCACATTTTATCTAGGCTTAAGGCTGTCTATGCACATAGTGCATAGCCGTGTTTAAAAAAATATTTTTTTTTACATTTTCCGTTCTACAACATTACTTCTGTCTTATTTTACGAACTTTTCGTACGAATGACGTAAATTTTAAACTCCTTAAATCCACCAAGTCATTATGTATTCTTAAAATATCTTTTAACTCCTTTTCAACACGGATTTATTTTTAATCTCTTTCACTGAATAGGCTAACCGACGGATTACTTTTTTTTTTAATTTCAGGTATTGATTTTATTACATTCTCCTTTAGCATATTGATCAGAAATTGTAGGTTCAGATACCTTTGCCTGATTGAGTATCGTTTGCTATGCCAAACTTCGACAGTATTCATGGTCCTGTGCATCGAATTGATGACGGTAGATAGCTGACCGAAATCACTTCGAAATAAATTCTCTGAACGCAGATGTGTTAGCTATCGAGGTGTTACCTAACGCAACTGAAGACAAGTTAAGCATGAATTTATTTCGATATAATTTCGGTCGACTGTCTGTCTTCACCAATTCCACATTTCAGATGGTGTACTAGGATTTTCCATCTATTGACTGACTATATAGTCAACGAATTCATGACCTTTTCGCCACCGGGCATTTGCTACGCTGTTACCATCCATGCATCATCAAGGCAGTCCGGTGGAAGATGTGCTCTACAGCATGCATGCGGCAAGACAATCGAACTACTTCTTCATCCCTGTATTTCTCCACTAATCCATTGCAGTTAATATCCATCTGACAACTTGGTTTTAGTTGTATATTGGCCACTGGTCAATCTCTCTTCATTGTAAATATAAATACGCATTGTCACCATATATCACCAGCATAACGTTTAATACAGATGTACATTACAAAGATCTTCACTTAAAAGTACAGCATACTTTGTTTCAGAGCAATTTTTTGGATTTTTGTGCTTATAACACGACGGCGTGCTGAGAAGATAACGACTCGGTCTGTTTTATTTGATGAAGTCAGTAACATTCTACATCTTTACTTTGGATTCCTACAGCCCTCTGATTTTGCGTAAGGAGCGTTTTGTAACAAGTGTTTATCCTTATTTTGGATAGTTACCTCTCTTATCTAAGTGACTATGTTGGTGGGTGAGAAAGAGCTCACAAAACTAAAAGAACGAATTCGAAGACTTCGTCCGCATGTGGAGCACACTCTCCTTGAGCACGGCAGTGCCAAAGTACACACTATCGCTGCGGCATCTGCAGCAAGCCGACGTCCTTGGTGCACTGCCGTCGATCATCCTACACACAGTCTCGATTTTCGTCTATCGCAAAACTAAGAAAACCTTTGAGCACTTCAGTTGTGTCAAGCGGTGCAAGCAGGGGTAAGGTTGTGGCTCTGTTAACATAGTCAAACAATACACTGTGACGGTGTCAACAAAATAGTATCTAGTTGGGGAAATTTTGCTGGTTCCGAGGGTGAGTGTCTTGAGAAATAAATTTATAGACGTGAAGAATACAATGTAGAATGTTAAGGAAGTTTGTTTTATTTAAAAAGCTTTGCGAGTTTTCACGTAAAACATCTGTCGACATTACTTTTCAGTGCGTCCTCGTACGGTGGATGTCTGAGAAAATACGTACATTGATTAAAATAAGTGGTGACATGAGTGCTGTTAAGAGCACTAGGTTCAAAAAATTTTAACTGTATGCCAATTGCAGATTAATTGTAATGGCAGCTAGCGCGATTATATGAGTGGAGTATTAGATTTAATGGTGAGCATTTATGTAATTTTTAAGCATTGTCATTCTTCCTCTCTTAAGTACCTCGTCCTCCAGTAACACTGCCGATCGATAGCATGATCTGTTGTCCGTCCATGGTTTTTCAGAACATTGATTCAGTGCTGAACCCAAACTGCTGGTTTGAGTTATTTAGCCAGGTTAATCCTGTGCGTCGTGGATCACATATTCCATTAATCTTTCAAAAAATGGTTCATATGGCTCTGAGCACTATGGGACTTAACATCGGAGCTCATCAGTCCCCTAGAACCTACAACTACTTAAACCTAACTAACCTAAGGACATCACACACACCCATTTCCCGGGCAGGATTCGAACCTGCGACCGTAGCGGTCGCACGGTTCCAGACTGAAGCGCCTAGAAACGCTCGTCCAGACTGCCGGCCATTAATGTTTCCTTTAATTATTAATTTCAACAGGTTTTATTTGTTGTTGCGGAATTGCGCTACCAAAACAATCGAGTTTTGCTCTCTGGATGCTGTTGAGAATTTCTACATTTTCGTACCGCCGTACTTTTGACTAAATCTGTCGATGGTATCCTTAATATTTTTCCATACGATCGCATTTCAAATGCCTAATACAGTCCATGACTCAGCTCCACAGAGTAGGACACCGAACGTGTAACATCGAAGTAGTAGAGTGCGAATCGTAATGACTGCTCTGAAGGTTCTCAACAGTCGCTACGGACTAAATGACTTCAGGGGACTCGGTTCATTGGCTACAAGTCTTCTAGTAATTCTGGAGATTTTCCATTGGACTAAGTGCGAGGTAGTCCCTCGTTGCTTAGATCGTGCAGTTTTCAGACCGTTTGTGTTACTATGGCTACACTACTAACTGTGTGTCCACCACCGTATCAGTAGATATAATGAAACGGCGGCACTCTTTCGTTATGTCTTACAAGGAGATTTCTCCAGGGGTAGGATCGACTTTCTGTAACCATCTATATGGTTATGTAGGTTAAGCACCCAAGTATTACACAGTGCAGCCATTCATCCTGGTGGGTAGACGGTTTCGAGGAACTGACGAGAAAAGAAATTCGGAATTTTGTGTGAGACTCAATAACGTGAAGAAAGCCGAATGACCTAAGTTGGTTGTGAGGGTTTTGGAAAGGATACTAGCTTCACATGCATGAGGTTGTGGGTTTGAATCTCACCAGAGGAAGAAATCTATGCTAGGTGTTTATCGAAGTGATATTGATAATCATTTTCATTCAACTGATGTAAATATATTTTTTTTTATTTCCGCTCCTCGGTCACGTGATTCAATAGTGATATGAACTTCTTCATTTGCTCTAATTTTTCTTCTTATCATCCATTTTCCACTGGAAATATTTGTTCGTGAACTTTTAATTATCTTCATGTATTAATTCCGATTTAATTTCTCCTATTTTTATGGCCCTGTGTTTTCGTTATTGTGTTCATTATATCGATTTCTCACATTGCTTGAATTTTGTTTTACTTAGAAAACTTTCTCTCATTCATATCCTCATCTACCATACATTTCCATAGTACACAAAGAATTTAGGTTATGTTTTAAATATTTGTATGTCGATTACCATGCAAAAAAAGGCACGTCTTGTAACGAAAAATACGTTTTTCACGTTAATGCACAGTCAATATAAATAGATTATTTCGTCTTTTGTTTTTTTAATTAATTTATCGGAGTTTTGAAGTAATTGAATAGTCAAACAGATAGGTACAATAAAATACACATTCACAAAAATTCCGATTGGAAGAAGAATGATGTAAAGAAAAATGAAACAAATGGAAAAGTTCATACGGTGATTAAAACGATGTGACAGAGGAATAGAACGAAAGAAATTACATTTAAAACAATAAATTGAGTAAAAATAGGCACCAAAGTCATTTCGATAAGGATTTAAAAAAAAATTTACTGCACCTGACGAGGCATGGTTAAGCTTCTGTCCTAACCATTATGACACGCAACCAGACTATGGAATAAGACTTCCTTAACGCTATATAGCATGACGCAAAATTCCAAACTCTTCTGCGTCAGTTACTTGCAAACGGAGGCCCACCTGGATGCAGGGTCTGATACTGGGGGGTCTTGAGTTACACTACCGCTTATTTGGTTTCAAAAAGTCGACCCCACCGCTGGGGAGCTCTCCATGTTGGTTTTAAGAGTAACAAACGGCACATTTCGAAAGAACAGTAATGTCGCAATCCAATAGAAGCAACTAGCGGTGGCTCCTGCAAACTTAAAAGACGGCTCTAGCAAACGCAAAAAAAAAAAAAAAAAAAAAGAAAAGAAATTACTGTAGCAAGTAACCTGGCAACGCTACACACACGTTAACCAACAGAACAACAACGAAATAATAATAATAACAAGCAACAAACCTAGCAACCAATACAACTGGATACAGATCACAAGTATACACAACATTTACTACCAGATGCCCAGAATTAAAATTTTTAACAGAACAACGACTAGCTGATCAGATCTGTGTAATAATCAGAATTAGAAAACATCAAACAACGAGTACAACAAATACTGGAACAAAATAATGCCCAATCAGAAGAAGAAGAAGAAAATAATACAGTAATGGACTCACACATCCCAGAGCAAACAAACGAAGAACAACACGCATCAATTAAACAATCAAAGGGAAACGAAATCTTAAGACTGCCACCAGAACAAGTACAAATAGAACACGAAGTGACACACATGTTAGATATAAAAGAAAAATTTCAGCTGACATATATAGAATACAAAGACACAAATACAGACATTAGACCATTCTTGCATACACCGCAAAATAACCCACAAGTCGAAACAACAATAAAAACTATCAACACAATCATACACAACAAAATAAATGAAAAAACAACTATGGGAGAGTTACAACTACTGGTTTAAATAGGAGCATTCTCTACACTAAATTTACACACTAGACAGACATCAGAACCAACCAACACACAGAAGAAACCCACAAAACCTGCATGGCAACACAGGCTACAGATCGGAATAGAAAAACTGAGAGAAGACATCAGACAGCTAACACAATTTCTAAGAAAAGAAATATCATATAAAAAACGAAAAAGGTTAGGTAAAATCTCACAACAAGAAGCGACAGAGCAATTAGATGAAAAGAAGCAGAAATTAGAAGCATTGGCCAAACGACTTAGAACATACAAAAAAAGTGAAAATAGAAGGAAACAAAACCAAACATTCAACACAAACCAAAAGAAATTTTACCAGACAATAGATAACACACGCATTAAAATAGACAATCCACCAAACATAACAGACATGGAACACTTCTGAAGCAACATATGGTCAAACCTGATACAACATTAAAGACATGCACGGTGGATACAAGCGGAAACAGAGACATAAAAGATGATACCACAAATGCCTGAAGTGATAATTTTGCAACATGAAGCGACCAAAGCAATTAATTCTACACACAATTGGAAAACCACTGGAAAAGATAAAATAGCAAATTTCTGCCTAAAGAAGTTCACGTCAACACATTCACATCTAACTAAATTATTTAACAGTTACATTGCAGACCCATACACATTCCCTGATACACATACACAAGGAATAACGTGTCTGAAACCTAAAGATCAAGCACACACAGCAAACCCAGCAAATTATTGCCCCATGACATGCCTACCAACAATATACTAAATATTAACTTCAGTCATTACACAGAAAATAACGATACATACAACACAGAACAAAATTACAAATGAAGAACAAAAAGGCTGTTTCAAAGGAGCACGAGGATGTAAAGAGCACCTGATAATAGATGCAGAGGTAACATATCAAGCTAAAACTAAACAAAGGTCGCTACAGTACACATACATTGATTACCGAAAAGGTTTTGATAGTGTACCCCACTCATGGTTACTATAAATATTGGACATATACAAAGTAGATCCTAAATTGATACAGTTCCTAAACATAGTAATGAAAAACGACACTTAATATCCAAACAAATTCAAATAATATCACATCACAGCCAATACAGATTAAGCGTCGAATATACTAAGGAGACTCATTAAGTCCTTTCTGGTTCTGCCTTGCTCTGAACCCACTATCCAACATGCTAAATAATACAAATTATGGATACAATATTACTGGAACATACCCACACATGGATGATCTAAAACTACTGGCAGCAACAAATCAACAACTCAACCAATTACTGAAGATAACATAAGTATTCAGCAATTATATAAATATGGCTTTTGGAACAGACAAATGTAAGAAAAATAGCATAGGCAAGGGAAAACACACTAAACAAGAAGATTACATATTGGATAACCACAGCGACTGCATAGAAGCGCTGGAATAATCAGATGCCTATAAATATCTAGGATGCAGACAAAAAATAGGAATACATAATACAAATATTAAATTTAGGAGAGTATATTTTATGTTGTACAACTTCTTGTGGTTGTCCCGTACCTCATATTGTCACATTATGACAGTTCACCTCTCCGTGTAAATGGAGTGTTGCCTCGTCACTAAACACTAACTGTGGGAGAAAACAGCAATGCTCCACCTTGCCAAGAGTGAAATTACGGAACTTCACACGATGTTAGCACCCTCACGAACAGCTCGCAGTAGCTGAATTTAATGTTGTTTGATGCAGAAACGTCGACGCATAGACGCCAGACGGACATCGGGGGCGTGCTGAGCTGTCGAGCTGCACGGCGAACGGATTTCTGCGGACCCCTCGTGAAACTGTGGCGGATGCGTTCGACGTCTGTATCATTCACTCGGGGACAGCCCGGCGGTTTGCCTTTATGCAAACATTCTGTTTCTCTTAACGCTAGGATGCATGGTGCCGAAAACAAACGTGAATGCATATGCAGGGCCTCCAAGGCCCTGACCTAATTTAAAATTTTCCTCTTTCCACATATTCATTCTTTGGAGTTAAATTTCGTTCTGTCAAATTTTTTGTCATATTGCAAGATTCCTAAGATACAGTGACAGGATCTGGTGGGCCTGATTAAAATTTTTTATGTAAAACTCTAAGACTGAATTTTTATTAGTTACTTTCCTTTAAAAACAACATATACAAATTATTTTATTAATTCACTTATAACTTGCAGTTTACATTTTAAAACACTTATTACAACCAATTTCTTCAATTAAAACATGCTCATTATTCACAGTATTATGTACATAGGCAATATTTTTATAAAAAGTTATTATTCATTGTTCACATAAAATTGCATCTTTCTTAGTTTCCAACATGTGACAAACAAGAAGCACAAAGAACGCCACTATGTTCCTTACAAATGTTGGGTTTGCACTTAATGCATGTCATAGCACTTTTCCTGTGTTTCTTATATGGACAATAATTGCATCTTCTTCTTTTTCCTGAAACATGTAGTTGGTTCGGCAATATGACATCTTCGCAAATCATCAACGATTTTCTTTGGAAGATTAGGGATCTGAATATGAAGTTCCATTAGAGGTCTTACCATTTCCTCTGCTAAACCTCTTAGGAACAAACGCCTTTTATGGCTTCTTCCACTATGGTATGTCAGATGTTGGGCGGAAAATAAAATTTCAGTGGTCATTGCTGCGATGTCCATCATATTCATCCATAATGCAAATGGACATCTTCTCGTTTGTCTCTTGCAAGTGTAATAACGAATATTCTGGTCCATTTATCTACTCCACCCTTCGTAGAGTTATAGAAGTTTATTGCATCTGGTTTCTTTTTTGCATGAGTTTCATCAATGTTTCTGTCGTATTGCATTGTGCTAATGAGAACTATAGACTTCTTCTTATTGGGAAGATAACTCACCATTGTAATGACACCTATAAATGCAAACAAAGAGGAATGAATTGCTCTTGAGACAGATGGTTTCATCTCATTAGGAATTTCTGGTTTATTTTGTTTGATTGTTCCCACCACTGTAATTTGCTTCTGAAGCACACTAGTAAAGAAGTTGTCAACGGTAATATTTTTTGATGATCATTGAATGCTTTTAGCAAGATCTTTCACTACATTCAATCCAAGATTTTTCTGAATAAATTCATGGGGCTTCCTTCTCGTGTAAACAGTTCCCTCTAAAGCATATGATCACATAACAAAAATATTTTTATGCCGCACTTGGCTGGTTCAGAGGGCATATACTGGGTGAAGCTGCATCTTCCACGGATTAGGACTAGCTGTTCGTCAACTGTGAGCGAATGATTGGGATTCATTCTATTTCTACACTTATCTAGAAATAGTTCACATACATAGCGAACTGCTGCATCATCTGCAGATCGAGCTTCACGGGTACGCCTGTCATCAAATCTAATCATTCTCCTTATATCCTCGAATCTATTTACTGACAAGGTAGCCTTCTATGTAGGATTTTCCTTTTCATCCTAGAATAATTCTCTAATAAGGACATCCCAAGTCTTCTCATCACCAGAAAGCAGTAAAAGACCAAGAAAACCCACCATTCCAGCAAGCAAAACGTTTTTCCACGTAAAGCAGCCACTCTTCTGCCTTCAATATTTGTGCAGATGATCATTTCCTTGGAGATGAAATAGTCCCAGGCATCCTTAGGTTTACAGGTATTCAAACCAAGGGCTGGACTAGATGCCTTCTTTACGATGTTATGGACAGGCGTACGAAAAGTTGCAGGAGGATCTAATTTCCAAATCGCTCCATTCCGACTAATGTATGTGTGGTCTTCTATACCTTTTTGTGGTGGTGCTCCATTTTCAGACTCTGATGAAGTAATATTATCGGAAGGACTGCCATCTGCCTCAATATTCACATCTGCAGGTTCATTGGCTAATTCTTCACTACTTGCATCTTCAAATATATTTCCTTCCTGGCAAGAATCATCTTCTTCAGACCACTGAGCCACAACACTTCTAGAGCTTGCAGTTTTACATAGAAACTCATGCCTGCAAACGTCACCCACCGACGCTGTGGAGCATCAAAGTCACAGGCGCCAGCTCCGGTAAATGTATGTATATGCAAGATGATCCGTGATTGTGTTACAAACTTCCTAGTATGATGGAAACAGACAAATGTATCGATTTGAGGTAAGGGCCCCTGTACCGGAAACAAACGTGTCGAAAGTTGTAAGTGAAAATCGTTATCCTGCTTCTGACAGTGGAATACATGTACTGGTACTGTTGTTGCTAGGATTGTAGGGTAGGCAAAGTTCAGAGGCGGCAGTATAGACCGAAACAAGAAAAAAAGTGCAGTAAACATGGAACTCTAAACTGCATAATTCTGGAGCTGTAAGCACTTGTTCAATAGTGGAGATGGCTTTCACGCAAGCGATGATGAACAAGTGCTCATGGTTCATGATGTATGCATCTTACAGCCTATGTGTACTGCACATTGTTTTCTTCTTTCGTTCCATACCACCGCCTCTGCAAGTTTCCTGTCCTACATCCTAGCAACAACGATAACGTTACATACTGTCAGAGGTAACAGAAAGGTTTTCTGTTATAATTTTCCGGTGCAAGGACATAATCACAAATGTACGCATTTATCCATCTGCATCATCTTAGAAAGTTTGTAACATCTTCATGGGATCCATCTATTTTTGTAGTTGCCGGTTCCTATAACTTTGACGTTCTGTAGCATCGCAAGATAACGTTTTCAGAAGTAGATTCCTATGTAAAACTTGATCAGTTAAATCCCCTGTATAGTCACGAGTAGTGTGAAACACCGTGCATATAGAATGAATAACATCAGGCAATGGACTAGAACGCTGTCTCACTCACTTCTCACGTATTGCCTTACTTTTATGTCCTTCGACTTGTACAGCCTCTGTCTCATTTCTGGTGGAGTTCTAAGTAATGTTTCTCTCGCTATATTTTATTCCTGGTTCCATCTTAAATTCAAACTGTATATTCTGGTCAACATCGTCAAAAGTTTTTTCTGTATCGAAAGATGTTATAAATATAGGTGCTGTTCCCTCCAAAAAGATTTTCCTCTAAATCAGCTTCTGTAAGGTGCTCCATTCCTCCGCAAATAGTTTGTATCAGTATTTTCAGCTAGGAGTTATCATAGTGGTGGTTTGAAAATATTCGCACTGACCACGAGTTGCCTTATTTGGTATTGGTGCTATTACGCTTCTCGTTTAGTGTGAGGATTTAGCGGGTATCTCAGCTGGCGTACTCGTTCAGGAGTGAAGCAGCAAATCCCGGCAGAGTGAGTCGTCGCCAGCTCCGCTAGAGCCCTCTGGTAGCGAAGCCCTGCGCTACAGACAACTGACTGTATGAGGGACCAGTAGCGACACCTAGCAGCGATGTGGTGAAAAGGAAATAGTATTGCTAAAAGTTTTATCCACGCCTTTTAGCATTTAGAATGGAGATATGGCACGGAATTTAATAGCAAAAGAAAACAGCTATAGTAGCAGTCTCTCTCTCGCAATGCAACAATAGTACAACAACAATAGACCAACTGAATCTGTAGAGGTAGTAATAAAATTTCTTTTCTGACCTGCAAGGTACTTTTATATAAAGCTGAGCCTTAGAGGTTGTCATGAAACTACCAACAGAAATATTATATGAGACATGTAGACCTGTCAGTAAAATTCATTTTTTTTAAATGTTAACTGTTTAATTTAGCATTCAGCTGACATAAGACCAGGAGAATTATCCTGTATCATACAAACAAAGAGTTTATCTCATTAGTGACCTGTATCCTATCTTAATCTCATTTTGACACTTGCCTAATTTGAAAAAAAGGCCTGTGTTCGTTTTGAAACTACAATTACTGACAATATTCACTTATAAATGGCACTGAGTGTGAACTGTTACGAAACGATTTCTGATACAGAATTTATTTATTATCGTATAATCAATCAGGATACTAAAAAGAAAAGGCAGACTGAGACACCTGAAAATATCTTGTGTGATGGTATTGATATAATATTTTGCATTTCTTTGACA
The DNA here is from genome assembly GCF_023897955.1 of Schistocerca gregaria. Lineage (NCBI taxonomy): Eukaryota > Metazoa > Arthropoda > Insecta > Orthoptera > Acrididae > Schistocerca > Schistocerca gregaria. The sequence continues at coordinate 2,506,147 of NW_026061883.1, read as the reverse complement.
TTGAGATAATTTATTCAGTATTATAGCCAAACTTACTTTCATAATTACCTACAAGAAAATGAAAGCTGTTTTGGTATTTATCTTAGCAGCATTTAGCACAAAAAGGAAAATAAAACTTATTAGTTTTTTTAGTGAGGATTTCATTTCATTGTTGCAATCCTACAAATGTTCATGATACTATGCAGTTTCTTGCGACAGTGAGATGTCTTATGTAGAAAGTACCTGGAAAATATATGTGGATGTGGTCTGGTGAAGAAAGTGTGCGTATTAAAATTTAAAATAAGTGATTGCAGCAGCATAATGAGGTATATTTTGTAGTGTGGGAGTGAGCTCCACGTGGGATCCGAAGCACGGACCCCACGGGGGTGCCCGGCATGCGCCACATGCCAGGGCAGAGGTGGAGGCTAGTGTTCGGAAATCTGAAAATTCCAGCGCCGGCCGGGGATTGAACCCCGGCCTGGCTGGGGCGAATAGCCCCAGCCGAGGCGCTGGAACGTTCCAGACCCCCTTACCACTAGACCACCGGGGACCCCGGCCGTTTCCTGCTCTGAACTCGGTCTGGTAGACCTGTCACACTTCCTGTTGTCGGCTGTGTTTACATCGGACGCTGAGTGGCATAGTGTAGCCGGCAACATTAGAACGCTGTGAGGGGGAAGTGTTTACCTCCGACTAGTAGCTGTCCCCCCTACCCAGGTGCAGTAGCTTTACAGTTATCAAAGACATTTGAAATCAGCCTTTGCGACTGTATGCAGTCGACGGTTGTTAATCGTTTGTTTCAACCTGTTCCCAAATGCCTCGAGAAAACCGAAGCAACTTCTTCACTAATCGAGGCGACTGTCATATCAAAACGACCCGCAGACATTCTATAATTACAAGTCAACGCCTAGCTTACACCAGATAATTCTGTCTGTTTCATCAGTTGTTTTAACAATGCACGAAATACCACAGCATATTATTAATCCGTTGCAAATAAATTTCTGTGTGTGCAGTTCAGGTCTGCGCCGGACATTTTTCGTGAAAACGTCGGGATAAAATCGTAACATGTGTTTCATATTAATATGAAATTAAGTTATCAATATCTTTATTACAGTGTTCACACTCACAATTTTGGACTTTTCAGTGGCTGGGGTACGATATAGCCTTTGAGTACGTTATCGCGTTGCGCAATTTCTTCCTTTTTTTCCGACTCTGAGGGAGCTGTCGCCTTCTCTCAGCGCTGCCCTATTTAGGCTTCTGGGAGGGCTTTTCTCGCGTTTTCTGTAATTTAGAGCATATTTACAAGTCCTGAGACGAACTCTCCCTTTGTGTCGTAGGTTTAAACTCAATATAGATTTTCGTTTATATTCCGGCGAATATTTTTATTTTCTGTTGCTCCTAGCGGCGCTCCCTAAGCTGTTCATCGCAATGACACACAAATGAGAATCCTATCTTACAGCTACACCAGTTTATAACTTTACATAAAGATGATTCCTAACAATGACCCGCATATGCCAATACAGGCAATAAGTGACAACCACGTGGACTTAACCTTTGTTTGCGCACTGTCAGTCTCGTAATTAATAGTGATTCAAATCTGACGCCATTTTGTCACACAAGGAACTTCTACCACGGAGAAAGTAGACGTTTTTCACTTTAGGATATTTTCCAGGAAGTTTCCGACATTCGTAAAACAGAAACGAGTTTCGACGCTGTGGAATGCAACGAGAAGTAGCAGGTAACGAATTGTTTCGGGATTCCACCATCCAAGCTGCAAACGATCATCGAGCGGAAAGATAATGTTGCTCATAAGTATTAAAAAGCGGGAGCAAGCAGACCGGGCGAGGCGAAAGTTTATGGTATTGCCTTACTCAATGCAGGGTACAAAAGGTATATGTCGGAGGTTATAGCTTTACGGAACGCTAAGACATTTACGGTTAGTCTGGGAACAGAAGTCTCAGATACAAATAAGGAGTG